>NC_092524.1:32752500-33102500 GCF_037038585.1 Patagioenas fasciata
CATTTGTTGCAATGAAACTATTTCTCCATCAGGGAAATGCTAAGCACAGTGCCCAGGTGTTCCTCCCACTGCATGGTATGAAGAAGTGATACTGCTTCAGTCCTTTTGTGAAATAAAAACATATCTCTTCTCTGGGGAGGAGAGGCTGCCATAGCAAATGTGCTGTAAGAAATATTCAGAACTTTGGCCAATCCCTGACCTCCTTTACATGGAAAAGACTGTGTCAAGAACCAGTAAGTTATGCAGCAAGGTATGAGTTCTCACAAAGAAATTCAAGGTGTCCTATCACTCTGGTTACCAACATCTGCACTGAAACAATCCTTCACCAACTGAAAACTGAAGTGCCCACCTGTCAGTCTGAATTTGCTTATCTTTCTTATTTCCACGTGCAACCCACAGCATCAGACTGATGGCACTTCTGGGTTGCTTGTGCACACACGCATCATGCAAAGGTAACTAAGACAACAGTAGCAGACCCTGCTCACGAAACCATGGCTGTAAGATCTCCAGCAATGTCCCTACCCAGGTCCTCAAGCAAGGCCATCAGATAGCCAGAGCAATACTGTCACATAAGGACAAAATTTCCCAGTCCTTGAATTTTTCAAAAGAGAGCCTGCAGAGTGGTTTTGGACTTCTCAAACATGAGAGGAAATATGTGAGTTCTAAGGAGGATGGGAGGAAAATGTTTTTCCCTCAAATCCTTTCTGCCCTTTTCCTTAACAATCCTGCTTCACTAGACCTATGCGAAACATGTTGAGAGAAGACCAGAAAACCCACCACCATGTTTTCAGTTTTGAACTTGGAACAAAGCTGATGGACAGAAAATACCAAAATCTCCACTTCCCCAGCTGTTGCTTCTCTTCTGCATTGCTTGGCTGACATTGCTTCTGCTGACAAATCTGGGTACTGTCTCCACGAACAAAGCTTAACACCCAGAAAACTGGCCACCACGTGACAGCTTGCTGTGCTACACTTCAGCAGTGTCAGAGAAGGCAACAGGAGGCAACGTAACCTACAGCCACCCCGCAGAGACTGCATGTGTCCTTCCATTTTCAGACTCTGGAGTCTGCAGGTTTCCTGCAATGAAACCTGTTTCTGGAAACCTATGCCAAGCAGTCCTATCTTAGGGGAAAAACAAGAGGCACCTATCTCTCCACAGTTCAAAGCCAATTCAAGCAGCAAGCCTTCAACCAGTACCTTTAAGAAAGTCAGTCTATTCATTCAATTGCCTGACTTTAGGCATTCACAGTTAAGAACTGATCTTTTACAAAATAGGATCTTTACAGCCACGTTCATAAAAATACGATGGAGTAGCTAGTTAGTGTTGCCACCCTGAAATTTAATCCTGCTCATATTTTGTGTACTGAAAATAAAATCTCAGTCTTTCACTCAAATCCCATTTTCAGAATTTCTGTTTAAGGCAGTTTTGGGATATGGCGTGCCTTTTCTGTTTAGCTTAATTTTTCAGGCTTCCTGGCACTGGAGAAGAATCTGCAAATGTAAGGTCCATAACGTGACTATTAATACATTATTAATGTTGAGTTAATGACTCAGAATTCATCTGCTGTATATAATTCTCTAATCACACAGACTGAAATTAAATGCTGATCGTAAAAATACTACCGCTTCCTACATAAAATAGTCTGTAGATTATGGGTTTGTATGCATTGCTAGATCTGAAATAAGACTGATCCCTTTAGGGTAAAAGTAATAGAAGGATTTAAATCTCCTAACCTACTTTTTCCTGCTAAACTTGAAAGCAGTATTTTTACAGTCTCCTTATCTTCGTCTTCCCAAAATACACAGTAAATGTTATATCACTTAATTTTTAAAAATACAGCTGACTCTGCATCTTTGACTAGAGTTATTTTCAGGAAAGCCTGGTTTACTGATAATTTTTATTTTATAGGCTCCAAATATGTTCCCTGACCCTTCAATCTCTCAGCAACTTTGTGACCTTCAAAAGAGGTTTATTGCACACTCATAAATCCATCCAGTGTGTCAGGGCCATCTTTTTCTTGTTTCTGCAATGTCATTTTTGCCCTTTCTGTCTAACTTAAACAGTTTCCTAAGTGTCTATGCTTCTCTTGGACATTGCTTTACCCTCATTTACTAAACGTTACTTTTTATACGTTGATAAGGTTTTTTTACCTTGCCTTTCTTGGATAACTCAGAAGCAGTTATCCAAGATCCTAATAAGTTTACAGATTCCCCATTTAAACATTAAGGATACCTAAGTGCTCAGCAGTCTCATAAGCACAATTCTGCCATGAGTTGTTGCTATTTAATGAACTGCTGATTAGAGAGTGCTCTTTCCCTCTGCCTCTCTCTTTTATAGTCCCTGGATGGCCTTTACACATTATACAATTTCCTCTCCAGTAATTCAAAGCAGACGGTCAGGAACCACTACACTGTGAGCGTGTGGTGTGAGCACATGCATAACACATCTGTTTGTGTGAAGAAAGATCAACAATACATATAAATAAAAATTACTGTAAATTGAAGACAGGGACAAATATTCTATGTAGGCCTCTGGATGAGACAACACTGCAGCAAGAAGAAACAAGATGATTGTTTATAGCTATCAACAGATCCAAAGAGCAAAAAATAAACAAAAGCACTAATGGACATGAGAGCATTTTGGGGCTGCATCATCTGTATGTAGTAAAGGACCCTCTATTTTGATCCCCGCTACTTTAGTATTCCCCAGATGTATCCTCCATTTCCAAAAATAAATGATCAAACACAACAGCAGCACTTCAGATGGAGGGAGCACTACCACAAAGGCAGCCATCTGTGTCAGGATCACTACTGTACTCTAACATCCTTAGATGTTCCTCACCCCTCAGGGGTGGCAGGGGGCAGGCAGGGCTGCCAGGTGGCTGCTCCTATGAGGGCAGAGGCTCACGCCTCCACTACTTACCTACACACCTCCTGCAGGCAGTAAACCAGGGTCAGATGGAGCATCCCCTAAACATGCCTCTTTCTTGCCACTGACTATACAGAAATGCAAGATAAACGCAATAAAATTCTTAAAGTGGGAATATTCAAACACCTGCCACACAGATGCTTACAGTCAGATTAAACCAATTATCTTCTGTGTCATGCTTCCCTTCCCCCCCTAATAAAGCGCTTATTTGTGCATTAGGGAAATCTGACAAGTCCTTTGAAGCCCTCAGAGGAGCTGCTGTGCCACAGAACACCCTGTTGAAAGCACAGACTTTCCCTGCCACACACTGTCTAGTGGCTGTTGTGTTCAAGCCACTTACCTCCAGCCTTTCCCTGGGAACAGATAATCACGTGGCATCTCGACTGACGTCGGTGCAATTCTAGACAGACTTCTGCATCACTTCAGGTCAGACACATACAATTTGCATTATTCTATGGATGTATAAAAAACTGTTGCACTTTCATTCAAGATCTTTCATTTGCCAAGCTCAAAAATGATTCATTAGTGTCTTCAGCAAATGAGGGGAGTGGCAATAGAAAAGTAAAAACACTACGTGTAAACCAGAGATTTTTATCATTGCTGTTCAGCAGGAAAATAAAATTCTCCTGTTGTAACCTGATTCAAGGGATTTAATTCATTACGAAATACTCAATCTCCTCTACACAGAAGCGAGATCCCAAGTGACAGCTCTGCGTAGCTGTGCAGACGTTATACCCACCCACTCCACTTGCTGTCAAATTCAAGTCTTTCCTTGAGTAGGGATATTTCTCATCAAGTGAGAAATCAAACACTAGCTCTACCGAGAGATCTGATAAGAGCACACTAACAAAACTGAAATACAGCAACTTTGAAAATATAATAATGCAATGCTCCTTAGAAGAGCAGAGAGTTAACCAGGGGAATTCACTGCCAGGAGAAATCATTCAGGCAAATAAATTTGAGAGATTTAAGTGGCTTGAACGCTTGTAAGAACATGACTAATATTTGCATTTGAATTGCAGCGGACTCCATTCAAAAGAATCAACTCTTAAATCAATGAAACTTCCAATTGTGTCTTTTGTTCAAAAGCACAACATGTGGGCAAGGACCCACTTCATGGACACGGGATGCAGCCCTGCACCATCCCCTGGCTGTGCTGTGTGGCCATCAGTGGTGGCTGCAGAGCAGTCAATATGTGAATGCCATTAGGTATACCCTGCTCTGGTCCTGTACTGCAAAACATACGGAGTATTTCTGTTTCAGAAACTTAATTGCTTTCATGTGATTACATGAATGAGTGTGCTGCGCTGTGTATACTTGCACATTCAGCATCTTAGTATAAGAATATGCAAAATAGGAATTCAGAGTAGAAGCTGCTTTTATCTTTTATTTCCTTATCTGTATAGTAGAGAAAGCAATCTGCTATCCCACAACACAGTACATGGATTTATCAGTATTTATAAATTGGTTTGAAAATTCACCGGCCAAAGAGAGGCTGGTGAGGGGGCATTCAGCTCCTCTGGGCAAAACAAGAATGAATAAGTTTAAATCCAGCAAAAGTAACTCCCACAGAGAACCTCCAATAGTAGCAATGCTGTATGCCTTGATTACCCCTTCAGAGAAACCAGAGCTACAGGCAGGACACTGACCTAATCGGACTCTACTAATAACCATTCCGAACAGGGTTTGGAGAAACTGCAAGGTTGGAATACTTGCACAGCAAAGAACTAAACTGCAACTCAGCTGTTCAAGAGACAAACGTGTTTTGGGTTAGTCTTTTTGTTTGTTTGTTTCATGTGTGTGTTTTGTTGTTGTTTGATTGGTTTTGTTTGTTTGTTTTTAAGATCCTGGATATTAATCACAGATTTTAGAGAGTTTTATGGAAATGAAGACATTTACCTGAGTCTATGTCCCATACTTAGCAGCTGACCCTGAAGCCCTGTGGCTGCCTTCCTGCTCAAATCTGAACCTCCACTGAAGAGCCCAGCCATGGAGACTCAGATCATCATGCCCATCACTGCAGCAGTGCTGAGCAGCAAAGGACCTACAAGTCAACAGTTCGACTGCTGCTTAAGACGTCATCTTCTGGTCAGTTATTTGGCAGTCCCACCACCAGAACTGCCTGTTCACACATGATCTTGTGCAGGCAGAAGGTACCCTTCTGCATCCATCACAGTGCTGAAAGCTGTGAAACACTGGACTTATCATGAAAGTGAAGAAACGACCACCATATCCACACAACTGCATGTTGCTATTCACTGTATACCGCAGCTGAGCAACCTCAGCATAGCTCAGCTACTCCCATCAAATTTTGACCATGCAAAATTCTTGTGTACCTGTGCATGGAGGAACATTGAGGAGAGAGGTGCACTCTAAGTGGTTCACCTCCCATTATCATTTTTCCTGTGAAAACTGTATGGTTTTGAGAGTACACAGAAGAGAGATAGAACAATTATTCGAACAAGTACACCCGTGTGGAAAGCTTTTCTTTGATTTATATTGGTTTTACTATAAAGAAAAACAAACCACAACAAAAACACCCCCCCCGCCATGAACTACAAAAAAACCTCCCACATCTACTTGGACTGTTACCTTTTCTAGGCATAAATGACTGAGGAGCTCACGCAGGGAAAGCAGCAGGGCAGGACAGACTGGCACAGTGAATTGGGAAGCAAATTTTGGCAGAGCAGCTCCCTCCCGCACGCAGAAGCCCTGCGTACCCAGCAGTGGCATTTCTGACAAGAGAGCTGCAGCCTCGCAGCTCCTAATTCTCCTTCCAAGCTCATGTCCTTCAGTGCCAAACCTCTCCTCTTCCACCACTATTGGGCAGCTACAGAAAGAAATCAAAACACACCTTTCTTATTTCTTTATGGAAGCAATAGAAGAAACTAACCTGAACAAATAAAGTTACTGATCAAAGTAAATAACTTAGAAGCAACCTAAATATTGTTTCTTTAATCCTTTACAGTTAGAGTTGTCCTAGCCAGCTTTAAGATTTTTTTTAATTGAGGTGAAATTTAAAAGTGAAAAAGTCATTCTACTATAATTGCTTTTTACTCCCCTTATTTATCCTTTTCCCCATCTTATTTTTCTCATTTTTAGAACAAGCTTAAGAGTCCCTCAGGTACAAAGACTTTTTAATTTGTTTCAATCTGCTTCTTCATCAAAAGCAACATATGCTTTCTTGCTAGATAGTTGGAATTCCTTCCTTTTTTAAAATCTTGAAGTGAAAAAAACCCAACACCAGTGTAACATAGTAGAAGTTTTCTTACAGTTTAGAGCAACTTTACAGTCGAAAAGAACTCATTAGGAAAGCAAGTATACATTCATCTATCTTAAAATCACCTGCTCAACAAAATGACATTAATGTCACTGAGAAGTAAAATCACATTCTCCTCCCCTACTCATTTTCAAGTCAGTCATAATAATTTGTGAAAAAAATCAGAAATATCAAACATAAAGAACCATAATGAGATGATCTGGCAATTTCTCATAGAGTCAGCATTTTCCCAGAGGGTGAGAGGAAAGGTTGTATTAAAACACTGAAGCCCAGGAGCAGTCACCCGTGGTGAAAGCAGAAGCCTGTCCAGCCCAGTACTGCTGCCCTGAGACTTACAGAAGCAAATGTCTGAGGAAGAGTGAAAAAGCCAGGACAAGTACATATCGTGATACGTTGTCAAAACACTCCCAGTCATTAAACTTGCTATATGTTTGATGGTGGTAGAAATGAAATGAGATCAGAATTCATAGAAAATGTTCCTTTCAATAACAGAATAACATCTTTCTTATATCAGAACAACTAAGCAGAAGCATGGCTCACAAAACAACTAGCATAAAGCTCTTAAATGAGAGAATGGCACATGTGCTTTTTGTTTTACTGCAGGGCTTACATATAGAAGGGAGTGGGAGTATTAAGATATAGTAACACTAAGATAATCTGGTCAAAGAATATCCTCCTTCCACCTCAAATTTCACAGCTGACTTGGTGTCAATTATAATTGTGTCTGAACATTAACTGAATTTTCACCAACGTAATGTTATTATAATATATTACTCAGTGGAAGAAACAGGAAAGGGAGTGGAAATTTCCAACTACTGGGATTAAAGAGCCTGTATCGGGCAATAAAAACTATGCAGCTGATACTGGAATGTTGAGGAAAGACCCAGTAGCATTTCTTTACACAATGTACAGCATGAAACCCTACTCAGTAGGTAGAATTTCCCTACCTTCTCCCTATCAAAAATAAATAAGCACCCACAAATGCTGATACATGTTATGCAAGAATATTTCACTGCAAACACTGCCCTGGGATGGGCTATAAAACATCCCTGAAAAAAATGTAATGCATATAAAGCAACTCAAACGGACCCTATTTTGAGTCTATCTAGAGCTAAATTCTTTACTTAAGATAAATAAAAACGAAGTGTTGCAGAGTGCCCTGTCTCCTGCAGATAAGGGCGGAAGGGAACAAAACCAACCCAAAACTGTACCACTAGGATGGAGAAAAAGAAAAAAAACTCATTACAAACACTTGGAACTGCATAGCTGTAACAGATCGTCATGTCAGCGTTACCTGCCAGATACCACCACTCTTTGCTTGGTTAGAAGTTGCCTCAGAATATCTAATTGCACTTTTTCTAAAGCTGGAGGTGAAACATTTTATCTAAAGTAACTGGATACACCCATACACTTGAAATGCAGATAAACAGTACAGCTCAATTTTAATTGCTTAAATATTTCCATTTCTAATGACACTTTATTTTTCTACTACCCACTTAAAACAGGAGATACAGGAATAAAGAGTTACCAGAACAGATAACTAAATGTTACTCCTTGCAAACCATATTAAAAAAAAAAAAAAAAAAAAAAAGAAACTAGCATGCAACTGAGAGCTCCAAATCCCAGAAGGGCATAATTAATCCAGAAAGACCCTCACATTGCAGCAATATCACCACACAAATGCTTTGGAGAGGTGCCAGACGTACCCTCCCAGAGAGGCTGCTGGTGCCACAGGGTGAGCAGCAGGACCGGGGGCAGAACCACCTAGGCAGGTGCTCCAGGGTCGCACAGAGCAGGTCAAAGCTCCCCTGCTGAAGGATGCTGCAAATGCCTCTAAGAGGGAACACACTGTTTCTCCTTCTCTGCTGTGCATTTGTGATCCCACTGGTGCAACAGGCACCATGGAGACCACTGGAGTGCTTCCATTTGTGCTGCTTGTTTGGATGCACGGCAGAGAAGAAAACAAGGCATGGGAAGATTAGAGTGGTGGGACAAAAGACTTTTAACAGCATTGCTAAATTGACTTTGATTCAATACTCTTATGTATACTCCTACTCCACAGCGGTGACTTAAACCAGAGCTAAGCAGGCAAAGAGATGTTCACCTTTCAACACAAGAGCTATTCCCACCAGGTACATGCTGAAGAGCTCGTACATACCTCCATCTGGATCAAGGGAGAAACACGCAGGTGACTGACACATCTTGAATCAACATAAAATCTCAAACACATGAGGAAAGTAATAAAGCAGAGAGGAAAATCACAAGAGAACTCCTGGAATACAGCTTCGAAGTAAAATCTGTTGTAAAAATATTACTTTTGAAACAGACCAAAAAAAGCCTGGCAATGTTGAAGTGCTGGAAGGAGACTGAGCAACTGAACTGAGCTAAGCAGTTCCCCTGGATGGTTACAGGAGAAGCATGCAGGATACTGAAGCCTTCCTTCACTGCACTTAGCTGTGCATCGCCGGGACACTTCGCCATTTTGCATCCTTCCTTTCCACGTGCCCCTCTTTCATTCCTGCTCACGACCCACATGTCATGGACACATCCGCCTTCATTCCTCCCCTCCCTTCAGTAGTATATATATGTGCATGTGTATGGACAAACTATCACCTTTGGGGATTTTTTGTCCTCTAAATTTTAAACTAATTCAATTATTAAAAAAACATTATACGCAGAAATAAGATGAAGTGCAAAAATGTGTATCTGCATTTCAAAAACTTCCTGAGTTTAGCAAGCTCTAGAAAGCCATGAATGATGCTCAGAGCTATTCAGAAAACATACTGTCTGCATATATACATACAAGGATATGTGAGAAACAATGAGATTAAATAGTGAGACTGGCTGGCTCTGCTCTTCCCTCCACTGATTTAGAACCCTCCTAACGAAGCACATCCATAAACCCCTTTGAGTCTAGGTAAATTTTCCTGAATTTAACAGCCAATCTTTCTTCCCAAGCCCTGAATTCAGCACAGAAGCTCACTTTACAACGAGAGGTGACACAGAATTTGGACATTTTCAGACCACCCTTAAGTGAGCTTCTTCAAAGATTCTGCAAAAGGCTGTTACGTTTCACAGTATCACAGTATGTTTGGGATTGGAAGGGACCTCAAAAGATCATCTAGTCCAATCCCCCTGCTGGAGCAGGAACGCCTAGGTGAGGTCACACAGGAACATGTCCAGGCAGGCTTTGAATGTCTCCAGAGAAGGAGACTCCACAACCTCCCTGGGCAGCCTGTTCCAGTGCTCTGTCACCCTCACTGAGAAGAAGTTCTTTCTCAAATTTAAGTGGAACCTCTTGTGTTCCAGCTTGATCCCATTGCCCCTTGTCCTATCATTGTTTGCCACTGAGAAGAGCCTGGCTCCATCCTCATGGCACTCACCCTTTATATATTTATAAACATTAATAAGGTCACCCCTCAGTCTCCTCTTCTCCAAACTAAAGAGCCCCAGCTCCCTCAGCCTTTCCTCATAAGGGAGGTGCTCCACTCCCTTAATCATCTTTGTTGCCCTACGATGGACCCTCTCCAGCAGTTCCCTGTCCTTCTTGAACTGAGGGGCCCAGAACTGGACACAATATTCCAGATGGGGTCTCACCAGGGCAGAGTAGAGGGGAAGGAGGACCTCTCTCGATCTACTGACCACTCCCCTTGTAATACACCCAAGGATGCCATTAGCCTTCCTGGCCACAAGGGCACAGTGCTGGCTCATGGTCATCCTGTTGTCCACCAGGACCCCCAGGTCCCTTTCCCCTACACTGCTCTCTAATAGGTCATGCCCCAACCTATACTGGAACTTGGGATTGTTCCTGCCCAGATGCAGGACTCTACACTTTCCCTTGTTAAATTCCAGCAGGTACTTAAGAAACATTATCCTTTAATCTGGAGATAAGCAAGCTGAAGTACAGAGCAGAAACAAAACTTTTCCAAAGTTAATAGCTGCATTGGTAAAACAGAAGGTTTCTCCAGCTGCATTTCCAAAAATCTAACCCACTTGCAGCATGTATTATATTACCTTTAAGAGATGAAGACAGCTTTGATTTTATTCATACTTTTCAGAATTCCTTCATCCTTGATTTAAATCACTGGCTGAAAATGCTTTTGTCTACCATGACATTTACTTTTTTCACTCACTGTGAACATACTCTACTTCTCTATTATTAATGATACAAAGCACAGACAATAATTCTTGCAAAAAGCTGCAACACAGAATAGAGCAGGGGTGTCAAACTCATCTTCCCCAGGGGCTACATCAGCCTCGCAGTTGCCTTCAAAGGGCCAAATGTAATTTTAAGACTGTATAAATGTAACTACTACTTGCCCTTTGAAGACAACTGCGAGGCTGATATGGCCTCCAGAGAAAATGAGTCTGACACCCCTGGTACAGAGGATTTTGAATATAAATGGCTGGAAAGAAGGGAGAGCATAGAGGACTGACGCAATTTGCCACATGTATCAGATTCAAATTCAGCTGTATGACACAACTGAAGGGAAACATGAATAATGGTATCATGAGCTCAGTCTTCATGTCACTAAGAAGACAAAATCAACTTGGTACTACAGGTCATCTGTTAGTGGACTAAAACAATAACTTATGTTGCAGTTCAGCAAGGATACAAGCTAGAGAACGGGAGCACAGATTGTGTTAATAGATAGCCTGCATGCAACAGGCATCAAAAATTCTCATTTCAAGAGTGCTATGTTTACTCACAAGTTCTCAAAACACAAAAGTCAGAAAAACAAAGAAAATCCATGACACAAAATCTTTACAACATCTTTAAAAGGGCACAGCAGCAAAAGTAAAATATTTTCTCTCAACAGCTCTCTAATCAAAAAGTTTGTAAATTGTGGAAGAAAAATGTCGTTCTTCTGCTCTTTTCATGCTTACTGAATAGTCACTATTTCATATAATTCATCACTTTTGCTAGAAGGATGACATGAAATCATTTTTCCTATATCCTCATAATTTACATCTCTTCCAGAAAACATCTTATATACATTTCTAGCTGCAACATTTGAGTGAAGCCCTAGCTGAAACCAGAAAGCTGCTGTTCTCTTTTATTTATCTCTCATTATCATCTTCTTTTCCTCCTCCTTCTACTTGACCAGGGTCTTTGAAGTACTACCTTTCAGTAAACTACTCAAGCCTAACTAACAGACTTGCTTAGCATAAAGTTTTAAATTAAATAATCATAACAGTTGATAATTCAACTTTCATTAAACACATTCCTTGACTTTGTTCAAAGGCTGTAAGTGAAAATACTAACTACATTTGCTCTCAAAACTGGTCCTTGACAAGTTGTTAGTAATCTTCCTCTTAGCAAGTACTTCTTTCAAACCAATGTTATCCTTTCAGATGAGCAATCTCTTATCCACCTTCTAATTCTCACACTAATGTCCGTCTTCTCCCATGCATCTCCATTTCAAATGCTTTAAATCAAGTTCACAAAGATAACCACTTCTCTCCATAAAAAAATATTTATTCGCAAATAAATCTACAAGGAGTCTGGAAGAATCTTCCAGATGTCACTTTTCACATGGCTTTATGCCTTTAATTTATCCTCCCTTTGAAAGTGAATCAAAATCCTCCCATTTGCCCTAGAATGCACACAGCCACATGGTGAATCCAGCCACGGGTCTGCAGAAACTGTGCCAAGGAGGCTGCTGCTGCACTGGCAGCCACTGCCACGCATGACCAACACAGAATATGCATAAAGACTGAGTGATGCAGAAGGCCGATGGGCTTTTGGGGTGTGAAAAAGGAGAAATATGCAATAACAGCAAGTTATGGAACAGATCCCATGAAGAATATTATCTTTGCTGTTCACGAAAATCAGGGAACACCTCCTAATTTCCTGCTGTTTTATCTCATTTCTCTTCTTTGGTTTATCTCCCCGTAAAAATCACAGAGCAGTTGTCAAACTGCTGGTGTAGTTCCCTTGCTTGTGTCAGCAATGCATTCAATAAGCTTCATTTGAATGTAACGATTTCAATATCAATAGCTAGCAAGCATGACACTCCTCCGTACTCTCAGCCAGAGTATCAGTGGCATGGAAAAGCTCTTTCTTTAGCACCTGGATAAACAGCAAAACTGCCTTTGATGTTTTTCTTTGAAGTCAAGGCAGAATTAGCTTTTTAGTAGCATTAGAAGTGACTCATTCACTTTGGATGCCAACTGGGATACTCTGGCATTTTTATTTTTTTAATCTCTGTGCTGTCAGGGAAGAAACAGATCTGCTAACTCCTCTCGACGTAATGTTTATTATCTTAAGGACTCTACATCCATCTCAAACTTGCAGATCTTCCCTTAAAAGGGTTAAAAGAATTCCCCCCACACCCATGCATGAGAATTCCCCCTAGGCTAAGTCCAAATATGGACTGACCAGACTATTCCCAATAGTCAGACTCAAAACAGTGTGAGAAGAGGTCCTGGAGTGCAGCACAATGTTGGCAGCACCTCTCAAAATCTCTATGCTGTGGTAGCCCACTTATCAAATCCAAAGAGTAAAAGCAGGCGTGGGCAAATAAATTATCACCAGCAAACACCGTATTATTTCACAGACCAATTCACCTATGCCTTCTGTCCTGATGGTGGTGAGAAGGGATTTAGAACCCTGCAAATTGCATTTCCATTCATGGCCCCTCCTGTTCTCTCACTGTGCAGAAACATGAAAAACTGATGTGGGAATTCAAAGATCTCCAGACATTTCTTCAGGGCTGACCATCCATATGATAGGCAGATGTCCCATCAACATTTGCACACATCCAGTTAAAATACAGTCAAGAAAACCAACATTTCTGCAAGAAAATTGATGGCTGAAGATAAAGAAATACCCACAGATACACTGTCTTGTACATTTAGGGACACTAACGATGTTGGTGCAGGTGCAATTAGTGTGTTATGGGAAACAGCTGTTCTTTGCAGCAGACAGCACAGGCTCCCAACCATCATCAAACCAGGACCTGATCATTACTGCAACTGCTGTGTTCCACTTTCCCTGGAAGATTCCTGGCATTTCTTCGGCTGCACAAGACTGAAAACACTTGATGCTCTTCTCCTCCCACAAGAACTGATAATGAACTGGATTAGAGAAAGGCAGTAATCCCAGGAAACACAGGATTTCTCACCCATGAAGGACAAGTATTGTGGCTTCCTTCATAAAGTACTTACGAGCCACTGTACTAAAGTCTCCTTTGAAAGTGAACAAAATAATTTTCTTTCTACAGTGAATAAATACTATTACCCTTCACGCCTGAGATATTCTTCCTGCTCCACAGGATTAATTCCAGTGTATTTAAAATTAAAACTCCCGGCTTTAAACATAGCTGGGATCTATTGAAAATGAAACATTGTCGGAGAAAAAAAAAATATCTGTGGATTTTCCTAATTAAAAAAGGAGAACATCCCAAACCACTGCTTTGCTCTTGATTTTTTAACTTCTAACATTTAGATTTGTTTGGGGAGGAGGAAGGAGAGACCTAATGCACACTTTGTTTGTTAGGGTTTTTTTGTTTGTTTTGTTTGTGGTTTTTCAGGGTTTTTTTTGTTTTGTTCGGGAGTTTTTTTTGGGGTGGTCGGGGGGGTGTTTTTGGGTTGTGTTGTTTTTCACTTGGAAAGGAAGATTCAGTTCTTACTAGAATTAAGCAAGAACAAAACTTTCAGCACACCACTCCTTGAATGCACCCGCTCTGCAGCTTGGACTCTTGAGCCCGTCCTACCTGGCAGATGTGACCTCTGCCACAAGTTCGGGTTTTTTGTCAGGTCAGTGTACGAGATCAGTTCATACCCTGATTTACATTCACATATACTCTACTGCTGACACAAGGGTTCTGCAATAACATTGTGCAATGCTGGTAAGTGCCAAGCAAGTAGGCAAAGATCAGGCCCCACACACTCTGTGTAATCAGGGCAAGTGTTTGAAGTCTTGACCTTTACCATTTACATGGTGTAACTTCCTTTATGTTTTGTACATCTACTACAGTTGCTTTTCAGCATGCAGAGAATGGTCCAGGAGCAAAATCCCTTTTAAGAGTCACCTTCAGGAATCCCACTGAAAGGTTTTGGGGATCTCAGAACAGCCTAAACACTGAAGAGTTTTCAAAACAGAGGATTACTTCAAAAAGCAACACAACAAAAAAAATGCAATTAGAAAATTTAAGTGTTTCACATTGACCAAGTTCACCAAAAAAATGGCAATAGCTGGAAACACTGCACTGCATCAAAACAATTTTGCCAGAAAATGTTGTTATTAAGACAGCTGTAATTTTCAGATCAGCATCTCCTTTGGTACCCCACCAATTCAAAAGATGGGTACTTGGTACTGAGGGCAGACAGTCCACCTGGTCATCATCTTAAGAGCCCAGAAAGATGTTGATTTACAACCTGTAGGAAGACCTCTCTGCCCTGCCTACCATTAGGTTACAGAGAAAGCAAAAGACTTCTCGGAGATTCAAAAAACTTTTGCTAATTTTTGAAAAGTCCACAGAAGGAAAAGACATTCAAATTACAATTATTCAAAAAGGTAAGCTTAATGCTGAGTAAGCTGGGAATAGTATATGAGTTATCACAGCAGAACAGTACGAATGAAAGCTATGTGGTTCAAACTGACAAATGGCAACACACTGGATACTGAAAACACATTACGTTGCAACAACACCATAAATAGAGCATATGTTCATAGTAGGTCTATGCAGAGAGAACTAATTATGACAGTAGGAAGGGCATCAAAGCCAAGACTGAAATCTAATATGGAGTGAGAACAGAAAAATTAGGGTATTTTTTTAACCAAGAGCTATAGGAGAAAATAAGTTTGGGTTGGTTTTTTTAACAAATCAATACTATTGCCAAACTGCCAGAGAATCAGGGGGCAAACAAACATGAAATAAACAGCTTCAGAATACATTTAAAAGAAAACCCATGATTACAAATATACCTGCAGGTTCTGAAATAAGTTGGCAAATGGGCAAAATTCTGATTCTAGCTTGTTCATAGTTTTTAATAAAACCTGAGGATGTGCCTAATTAGAGATGTCACTCAAACAAGAAACATGGCTTCAGATAATACGGAAAGGTATAAGCAGAGCTCTACAACATTTACATCTGAAATGAATGCAAAGAATTGTTAAGCATCCCCAACAGGTAAAAACATGAGAAAATAAAACATCTCCACAAAGACTAAAAATAACCCACACAGTGGAACCAGAGTCCTTCCTGTGCAGAATGGTGACATTTAAACCATGAAAGAATTTTGCTTTCACCCCCAACCATGAAAAATGACCATTTTCAGTAAATACTAGATTTATTCTTGGCAGATCTGAAAATCCAATTTCTGCCACTTCTACCACACTGGCATCATACTACCACACAACTCTTTCTGGTAAGCCTAAATAATGACTCCCACAGGTAGTACAAGAGCAGCAACGGACAGAGCACTAAGTACAGGTATTTTCCAGGAGACAAAAGTATATCCTGCCACCTTCCATACAGTTCTGAGCCAACTCCAAACCTTCCCTTTTATTGTGCAATATCTGAAAACTTCCCAAATGTCAGGAGGAGTGGTTAGACACCGGGGGGTTTAACACCTCGGAAGCTCTGGAGTCCTTCCTTCCAGATTGAAGAAGTACACATATCTCATGCTAATTTGGATATGCCCTAAACCACTGGGTTACAAGCTCTTTCAGAAGATAAAGCCTCGTATAATCATCTATGCTAATCCAAAAGTCCACTGCTTTCCTTCTCACCCCTCTCACAATATTAGGAAATACAGCTTCAGCACAAACCAGTGGGGAACGTGGTGTGAAGAACAGTGAGGTGAAAGGTGATGGGCTGCATGGGGCAGAACATGCATTTGGACAGAAATCTGCTATATCCTAGCAGACTCCTAATTAGCAGGTGACTGTGCAGCTGAAGAATCTTTACAGAAGGTCACAGGTTTGTCTCAATTTAGTGCCCAAGAAGATATTTCATTCCAGACCTCAAACTCTCATGCAAAACAGTCAGAAGTGATGTATCCTCATGAAAAGTCTCAGTTTCAATGAACCAGCATTTAGAACAACACTCCCACCTCCACCTCTAAGCTAACCCTTTGTAGAAACATCCACATTTTCTTGCAGACCTCAGCCTCTTTACTATATAAACCAGATTCAAAATCTGTCATCTACTTAGGCTGGTCAAACATTTTCCATCTACAATGGGATATGATCTTTGCTAACAATGAAAGTCACTAATAGAGAGGTAGAACTAGCAATGTATTATATTTGTCTTTCTACTCAACACTAATTTATAAAATGAAATAAAAATTGCCCTTGGAAGTAAGCATTCAGAAGTTCAATGTTTTCATCTCAATTATATGCTGCAGGGCTGTGCCATTTCTACATATTTTATGTATACAGTAGAAGAACATGGGCACACACAAGCAATTAAATGATCACTAGTATAATTAGCTATAAGCCTACCAGTGAGACAATATTTTTCTTGTCTACTGCTAAATACAATTTTATTTTAATTACTGTTTGCAAGATACATAGAAATGCCAAAGTCAAGATTGTCTGTTCCCCTGATAACATAGTATGTCTGGCAAAAGCCTTCATTGCCAATTTCTCTCATTTTGTTCAAGTGTGTATAGCTGATTTCAGCCAATTTCGCTCTACTTCTGGTGCAAAAATTCTAAAATTATAAATACTCAAGCAAGAAGTTGTAGCTTTATAGCCCTGAATTCCTTCCTCTTGTTTTCTCTGAGTTTCTCCCCACAACAGCAGGGAAGGAATTATTGCTTCCATTTTTTCCAACAAAGGATGCCAATCTAGTAAAATACAAATTGCTGTGGGAAAAGCAGAAAAGAGAGAGGATGTGATTAATTGAATATAAAATCAGCTGCACACTTTTTTCCAACACATAACTCTCTAACCAAAACTAAACACGGGATCTTAACCAAATGCAGAGATTGCTCAACAGCTGCTATGTGTTTTTAGGAACAGAAAACCAGAAGAAACTCCATGAGTCTAATCATTCAGTTCTGTGCTTTTGCAGACTAACTTTTGTAAGGGAAACTACAAATTCCATGTTCCTCCTACTGGAAAGGTCTTGAGGAGCTCACTCCTCAGAGATGTCCTCAAAAACCTAGCCCAATTTTTTTTTTTTTTTTTCTTTTCTTACAGGTATCCATTTCCAGATAGCCATACTTCCTAAAACACTGAAAGGTTCTTCTCTCTGTATGCTTCCCAGCTCTCAGCACATGGACTTCCCAGTTCTCTGATCCTTGCCTTTCCTGCAAGTCCTCTTCTGCATTGCTTCCAGCTTTAGTATACTTTTCTTGAAAATATGAGGCATTAAAGATGAAGCCTTGATGGATTACTGTGTTTGAGTACAGCAATCTTACCTTACATTTTCAGTGCTTAACTGGAACATCACATGATTCTACTTCCATATGGTTTGTTACATTGCATTGGTCCTTCCTGGCTCCTTTTATAATCCCCAATCCCCTTCAAAGGATGCACTTACTACAGATGAAGGAAGAAATTAAAGATTTTGATTCAACATGCACGGCCTTACACCTTGGGCCAGTCGGTTCCATTTTTTTTTTTTAACTGCTCTATTCCTCAAGCTGACCCAATTCTTTCCAGACCATCCTTCAGTCCTTTCCCATATTGACTACAGCTGTTAGCATTACACCATCGAATATTTTGTACTCAGGTCATGAGGGAAAACAGCAAACAAATTTGTTCTTTAGAAACTACCTATAGTCTTTTATTTAGTAACAACTTTTTTTTTTCATGTTTATCTCCTTGCAATTGCTGTTGTGTTTAGGCAGCAGCATGTCCAAAGGAAAAAGAGTGCAGGTCTGCAGCCACAGCAGAGCAGGAACACTGGAACTGTAACACCTGGACAACTCTTGCCCAGAGCAGACACACAGAAAAGCAAAACACTGGATAAGAGTGGAAAGGGTTGCTGGAACACACAGATTTAATCTTTAAATTTATAAAAAATAATCTGAAAATACAAATTAACTTTCACCAATCACTATTTCTTATTGTTGTATCTGCCTTCAAACAGGAACCACAATGATTTAGATAAATATCTAGTCAGATTGTCTAGTTTCACTACAATTTCTGGAAGCACACTCACTAAGGTGTCCTGGGCAATGCCATCTTGAAACTTCATAGTGTAATCTCGATAGTTTTAGCTGTCTCTGTAGTGTGTTTTGGAATCTGGTCTGTGCTGAGAGGTCTTGCAACGAAACCTAAAGTGTGCACAGTTTATGTCCAAAATGTATCTCTTCAACTTTTACTTCATCCAGATACAAAATGTACATGACATGACAACTGAGTGCAAACTGAGGCAGCAAAATAGACCAAGACACTTCTTATTTAACCTTATTTATTTTTTATTAAACTTAATACTAATGATTAATTTATGGTCCTAGTCAATCAGGCAACAGAAAAATCACAGGAACCAGGAATGGAAGTGAGAAGTTGCAAGTGTCTGATAGTAAGAGCTGTATGTTGCAGCCATCAAGTGAGCTTCTCCTACAGACAGTGCAGTTTTGGCAAAACAAATTTATTACTCACTTGTCAGACCTGGAATATACCCGTCTACAACAAAAATTTCAGGACAGATTAGTTATACGGCACTATCCACGTGCATCTGCCACTGCTGAAAATATCATTTTCTAGTCCAGACTAGGTTATTTACTTACATAAATATGTTATGAGTTTTGGGGGTTTTTTTTGTTTGGGTTTTTTAAGGTTTCTGCTGCAGCTGCACAGTGATGCAGTCTGGGAGAAGGGGAAAAGGTTGACAGCTTTTAGGGGATGCCCAGTATATGCTGCTGAGGGCAGGGGCAGATACAGTGTGACTTTAGGAATATTCTATCTCACCAAGTCTAGCAATGCATACAAACAGCACTGTATGAATGTTAACTAATAAAGAGGCAAAAAAAACTTTTTCAGAGGCCAAACCAGAACAAAGGAATCAGACATGACATGTGGTTGTCCCACCAATTTAAAAGTCAGAAACAGAAAAACTGCCAAAAAATGCATTGCTCCTCTTAAATACCTTGTTTCTACAGAGGAGTCATAAATAAAGCTAAATGAGGCCTGCGGTATTCCAAGTCAGGAGATGCTTGCACTTGCACCCCAAGGATTCAGTTTGCAGACAAAATCTTCCTTGGAAGCTCAGTTTCATACTTCTGTGGCCAATTGGACTTATTGCCTCTCATGTCCAAACCTCAACTTGGCCAGAGTTTTGAGGCAGAAACGCCTCCAGCAAGAAATTCACACAGTAGGACAGTATTCAGAGCTTAAAATCAGAAAGTCTTGGGCTTCTAGTGATTAAAAGCTCAAAATTTAAATCTATTCAAGAGAACTGGGGAAGACAGAAAATAAATGAAAAAAATTGCAGAAAATGTTTCCCCAAACCAGAAAGCCCTTGAAGGCAATTCCCTGCTTCTGTGCTCAGCTGCAATTAACTCAGTGGCAGCTGACAAATTCTGGAGTCGAACTGTTTGTATTTCCAAAAACAAACAAAAAATTGCCTGTTTCTTTATTTACTGATTCTTTCTTACTTATTCTTAGCAGTATATCCTGTTCTTACACATCCTTCAGACAGTACAAGCAGGACGTGATTTGAATATACACTGAAGTTGGAAAGGGGAGGTGTAGAGCTGCTTTTTTCGTGTGTCTGGTTTCTTACTGGACCTCCCACCACAGAAAGTGAGGCTTTCCATACACGTCTGCCTTGTGTCCTTTGCATAACAAATGTGCTGCTCTCAGCTCTGACAACTCAAGGAAGCAAAGCCTGTGACTGCAGTGTTTGCATATCCCTACAAACTGTTCCACAGCTTCAAAAAACAAGAATTGATTCAGTGTTCGCATATCCCTACAAACTGTACCACAGCTTCAAAAAACAAGAATTGATTATACAAGTAGAATAAAAAAACAACAATGTGAGAATATATTTCTACAACTCGAAACAAAAAGCTTAGAATAAAAGTCACAAGAAAATCCATGATCCAGAGCACACAGCAGAGCTCCATCTGCCACCAAACCAGCCTAAAAATAAGAAAACACTTCAGAATTAGAAAGGCCTAAAAAATATTAGATAAGAAGGCCACCCCCAGAAAGCAGTGCACCTCTGCAGAGGGCTGCAGTGAAAGCAGAGAGGAGAAGTTAGTAACAAATGGACCTGCAGGCACCAGAGCTCAGAGACAGATCTGATGATGATGAAGAGCCACACACTAGTTGCTAACCCATGCCTGACGTCCTCTGCCGCACGACAACTGCGGTAACTGCCGGGAGCTCATTACCTTCCCATAATAGTTAGTTCATGCCCGTTGTGGAAGGAAATGAATTTTGAACTGAAAAATGAAGTGTTCCTGAGCAGATGTATCATCCTGTAGCAGACAATTTCCTGCCCAAAGGTACAAGCCTGCATTCATTTTGCAGCGCAGCCAGGAAAAGCTGCTCAGGCCAACCACTGGAGCCAGGTGGGCATGTGGGCAGAGCCCTGCAGGAACCCCCAGTACAGATCCCATGGTCGTCATCACTGTGGCATAACAAACACTGGATGTTTCCATCTACCCTTACTTCTGTGACAACAACCTTGTTAAACTAATCCCCTAAAGAAAGATGCTCAACTGTTGTATGTGTTTTAGAAGTATGTTCACATAAGTACTTCAAGGTTTCTAACTAATCCTAAAATCTAGCCCAAATACACAGTATCTCATGTATATTAGGCACTGATAATACTCTATTTTGCACGGCCAGAGCTACTCTAGGTTTATCTGTGCTCATACTGCCTTGTAAAGCATCCATCCTGCATTGCACTGGTCTCAAATAAGCCTGCACCATTCCAGGCTCAAAACTTGAACCAATGCATCCTCCCTTGCCCCTTACTATGTCTGAGGATTTTGTTTTGCTGAGCACTGGAGGTCCTGGAGAGAAGGCAATGGAATTTCTCCACATACTGAGTATACATTGCAAATAATTCTTCCCTACTGATGCAGTGAGTCATGCCAGTATTGCAAAAATATTGCCATTTCAATACTGTCACAGAAGATGAAGGTGATGCTGCCCACCACTGCAGCATCAATAATTGTTAATGTAACCAGGCTCCTGCACCAGCAGTGGCACGGTCATAGCCAGGGGGAGGCAGAGGAACCCACTTCTGAGGACTTCTGCAGGGACTTCTCTTTGAGCACTTCCAGATTCAGCCAAATAGTACGGGTGGGAAGCACAGCAGATGTAGAGTGGTTAAGCTCTATCTCTGCATATTTTGGGGACACTCAGAAGGCACTGCTGAGACCTCTCTGACTGTATCCATCCACAGGAGCATTCTCATGCCAAAGCTCCTCCAGAAAACCTCCTATCAGAGTGGTTTTGCTGCTCTTCCATGAAAGGATTGTATGAGCAACTCAGAGATAATAAATTCACAGTGACAGTTCTAACTTTAATAAAAACCCCTTCAAGATTTCATAAATAGCCTAATTAACAGGTGGGAAGAAATGATTACCTGAGAAATGTTATCCTCAAAAACAGTATTTGAAAAGGCTCATTTATTAACAAGCTTTATACAGCACCAATTTCTCCTGTCCTTTTCCTGTGTTTAATCTCCTGAGGATGGAACAATTTATTCTAATTTAGGGATTAATATAAGAGAGTAATTTTGTAAAACACATCTGCCAGTCATACACAGGTGGTCAAATCAGCTCACCTCACAGCCTTTTCTAGTCTTAAAGTATAAGAAATTATCTATTTACCAAAATTACCATAAAAATCTGCCAGATTTTTGAACCAGTCAACAAATAACTTAGATTGTCACTATATTTAGTGATAGTAGGTGGTAAAAAACAGAGAAGGTCTCAAGGCAAAGTTAATCCCTGCTCAATACAACTCACTCTTTCACAGACCTCTTTGCTTGGCTTTTCAGTATCAGAAATAAAGAGTATAATCCATTGTAGAAGGCACAATTTCAGTATACTATTTTACCTAGTTCACATAACACCTGGGTTAGGACAGAAGGGAGGGGTATGCTCCTTCCTCCATCGGAAAAGATCTTATTACTTTCCAGGCAGCTCTACACTAGTAATTTGCTTATGTCTTGATACAGTATTGTTCTAACTGGGCTGGTGGTGTAGAAATGGATGATAAATTCCAACTTTATGGAGACAAAAATCAGGCAAAAAGCTTCTAGAGGGTCTAGTACAGTCTCATTCCAGTAACTCACACACACACCAAAAAAAACCAAAAAACCAAACAAACAAAAAAAAAACCAACCACCAAAAAACAACACAGCTAAGAAACCCTACAGAGTGCATGGTGTTGGAAGAGGAATAAAATGCCAGAATGGAAAGCCCCTGCAACTGATCAAATGTTTCTTATCTGGTGCTATCACTCAGAGCAAAGGAGCAAAGTAGCAGCACCCAACATTATTCAACAAAGAAAACCAAAAGCTTCAAAATGGCTGTGTGATGTCCACGGAGAAGCTGAAGGAGCTGTAAGTGTGCTCTACCAAAAGCTCGTTTGAGACCCAAAGTAAGTACCAGTGCATGAAACTGCTGATAATCTGTTCAGTGATTTAGGAGGGAGATGAAGTGCACAGGCAGGGGAATGACTAAAAGCAATATGCAAAAGTTGCCAATTAAGGAAACTTTTAAAATTCAGAATTTGATAATCTTTTAAAAAGAAAACAAACACCAACAGCCTGAGACACTTTTTCCTTTTTGGGATGAGAAAGGAACCTACGCCTTAATGCTCCCTACTCCATCATGATAGATTCCTGCAGTTATGAGAGAAGATGACATCCCAACAGCAGAGCACTTGCGGAGCCCCCCCCTTCCCACCAAATAAACCATAGTTCCTAAAGATCAAAGGCCCACTGCATTATTTGCACCACTGTGCCTGTTAAAAATAATCTCCAAAATACGGATTACTTTAGTGTTCTATGCCATAACTGTTGCTATGACACAAAAAATTAGGTTAGACAGAGAGCATCCCTGTGTAATTGCCACGTTTTCTGTTTCCCTTCAAAGTATTAAGGACACTTTCCACTGGTGTTAATGAATCACGCCTGCAATTGCATTCAGCTATGATGAGCTGTTCATACCTGGGTGATGCAGGATAAAAGCATTACAAGGATGTTCAAAATGAAAAATAATCTACAGCAGATGCAAAATGATTGCAGATAATCCTCAAAAATGTGTAGCTCTCCTCGTCCTTTGGATTTGTACTGGAGCATTGCACCGTCACGAGACAAGTTCCATCAGGTACGTCGAAAGCCAGAGCTTGCTCACCAACAGAAGCCTTTCGCAGCTGCCCAAGTCAAAGCATCAGAGGAGTTGAAGTTAGAAACAGCAGCAAAAAATAACATTTTTTGCACCCTTTTCATCACCTCAGCAGCCAGAGGAGAGTGGGAACAAGCAGAGGCTCAAATTCAGCAAAACACTAGTTAGGTTGAACTATGGTATGACCTGAACAGGGAATTACACATTTCTTACTCCTCCCCACAGAAAGTGGAGGTTGTAGGATTGAATTCTTAACTGGATGTGGCTCTGGAGTGCACCAGTTCCTCCTCATATGATTCCCCAGTATTCAGAGTCGTCACTGGACCATATATCAAACTGGGAGGATGATAAATGGTGACGTACATGACTGGATGGCAAAAAGGGATAGGCATCACCAAAAAAGGTCACCTTTCCTTAGGTCAGTTGAAATGCATCCTAAATTGTAAAAATAGAACGTATCATTTCTCACAGCATAATGTATTGCTATTTCTACAAGTGAAAGAGCTTCTCATTAAAAAAAAAAAAAAAAAAATCAGTTGTCACGAAAGTATTAAAGCTACTCCAGTAATTCTGCTACCAAATGCCTTAAACTGAAGCTGTTCCCCACTTCTTATGTTCCTCTTTTAAGGTTTATACTGTGCCTAATCAAATGGTCACATGCTCTGTGTGAAATATCAGCACACAACTGCTCCATTTTGCCAGCCATCCTTGGTAAGTATTCCAAATTTTAGTACGGTGAATAAGGAATGGTGTAAAAAGCATTGGAGAATTTATAAAACTGAGGAGTTTGGTATCTTCCTAGTAAAACTGCAGTTTTAATTTTATGCACCATATCTTATTAAGAATTAATACTAGGTATTTTTCCCCAGTTTAAGAAGAATCAGTTTCATATTAATGCAAGGACTAACCCTTAAAAGATTCAGCCTGCAAGGAAAGTTTTTCAAATTTTAAATGCATATTTTATTAATAAAACCAACTGCCCTCATAGTGACACCAGAGACAAATGCAAAGGAAAAGTAACACAAGCAATTGAAAAAGGCATAAAAATTGCTGCAGTTTACCCTCTTCTTGCCCCTCTCTATAAAACGTGAATAATGCTTATAGAGCCAGAATACAATCACAACCAGCAGGTTTTGTAATTACCAAGTGTCCTAGCTTCACTGTACATTTAATCACCTGCAAACACCATTCACTGTCTCATGTGCTTCTCCACGGTGAACATTATCCTATAATTAAACAAGATGAAAGTAAACAATGTCATAAGAACACGAATCTCATTTTTTGGAGTGCAGTCTTAAAAAAGAAAAATGACTGAAAGAAAATGCAAAACCTGTCATCCCACACAGTCAAAGATGACAACATGACCAAATGATGTATCTAGGGAAAAAGTATTCAAAGCGTAAAATGCCAGGAACTGGCAAACTTGCACTATTTATATTGCAAGTCATATTATAGGCTTTTTAATAAATAAATAATATCTATCTGCTCTAGGCACAGCTTTGGGTCTCTCCAAGCTTAACCAATGAAGCATCTTCCTCTTGTAATTGCTTGGGTTAAAGACAGAGAAATGCAAGTGCTCAATCTTTGTTCATTTTTAATTCCGAGTATGCCATTATTTATTAATCACTCTATATTTCTTTTATGAAGTGCTTTTGGTAATGATCCTATGCTATATTGGGAATCATAGTGCATAAGGAAAATGAAGACATAAAAGCATATTCACAAAAATAGCTCAAAACTTCACAGAATTATGTATCTATGTGTTTACTGAGGTAAGCGACCTTCATAAAGGAACTTGAAGGCAATTATGTAAAGTAACTAATATACCCAGAAGCTCTCAGCATATAATAAGAACACTCACTTTCGATCATAGGTTTTATTACCTGAAACACCAGAGTGACTGGACTGCACTGCTCCAGAGCTCTGTGCATTTGATAATTCCAATATCTGGCTGGCAGTTGTTGATATATCTCTTAAGAACAGCATATCAAAAATGCACAAGAAACCACTAAGCGACTACCTGGTCATGAAAATGATCTCTACTTAACCTTCAGATTGACAAGCGTGGTGATTTCCTCATCATATTTTTGGCACAGAGGACCTGACAGCAATTGCCACAACTCTGGTTCCTAAGACTGTGCATTGTTTCTGCATCTTTCACCCAAGCCATCACATAGAGAGGATAACACATCTGCTAAACACAAAAAGAGAACCCATGCTGTCTGCCCTCCTGGCGTCATCTTCTGGTACACCAAAGGGATGCTACTGTACAAGACTTTAAAAAGTATTTCAGATGGATACTCACCAATCAGGTCTCTCATGTTCAAAAAAAGAAGTATCCAAACTGGAAAAGGTGCAAAGAAAGGATCTGAGGATAATCAGGGAGGTGAAGAGCACATGCTTCCTAGAGACTACAAGCTTGACTTGTTCAGTCCTACAGACTGAAGGCCAAGAAAGGCCAGGATTGCTCTTCCAGTCTAACCACTGGAGAGAACTGCAGCATGATTATCACAGTATCACAGTATGTTTGGGATTGGAAGGGACCTTGAAAGATCATCTAGTCCAATCCCCCTGCGGGAGCAGGAACGCCTAGGTGAGGTCGCACAGGAATGTGTCCAGGCGGGTTTTGAATGTCTCCAGGGAAGGAGACTCCACAACCTCCCTGGGCAGCCTGTTCCAGTGTTCTGTTACCCTCACTGAGAAGTTTTTTCTCAAATTTAAGTGGAACCTCTTGTGTTCCAGCTTGATTCCATTACTCCTTGTCCTATCATTGTTTGCCACTGAGAAGAGCCTGGCTCCATCCTCATGGCACTCACCCTTTATATATTTATAAACATTAATAAGGTCACCCCTCAGCCTCCTCTTCTCCAAACTAAAGAGACCCAGTTTCCTCAGCCTTTCTTCATAAGGGAGGTGCTCCACTCCCTTCATCATCTTCGTTGCCCTACACTGGACCCTCTCCAGCAGTTCCCTGTCCTTCTTGAACTGAGGGGCCCAGAACTGAACACAATTTTCCAGATGGGGTCTCACCAGGGTGGAGTAGAGGGGAAGGAGGACCTCTCTCGATCTACTGTCCACCCCCCTTGTAATACATCTGAGGATGCCATTGGCCTTCCTGGCCACAAGGGCACAGTGCTGGCTCATGGTCATCCTGTTGTCCATCAGGACCCCCAGGTCCCTTTCCCCTACACTGCTCTCTAATATGTAATTTCCCAACCTATACTGGAACCTGGGGTTGTTCCTGCCCAGATGCAGGACTCTACACTTGCCCTTGTTAAATTTCATCAGGTTATTCCCCACCCAACTCTCCAGCCTGTCCAGGTCCTGCTGGATGGCAGCACAGCCTTCTGGCATGTCAGCCACTCCTCCCAGCTTAGTGTCATCAGCAAACTTGCTGATAGTACACTCAATTCCCTCATCCAAATTGTTAATGAATATATTGAATAATATTGGCCCCAGTACTGACCCCTGAGGCACTCCACTAGATACTGGCCTCCAACTAGACTCTGCACCATTGACCACCACTCTCTGGCTTCTCTCTTTAAGCCAGTTTGCAACCCACCTCACTACTCTATTGTCTAGACCACACCTGCTCAATTTAGCTGTGAGGATGCTGTGAGGGACTGTGTCAAAGGCTTTACTGAAGTCAAGGTAGACCACATCCACCGCCCTGCCATCATCCATCCACCTTGTTACATTCTCATAAAAGGCTATGAGGTTGGTCAAGCATGACTTACCCTTGGTAAAGCCATGCTGACTGCTCCTTAATGACCCTCTTATCCCTGCTATGCCTTGAGATGACACCAAGGATAAGCTGTTCCATTACTTTCCCAGGGACAGAGGTGAGTCTGACCGGTCTATAATTACCCAGGTCCTCCTTCTTGTCCTTTTTGAAGACTGGAGTGACAGCAGTGCAGTAAACAAGTGTAAACTTGCCCATTAAGAAGCTTAGCCTGGAAATGTGAAGAGGATTTCTAAAAAGGCTTAACTCAAGATTGATTACTTTATGAAAGTCATTATAGGAGATGCAAAAGCAGGGATGGAAATCAGAAGCCCTTGTATTCTCACACTTCATTGATTCTAAGCAGTTAAGATTAGTGTTTCCTTCTCTCCTCACTGGGGCAAGACAGCGGCAGATGGGCATCCTCAGGGCTCCTGCCTCCTCCAGGTACCCTCAGCTCACCCCACAGGCCCACCTTCCTGACTCATGCCCTCTGCCCAGCTCCTGATAAACCAAGAGGGCAACCTGTGTTGCCACCTAGACCACTCAAGGGTCTGTCCAGACCCTGGCAAAAATTCTTGAGTTCCTCAATAGCCTGGAAAAATGTTCAGCATCAGCACATCACAAAAGGAAGTCTGTAACACCACCAGGAAAGCTTACACCTTCGCACTTTGCTTCAAACTTCTTCCAGACTGAATGCTCTGAGGCATTTTCCAGATTGTACATATTTTCACATGCTTTCTTCCAAGAGCATAAGGAACAATCAAGCAAAAAAAAAAAAAAAAAAAGAATCTGAAAATTCAGAGCACAATTCTGTGACACAGAACACACTCTGGATGGCAAAGTCAGTCTGAAAATGCAGGATGACTTGGATCCTGGCTTTCTTTTTCATGTATAAATTACACAGCTTGGATAATACAACTTCATTAACTGGGTAGCTGTATGAAATTGGACAATACTTGTCACCTTCCTATATCCAAGAACAAGCATGGAGCACCAGGTGCTACAATCAGAATGCTATTTTCAATCTTCCAACAGTGAACAAAAGCTGATCTCATTAAAAGATAAACAGGACTAAATGACTACTTGAGTCAAAGGAACAAACAAAATTAAAGAACAATAGAGACCATGAGTGTTTCTGGCAAAGTATCAACCCTCTTCACAGACTTGTGTATTGAATACTGTTTAAACAAGACAGGGTTAAGTATACCATCCTAATGTCTTCACTGGTTTGCTCAGAGCCAGGAAAGCTGGGATTGCTGAGTAACAGAGCTAAATTATTCCTGCTGCTTATTAGTAAGCAGTCTCATAAACCCCCAAAGGAAAAACAGCTTCCAGTCATTATGAGGATCTTCACAGGTGGTGCGCCAGAGTCAGCTGTGCCACAGAAATGCAGGAAAAACTACGGGAAGAGTCTCTGTCTGCTTTTAAAACTGCCATAGGTAAAACACAAAACTGGACTATCACATCTAGTAAAGTCAGGGACTGCAGCACAAGAAAGGTGAAGAGTGGTTGAGAGTCTTTCGTGTGGCCTTTAGACATCATGAGGCCACACTAGTCCTGGGGTACAGCCAATCCAGGAGCTATAGCTTCCCCATACAGCACACCGGAATGATACTCAGCTGTGAGACACCACAGAAGTAAACATTATCACTAATAAAAGCTCACTGGAGAGATTTTGCACCTTACAGACATATTATTACACTCAAATTTCTCCAACAAAAAAAAACTTATCAATCACTATTTTATAAAGAAAAACTCCCTCAGACCTTTACCCAAACCACTGAATCACGCTGGTCATTTCTGCAGGAGCTGAACCCACTGCCTCAGGCTCCCAGAGAGGTGCTCAGGAACGTGTGTCAAGTAAGGGATGCAAGTGGTTGAAGAGCCCGTGCTGGGATGCTCTGCACCGAGAGCAGCATGTCACTGTGTAACAGGGAGAGAACAGCTGTGACTCATTTCATAGTCTACTGAACATGAAATGAGTTTGTTTCCATCTGTGATAAACTGAGCTGCCACTTGCGAAACATATTAGGCATTGCTGCTATTGTGCCTTCTAATACCATGGTAAAAAGACTAAGAAGCAGTGAGTTATCTAGTTTCTGCTCCATGAGACAGTGACACCGTTTTGGCTGCCACTGGTCTCACTTCAGATTCTGTTATCAGCCTGCAAAAACAGAGGGCCAAGTGTTGGTTCATGGTTTGTAAACAAGCCCCATCCACATTGACAACAAAGGCTCATTCACTGCTCCTTGCGAATCCCCAGCTAGGGCACAGAGTGATGCACATTTCCAATGATTAGAGGAAAAAAAAAAAATAGTTACTCATACCATGCATCATTTTCCTAGCACCAGATCGTGAGACCTAATAGCCTGGCATTACCCAATCCTTTTCTCCAAGGGACTGTAGTAAATCTTGCAGTCCCAGTAGCTGAAATACATGAACCTCAAGAGCATTTCAAAGTCAAACGTGCTCCCTCATTATGCTCCTCTACTCACTACCATGCAGTCATCCCCACAAGTTCCCTCAGCCATCCCTCTGTGGCACCGGCCTGGCACAGCACCAGGCCCCACAGCAACCAACGCCACCCAAGCCGGCATTCGTGTCAGGTGGCCAGTGACCAAAGGGACACCCTCATACTTCTAACCCTTGGGTTAGAAGTCTCCATGTGAATGATCTGCTCTTTGAGAGTGAAAATGGGATGGCATGTAAAAGTCTAATGAATACACATAGATTTCAGCAAATATTTAATGAAGTGGCATCCAAATTAATCATGAAATGATATTGTGAAACTAAATATTTTGACAGTCAAACAGTTGGTTTCATTACCACTGTCACCCTTCTTGTGACATACGCAATTATTATGCTATTTCATGTCGTGACAGTCAAAATAAGTTTGTGTGTTAGCACACAAACAGATAACAGGCTGCTTTTCTTCCCAATTCCAAATGTAAAAACCTGAAATGTTGCAATTTGCAGTACAGTGCAAATTTCAGTTTATGGCTAACCCAAACTGTCAAGTCTTGGCAAACCAGTACATTATCTTTTCCTCAAGAATAATTGTTAGCAGAAAGTATAAGTGCTTTTAAAGAAAAGCAATTTTTTTTTTTTTTTCATTTAAACAGAAATTTTCAGCAAGGTTTCGGAGTTGTGTGCATTTGTGCTACCATCATGCCAGTAGTATACTTTTTTAATTCACCTTGCTGCAAAAAAATATTAAAATTTTTAAAAAGATTGCTTTCTCTCTAGTTCCCTAGAACAGTACATTAAATGGGCCTCTTTTTCCCTTCATTCTTTGATCAAATGCCAATGACGTGACTGATGCAGTATAGGTGTAGGAGGTTCCCAAACTGTGATAGAGTTGTACCACAATCTACCTCAAAGTGGTACCCAAACACTGTCTCAACAGCCTAACATCTCTTCCTGAGCACAAGCATGGCTAGGCACAGAGCCAGGAGCCGCTGCTGCTGACAACAGCATCTTCGCAAATTTAATTCAGGAAAGCCAGGGTTTTTTTAGTGTAGGACTGGAAGTCACAGACTTCTGAAGTTTAATTGCAGTCTAAAAATGATTCCCTGAGCATCCTCAGGTATATCACAGTCTTTCATCTGTCTCACACACGCTCTTATTTTTCCTCACAATTTCATCTTGGTGCCTTTTACAGCTAGCCATGAAGTAAGTTTTCATATAACTAAATGCAAACACCTTGACAATAACGAGAGTTGCACTTGACACATTGTTTTAAAAAGGAGAAGAGACATTAGCCAAAGCATGTGTCCTGCCTCTGTATCACACTGCACTTGCTTCTCAGGAATCAGAAGGGCTGAATTTCAGAGTGCTGCTGAAAGTAATCTTAAAAAGAAAAACAAGCAACATGCAGGGGTCAAATACTTTGGACATTTTAGAAAACCTTCACTCTCAGGGGCAGAGGGCAGGGGAAAAAAAAAAAAGCACAGCCTATACACCAAAATAGGGCTCCCGGAGAACACTAAACCCCAACCTGGGTGCAGTTTCCTGCCAGAAGACCAGGGCATGGCTGTGCTCGCAGAGAAGAGAAATGAAAGCCCATAAATCTCACTTCATTGTTTCCCCATTTACAGAAGTTAGACCCTAACGGACTGTGACAGTGACGGCATTTTACTAGGAACATATTTACTGCAAAACTTGTTAGATACACAGGCAAAGTAAAAGCGTTCAAGCCTGGGTAACCGGAATTCGGGTGAAGCCCTGTGCTTGGGAAGAAGCGCCTTCCCTCGGGGGAATCCTGCTGCAGCTTCACCTGCTTCAGAAACCAAAAATTTTCTCCAGAGAAATTTTTTTTATGAGCCACCAACGATTCATCCTTAACAGAGTGATTTAACTTTGGTCAGCAAAGCTGAACTCCAGCAAGAGGAGGAAAATCACCCTGGTCTTTCTGTCATTTTGATTCTTGTTAGCAAGTTCCCTCCAGAGCATCACAGGATGCAAGGAATGCAACAAATACAGTTTACCGAAGACACACTAACACTGGCACTAAGAACCTCATTAAGGGAAGCAGTTCTCATCATTGCACAGGTAATCCCACCTTCAGGATTTCCCACAGTACAAAGCTCCTACACTTAGCTTGTCTCCAAGGATATAATTATCTTCTGGAAATGAAGTGTGGTCGTATGGGGGAAACTTCTGGGAAAGACTCAGTTTCATACAAATCAGCTAAATGCTCAAGGCTTTATGTGTGCTAAAAAGCTTTAAAAGACCATGTCATTTTGTCAGTAGGCTGTTTAGCAGCAAACGTTTGCTGTATAAAAATCATTATCTGCTTTAGTGTTCTATTAGCTTTGTCACTGCTCCAGAGAAATTAGACGAACTATTACCACTTTAGTTGCTGTTTTGCAAACATGCAATATATGCTTGAAATTAGCAAACACATCCTTCATAAGACCAGGTCTATTCTGACTTCGGTAAAAATCATTAGAAGAGATCTGAGGGCAGAGTAATCATCTCATTTTTCTTCAGTTAAAATTATTTAAATATAGAGAAGATAATTTGCTGAGAAGGACTAGCAGCACTAAAGACAGCATGTCAAATATAATGACTTGCACAGCTAATCCCCGTGTATCATTCTGTGTATTTACTTCTTGATATAATAAGATCTCTGTTTTTCTAAATAAGAATTCATCAACAGTTATACCATTGGCAGAAAGAGGACAGATAATGTAAATCTTATAAATAGGCTTTATAAATAATATCAGTTATTTTTTTATTTTTCCACCTAGATTCCATTCCAAAACCCGTTTGTCACAATTCCGTAACACGGTAATGCTGGTAATCCACAGCACAACTGATATTTAAAAAAAACAAAACAAAACAAAACAAAACAAAACAAAACAAAACAAAACAAAACAAAACAAAACAAAACAAAACAAAACAAAACAAAACAAAACAAAACAAAACAAAACAAAACAAAACAAAACAAAACAAAACAAAACAAAACAAAACAAAACAAAACAAAACAAAACACCATCACACCCACAACTAGAAGATACATGCCTGAGGAAGCCTGTTCATCACTGTGACCTCCTTCCTAATCTCAGATGTCTTGGGGAACTTTAGTATCCCTAAGGAGAGGCATGACCTTCCCGAAGCCCAAACCAGACTTTCAGGCAGATCTGGTGGGTGCACAATCACTGTGTGTCTGCAGAGATGCTGATCTACAGCTGTCAGCTGACGGGAGCTGGCTCAGTGGCGGCTCACCAGCAGCGTGCATTCAGGTCAGCACACGCTAACACACAGCTCACTCTCCAGATGAAGCACTCTCCAAAACGTTATGCTTTCCAGCACGTTCCCCTGCTGTAACCCAGTTGCAGGGGATAAGCCAGAAAGCCTCATGTTTTCACTTCCAATTGAGAGATCAATTTCAAGTGTTTGGTGGTGAAATCAGAACCTACAACTTCCTTCATCCTTCACAGTCATCGTTGGTTGTGATGGCAAAACCCTCTCTTCTCCTGGGGTATAAATGTATAAATGTAGGAGTAGGCGAGGCTGATGTGGCCCCCAGGGGAAAATGAGTTTGACATCCCTGCTCTAGATCTTCTCTTAACAGCACCGTACTCCTGTGAGCCACATGAATCATAATCCATTTATCCTACTTCCTAATAGAAATTCCGGACCTGTTAGAATCATATCAATAAAAGGGAACTGTTTGCTGAGGTTAAGATGATGAGCTGGAAGACAGCTAAGCAAGTTGAAATGTTTGCTAACACTAATATTTCAGATGGTGTAGCAGTCTATTAGAGGAACAGTACAGAGCCTCATTGCTTGGAGTAATTTGAAATAACCTGGAAGAGTTTCAAATATAATATGAAACTATTATCAGAGCAACACAGATCTTGGAATTTGTATCAGACAAACCTGTTCTACAGTCTCCTTTAATGTGGTTAATCAATTCCTTAAATTCAGACTAGTACAGAATGGTCTGATTTTGCAAGCATTTTGGAAAACAGGAGGGTGGGTTTTGAAATAGCAAGAGAATCCAAACTGAAGTGATTTGTAGATATATTTTACAGCTATTAGTTATTCTTTTCTGTAACTCAAGTTTAATTCCACTGTTTAATTGCTTTAAGGTAAGAACTGACAATCTTCTGAAAATTCACCAAATGGGTCTTCTGTAAAATACTAACTTTTAAACTTCAGAGGAAAGGTGGGGGCTTTCAAGCCACAATATGTTCCACAGCTATGACATTAGAGATTTATAGTCATCTACTCTTAGGATAAATGCCTACTCATCTGTTTGCCATACAGTGAACCAACAATGGAAATTAAACCAAATTACCTGTGATCACCTCAGTGCAACCACCAATCAACTCTGGAACTGCTGTGCCAACTCAAAGCAGCAAAGCATCTGGTCCCAAACACTTCACTGCATAGTAAGGAGTGAAAACATACTTGTCATGTTTTCCACTGCAGAAGTTTTTTTAAAAATAATAGCTTATGCTGTTTAAAACTGCAAAACTACTTCATGTAGTCATCTGAGACCCCACTCCCAAAAAAGGAAGGGAGAAAATGATGTTTTTCTTGCTATAAATTATCACAAAACTGGTACATTCTGGCAAAACATATTCCAGTATAAGCTGATTGTAAACTACTCTGCTTTCAGCAGTATACTGCTCTGTATCATGCCCAAAAGCAAATTTAAACATCAGAAAAAAAACTTACCAGACTGCCAAAGTTAAATTTAAGTTAAATATTTATTTTTCTCTTTTCCCTTCAACCTTTACTTTTTAACTGTTTTATTTCTGTTTTTAAAGGGCCACAGCAAAGAGCATTTAAATATGAGCTTGAAATTGTATTTCATTATGGGTTTTTTTTTGCTGGGAATGGAATTCTTCCACTAACTACAGATCTGAGTTACCGACAGCACATGCTCAGCATCCTGATTTACTGATGTGAGACCATTCTTAAGTAAGCCGAACAGCTTCATTTAAGACATCAACTTCTTGTCACTGTATATTTTTTCGCCTTTTTTTTTTTTTTGAAAAAAAAGCAATCTATCATTGATTTAAACAAAACAAAATAAAGAAATCACTCCTACCTCAGGTTTCCTCCCACTCTCACTGCATTTAGCAGAGCAATCAACAGCACACCGAAGCCTTGATAAAATTGTCCTTCAGAACAGCAACAGATAAAGCCATTACAAATTCTAAATACTGCCTTCTAGAATTAAAAACAACTGTTATATGGCATTATTATTAGTATGAATATTCTTACAAATCAATACATACTTTGAACCGGAAAGCTATCTGTAAAATTATACCGGTAGTGAGATTTTCTGGTAAGTGGGTATTTTAATCCACATCAGGACAGCTGGAAAAGTACCTTTTGAAAGGTGAGAAAACACAAAGTAATGAAACGGCTGACCCGTGTCGCACTCAGCAAACATTGCTGAGAAGAATAAACACTTACCACTTATTAGTTTACACTTACCGCACATCTCTTCTACTCCATGGCTAATCTGAAACCACACAGTTATTACACAGTAGCTATTACTTAGCGCCCACATTTCAAATTAGTTTAAAATGTAGTCACAGAGATTCAGGTCCATGCAAATACTACAGCCATTAGTTTATGTGGATTTATTCATCATCTCCTGCACATGAAAGGAGCTCCAATGAAGAGACAGCAAAGGATCTACCAAAGGATGGATCCAATCTGAAGAGAGAGGTGATCTGTAATCTTTCCAGAGTAAAAGTATGCTTGACAAGCAGAACAGACAGGCCAGGCCCCAATCAAGTGATGAGGGATTTTCTCCCAGCAATTTCACAGCTTACATAGTGTGACATGTGCCTTGGTTTCATAAAATGAATAATGGTGCATACAGAAGAACTCAGAGTTTTTAGGCTGGCACTGGTTGACAAAAGATGCTCACACACCAAGTCGTGGTTCAGCAAGCGAAGATGGGGAGAACATGTCCTCGCACCAGCTGGGCTCTACATGGGGTTACAGCACAGTGACTCTGGAACCAGCAACACACAGGTAGCCCTTGTCTCCTGGAGTCCCAGTCGACATCAGGCTTCTGCACCCGGAAAGGTAAGTGCTAAATGGCGACATCTATTCTTCTCTGTGAAGCACGACAGAGACAAGAAAACCAGAAATCCTCATCCACCTCCAGAAGGACACCTGCAGCAGCGTGACAGCAGCCATGCACACCTAGAAACCACATCTGAAACTTCTGAACTGGCCAGAGGCCAAGTCTGTGCTATGCCAAGTCCGGCCCGGCACATACGAAACTCAGAAGTTTTGGGATCTTTCTAACCTCCTGCCCAGCATTTGTCTTCTCAGCTGACTTGTGGCTTCATCAGGTGAGAGAAAGCTCTGAAGCCTCTGCTCTCAGTGATGCTCAGCAGAGAGACTGGACTGCCTGGGACTGGCACCTACCCACTATAGCCCAGTGACAGCAGACTCAAACACAAAACAACAACAACAAGATAAAAAAGGCTTTTAAATGAGTCTGCACCAAAACCTTTAAAGAAGCTGCTTTCATGAAGGGTTTAAAAATCAATAGAGCAGCACTCTTGCTGTAATTACTCATTGACAGGACAGGAGAGAAGTGCAGGTTGCAATGGGAAGAGAGGCAGAAGGCCACATTCACTCCTGATGCAAGCAAAGAGGTTGTACAGAGGATGGCAAAAAACATAAGTTCTCCTGACATGTCTGAATCTGACCCACCATGCTCAAACATCACTGCTGCTGATCACTCTGACACGACCATGCTGAGATTCAGGCATTTAAATTAATCAATAAAGACAGAGAAAACCTGAAATGCACCATTTATTCACTTAGTGATTTAATTATTCTTTTAAAGAATAGTTGCAGCCTTAATAGAATATTTTCAATTAATTCAAATGGTTTCTGAAGTGCTTGCATATGTTCAGTTTTTCTGATATAACTCATTTACAGCTGAGGAAGCTTCCACTTACAGGGCTACAGCTCTCCTCTTTGTCAGAGTTAATAGCAATTCCAACCACCAACATTCAAGCTGTCAGTCAGACAGACATTTGCTATAAACCTCTTCATTTCCTTCTATTTCTGCAGACACCTTTAAACAGCACTACCTCTCAATTCATAAGCCATATTAGTGCTGTTACTGTAGCGTAGCATCTCTCTAGACAGTCTTGCATAAAATTAAATGCCTGTTTAGCAGCTTACAAACCTTATAGCAGTTTGTTTATTTTCCCTCTTTCTTGTAGCAGAGCAAGGAAGAAGAGCAGACTATTACAGCATTGTGCAACATGGCTTCTCTATCAATCCAGTCGCATAAAATTAAACGACTATCTGAAAGATGAAGTAACACACTCATTTCTATCTCACAGTTTTGTGAGGCTACTAGGCAAATAAGCAAGATTTCTAAAATCAGGACAGCTCAAATTGCCAAGGCTTAACCTGTTCATGCACCAGGGCCTAATCCTTTCCCTTGCTTAAGGACTGTTCAATTATGTATCCCAAGTGCAACAGCTCCAGCAGGAAAGATTAAAACAGATGCTCACAGCCTAATGCAAGGACATTTAACCAGAACACTGCAAGGCTACAGACCAATGTCTCCCATGTTCATGTGCGTATCGTAAGAATCAGGGTACAATTTCATTCCCCATGAAAATAAATTAAAAAGAAAAAATCTGAAAGGTCTCAGTTACACACTGAAATGAGGTTTGGAAACAGTTTTCATATGGAACAGGATTATATGTTCCTGAACCTCTCATAAAGTGTTTAAAAAGTGCTTGGACTCTTTTGAAGTACCAAACAGAGTATGCAACGTGTACACTGAGTGGTATTTTTGACTTGCATGGAACTAATAAGGCCCTTTAACTTAAATTTGATTTTCATGGGGAACAAAAGCCTTCAGAGCAAACCAGTTAGGATGCTTTATGGCACCTCTCATCACTTATTCCATCAGCAGTTTGTCCTCAATACATAATGATTAAGAATACTTTTTGAAACACTCTCAACATAACCCACAAGTGACAGAGGCCTTCACACACATCACAACCCATCTCGAGCAGAAAACCCAGAGCAGCTGACCCCTCTGAATAAACACATAAATATGCCAGGGCAAGGGGATGCACGGCAGCAGCAGAAAGGAGCGAGGCCTCACAGAGCCTTTAAGAGCAGGAGAGTTACCCTGAACTCAGCATACTGGGCCACTGCGTTCTGGCTGATGCTGCAAGCCCTGGATAACTCTGGGAAATCAGCAATAATGTGGCACAGCTTTTCTCGCTCGTGCTGTTCCTTCCTTCTCTGACTATTGTGGCATTTTATTTTACAAGTACTGTAGCAATACATTTGCACCTGAAATAATGAAATAATCACACACGTGAATGTGCAGTTCTCCACAGAAGATACTGAAATTATTTGTTGACTGGTTTCCTATTCCAGACAAAATTTCATTAAACAAAACGATATTTTCTATAAATTAATGGAAAGTAAAAAGAATTCACACAGTGGTGCAAGGGATGGAGGGGGCAGGGAGGTGGGAACCACACAACTAAATATTGTAACAGAAGCAAAACAGGTGCATAAAGGAAAGTTATTCTTCCTGTGTCCCTTTTACCACATCCCAGCACAAAAGCCAAGCTGCTCTAGATAAAGATCTCCTCTTTTTCCATCCTTTCTACCCATTACATTAAATTTCAAAGAGAGGGAGGAAGCATCTACAATTTTATTTTACAAGCCCCCTGGAAAAATAAGATAGATTTCTCAAGTAACAGGAACTCTTCAAGTCTCTTTCATAGCCTTTCTCTCATAAATTGATGCCTTCAGGGAGCCCCTCCAACCCTTTTTAAGCTCAAATACTGATTTAAAAATCAGGAATTCCACACTGACAAGCAGCAGATTCCCAAAAGCTCAGGATCACGAAGTTCTCCAGCAAGGTCTCAGAACTTTCCAGCCCAGTTTTGGTTGTTTTGGTGGTTTTTTTCTGTAATTTAAAATGAAACTGTTAAACTAGAACACAGGCACTAAGTGGATGGCGATGCGCACTGGGTACTCGGAACAATCTTCTCTGGACTCAGTTAGCTCCATACTAAGAGCTGCACTTTCCAAACCCTGTTCACTGCAGGGATTCTATTAAAAATTAAAACAACAAAAATATAAGATGCTGCACAGAGCCAGAGTAAAATTTGTAGTAATGGAGCGTGTTTGCTCATTTAGTGTAACTTTTTAATAAACACTAAAGAAATTCTAAGCAGCAAACTAGCAGCAAAACAGCAAAATACTTGGACAGATCCTCTTCGCATCACATTACATTTTACTGCGTTCTGGTCTATTCTTTTTTGAGCCCCATTTTAAGCATTCGACACCAACATGGAGCTGACCAAGCACCTCTGTTCCCTGAGTACGTTCATTCCAACTTCAGTTTTCTTGTTCTGAACATCCAAGCAATGTAGGTTGCTGGCATTTACATTCATGGAAAGTAAAAAAAAAAAAAAAGAGCTATATGCATCAAAATTTCTTGAAATAAGCTGGGCTTAATTTGTGGCTCATCACAGTCTGGAAATGATGTGACCAGACCACACCAGCCCCTCCCAACTGGTGCTCAGTCTGCCTGCACACAGCAAGCCCCTACATTCCCATCAGTGAACATTTTACCACCGTGAGCTGCTTGCTGCTCCCGAGTTGGCAAATATTCAGAGAGCTCTGGGTCAACCCAGTTTTCCATCAAGCAGAAAACGTGCCAAGCTTAGCCAGCACTGAATGCTCTGTCATTCAGGGCACACCTTACTCGAGAGATTTTGAGGTGCTAACTGCCGCAGTCCAAAGAGTAAGAGTGTCATTTATTCAGAGTACAGGACACTTCTGACCACATTATTAAATGCCAGCAAATTTAATTTATATCTGATATAAAAGTATCTAGCTGGGCTGTCAAAAAACGCAGGTTCATATTGTTTCCTAGGAACGTAACTATGTTACTTGCAATATAACTCCATTTCTACACTTGCTTCATCTTTTTGTGCACAGATTTGTATCTGAATTCAATAGGTCAGCTCTGGAAAGTACTGATAAGTTGCCGTTCATGCTCATTCCTATTCAAACTGTAGCATGCCTGAGCATTCCCTGCTAAGGATATGGTTCTCCCAATGAAGAATGCAGTTCAGTAGAACAGCAAATGGTAAGGTGAATAATACTATCATGAGCTGTTTTATGTATCTCACAACATTTTAAATTTACTCTAGAGGTTAAGGAAAAAGGCAGAAAACTGGTGAAATCACTTCCTGAAGATGTCTCAGCTGGTCAGTAGCAGAGCCACCCACAATAAAAAAATTAAGCCTGCTGACTCTAACATCCAAACAACCATGTTTGTGCATAATAAGCACTGCTGTCAGCTCTCTCTTTTTTATCCCTTTTTCCACAGCCAACATAAACCAAACCAACCTGAAAAGTTCAGGTTAAAGGACAACAGTAAGTCAGGAGTAAGCTGAGTTTGTACTGCAGACCAATTTTTTTTTTTTTTTTTTTGGACACAGAAGAGCCCCTAACTGCATCAGCTCATAAAAGATGTCTTCAGGAATCCAGAGCATCACAACTTCTGGAAAATAAGTGAACAAAAACAAGGAGGAACCAAAAATGGAAAACTGAAAAGTTTTGATTAACATCTTGTGTTGTGGTTTTGGTTGGTTGTTGTTTTGCTTAAGAGAGATCCTTCTCTTGTAAAGAGCCCTTGAAAAAGGCCAATCTCATGTCTTTTATCTGCATTGTCTTACAGGACAAAATCTCTGAAAAATGTAATTTTGCAAGCTTGAGCTGGTGTCAGCTGTGTCTGACAGTGCATCCGCTCGTTTCCATGTCACTTCTGTGAGTCCTTCTCACCAAGCTCTCTCCACAATATGAGATGCAAAGAATCTCAGTTCATCACAAGGGCACTTCAACATGTAAGTGTGCCATGTCGCAGATCCCTGACCTGGCTCTCCTGGTGATGAGTAACGGTCCAGTTAAAGGGATCTTAAAACCAGAGGTTAATCAGCCCCCTATAAAAGTTTACCTTTTCTAGACAAGCACAAAGCAGAGAGAAGACAAATTAGATGTAGGTTAACAGGTCTCGCGACATCATTGACGCTTTCTTCAACATTTCTTTACCAAAGTGTGACTACTGGGACATGTTAAACACAGAGAAGCATGTCAAATGCCTTGTTCTAAAATCTGGGATGACTACATCCTTATTAGACCATGAGTGCTCCTAAGACATTAGGAGAAAGGCAGAAACATTTTGCAGTTGAGTGTCATGTGTTGTTATCATTACAAAAACTTCCTTTTTCCTGGGCAAGAAGAGAAAACCAAAAAGTTTTTACTTAAGGTCTGGAACTCAAGTATTAGAGATGGTGAATATGATACAGTGCTTACATACGTTTTTTCAGTCATTCGTGGTATGCAAAAGCTGCTTTGTTTACTCAGTTACAATAAATGGTAGGTAGACAAATTGCAAAAGCCCAGTCTTATGCCTGTCCTTTCAATTCTTCGATCAGTATAAACAGGACTGCACGACATATTATCTGTTTAGATATTCGTCAGGAATCAATCCTTTTAGCCTCCCTTATGTAGGTCCACAAATACAATCATCTTGGCATGGAATTTTCCTCAGCATTGAGGGGAAGCACTTTCCCGTTGGCACCACTATATTTCCTTTAGCATAGATCTTGCGTTTGCATGCAAGTTCGAGAATAGCAACAGATGAGATTTGAACTTTATGTTGACACTGATAAAATCTTAGCCCTCTTGACTGCCCATTCACCCCAGCTTTTATTTCTGAGAGCACTTCCAGAGATGTACCATGAGTTGAATGGAGATTCTATGATGTTTGCAGTTGCATTTACGAACCCTAGTACCGCCCCAGAAAAGGAAGAAAGGATGTAGGCTTATTACAACACTATAATCTAATTTCCACCTCCTACCCCTCTCCCCCCATATATATACATATATACGGTCAAATCATACATAGACACTGGCTGGAAGGGACAAGGGCATAACATCAGCACTGCTCATATACAGCTCAATCCTCTTACAGAAGCAGTACTATCATATATAAATTGAATTTTTAAACTTTTTTTCTGCATTCATGGCTATGAATATGACTTGGAGAACACAAACTATGCCCAAAATACCATAGCAGCAGCATGCTTAGTAGCAATCCCAAGCCAAGCCTGTGATAACCGTGAATGATGCAATCCAACCTGACAAAGCATTGAAACCTACAGATAATGTACATGTTCCCAAGCACTTCACCACTTTGGGGAACACACAGCAAGGCACAGAGGGCAGCACTGACACCTGGACACCCTCTCAGACCCAGTGGCCCCCAGATGTATTCCCTAGGACAGAAGCAACAGTGCCCTTGAACATCAACCAGAAAAATCCCATTTTACTTTGAGGCAGACATAAATTGTAAACACAATAAACTGTAGCTGAACAAGAAATAAGAGCATACAAAGAACACAGTATCACAGTATGGAGTTTTGCACTTCGGAGCACAGGTGGGTTTCTCCTGTCTAGTCATTTTGTTACTCTTTTCATTACAGATTTCCAATATGCCTGTAAAAGAATTTCTGATCTGCTGCACCTGAACTACCACTGCATCCAGCTCCAGTTTGATGTATAATAAAAAGGGCTCTGCTGCAGAAAGAACCAAACCATTACATTTTAGATACCTTAATCCTAAAAATCTCCATTTGAACCTTTCAGCATAGATTCATTACTAATTAAAATGCACCATAGTTCATTTTTTCATTTGTGATTACTTTATGATATAAATTTATTTTCATTTATATTATTTCTAAATTTCTGTTGTATCAATTATAGCACCAATTGTCACTGCAGTTAAAAAAAGTAAAATGGCTATTAAGCCTGATCATATAATATAAAACTAACAAATGGTAAAATTTGAAATTAAGTATGCGAGTGTTGTTAAAAGGATGTTATGTTGCATTAAAACTAAGTTTTATGGAAAAATCAATGTGAAAGGAAAGACATTCCTAAATGTCTTCTTTTTTTTATGTGAAGTAGAATTACCAATTCTCCAGCCCTTGTGGGACGAAGACCTGGCCACCTTCAGGTCCCTCCACAGCAAAAAAGAAAGATACACGTACCACCCAGAAAAGCAGAAAACAAAGCTGCCCTTCATTTTTTTAATACAATGTTCAGTAAATAAAGACAATCATAAAGACCTAACTAAGTACTCCTTGTCTGTAAGCTGTAAGATTTCTACTGTTCAAAATAACTGAAGTCTTTGAAAGCCTCAAGCAAATAACTGGTAAGTTATTTGGAACAGTATTTCAGACAAAAAGTTCCTGGCTGCCTGGAGGCCAATGTGTGTGTTTTTATCCAGAGCCAGTTAAACACGGCATGACAGCTAATGAGAACAAAGAGTGAGTTGGACCAAAAGCCTCAAAGGTGGTTGAGTCAATTTGTAGTTGCTGAATTTTTCTTTTAAACAAAGTTCCCCAGGCTGAAGGAACTGCACTCACTGGCAAATTAGGATTCATAAAAGTATTCAAGGACCTAGTTAACACCAACTATTTTATTAACATTCGAATAGCATAATTTCTGTAAACAGAGCACTTGACTGACCCATTTCCACAAAACGCTGCACATTTTTGTAGACAGCTCTGAAATAAGATTACTTGGTCTTAGTCTCATCCAAAAAACAGGACCAAATTAAAAAAAAACGCTCCAATTAATTCAAATCAGTGAGTGGCTTAGGTAAACATGGGTCAAGTACCCACATCAGGTCACTGTAAAACAACTTTACCCAGTATAAAACAGAAGTCTGAGAGTTTCCAGATCTTCACACTGAGGAGAGTGGGAAGGACTACATAAGAGCTGGGCAACAGGTGCTGGCTAACCTCAGCCCTGGGGGAAAGCACTGCACAAAACACTGCTTAAAAGAGCTACCCTCTGACTGTGCAGCCTACTGGCTTTTTTTCACTACTTCCCAAGGATGCTTGTAGATGAACATATACTTTCAAAGTGAAGTAAATTAGAACATTTTCAGTCTCTTTCCACACTGCCCCTAGAAAGGTAGCTAATGCTCTGTAAATTCACAGCTCACCTCACCACACTGCATTACCTGCTCTGTGCAGATGAGCCCAAAGCACCAAGGTCTCATAGCACCACAGCATACAGGAAAGGAGGAGTTCTTAAATGAAGACGTGGTATATTTTCTTCTGCAAGCTTTTTTGCATGGTAGAGTCATTCCTGCCAGAGCCATCTTATGAAGCTGTTGGTACAGATCAGCAAGATATAATCGCTAGAGCACAGACATAGCCCCTCATACTGCCATCCCACCTAACTCAGTTTCCACAGTGAGCAGGAGTATAAAAAGGTATAAATACGAAAGCCCATAGGTATTAAATTTCGGGCATGTTGGTGGTCTCCACTGTAAGGGTGAAGGAACAAAGTAGGAACAATATCTTCATCCTTTTAAAAGTAGATAAAAACATAAAAAACTCTTCATAGCGAACTCAACACATCTCCAAAACTAACAGTAAGCACAAAGTAACAGAAAAGATGGATAATAATGATACAACAAGTCCAATTCCTTTAAGTCTTCATAACAACCAGTGTACTTCAGCGGCATAGGAAGTTATACCACTCATAGCCTTCTTCCTGACAGTCCAAGAAGTGAAAGGATTATCATCTACCCAACCAACACACACAAGTAAGTGCCACCACGCCAAAGACAAACAATGGATACAAACTTATTTTCAAGAAACCATGGATGTCCCATATTGTAGTCAATAAACACAAATAAGCAGAGAAATACGTTGCTTTGCATATATACACCTAAGCCTGGTTTACTTGGGGATATGTGCATGTCAGAGCACTTAATTAGATCAAAGAAAAAGAAAATGTAATATAAGATACTTAGGCTTCACCACTGAGTAGATTTTGTCCCTGTAAAACACATTCTTGAGAAATTCAATAACAAACACAAAAACATTTCTGAATAAAGTAAGTAGCACTGTCAAAAGCATCTAAACCTGAATCTTGCCTACACAGATTTCACAGGGAAATTAGCCTACATTTGAAGCATAAGTAATAAAGCAACCTTGCAACTTACTAAGCATGACTACCCCATCCCAGCAGGTTATGCAGAGCTCAGCAGACACAACAGCAGTGCATCTTGGGTGTTACAAGAAAATCATGGGTTCTTTCCCTCTGAAGAGATGACAGCTTCGCAACAGACATCAGTCACCAAAGAAGTCACCCATAAGGTCTGACCAGCAGTCACAGCCCAGCACCTGACATGGTACCAATGAACCCAACCGCTACATCTGATAGAGAACATCAAATTCCTTTAAAGGAGCAATTGTCCCCAAACTGTCCTCTTAAGAACTGCATGCTTTTGGTAAATCTGCTACTACCCTTAATACTACAAACAATATTGATGGTGGTTAAGACACAAAACCCCTAAACACTAATACACAGTCAGTGAAGCGAAAACACCTAGGTACGACATGTCTTGCACCACTACATAGTCAGAAATACATCCTTTTTGTCTTGGTAAAACTAAGATGCCTGTTCAGAAGAGTACATTGGCAACATCAGATGAATAAAGCCACTGCCAATGCACACCGTTCTTCTGTTCTTAATATTTCTTAATATCTTTGCTACACCTTCATTGTGAAGACAAGGTTCCCTGGTTTTAGCATTCTTAGTGTTGTGAAAACTAAAATATTTTCTTTGGAATCACTTCCTCAGAGTTGAGAGAAAACTAATGGGAGCACTTTTGGTGAAGAGAGTAGGCTGCACAACATTCCATAGGATTATATTATACATGTGGAGTGACAGACCTCCACTTATACACATACCCACACCAGAAAAAAGTAAATGAGAATGGGGATGTTTCCGATTTAGTACAAAGCGAACTTTATAAAAGTTGAAGCCATCCAGAAGTTGTCCTCCCTAAGGAGTATGCATGCTTTGCACAGCTTTGCTGTCCTGAAGACCACAATGAGTACGATCCTCGCCTCCATGCTGTTTAAAACCAGCAAGTAGTGAAGCTATTAGAGTCCTTATCAAGGGTACCCGCATTTCAGATAGTTATCCAAGCAGAAGCAGCATGCTAGCACAACTCAAGGCACTGAACAAATCATTCAGGTCCCAGGCAATACTAATTTATGGTGCCATCCACTAAGGGTCAAACAATAAGGAAACATATATAAAGAAAGGGGATGTTTACAGATAAGCACAGGATGACATGAACATTAGACGTAGTACCAAGCCACAACCCTGAAACCTCTTCAGACTCCCTATGTTCATATTGTATTGCCACTATAAGAGCTTTAATTATCATAAGTTAATCACATCCCCAAGGCATTACAAGGCAGCAGGCAATGGTGGATGCTTCTAATCCCTCTGGGGTGTAATTATTTCATAACCACTACACATCAGGGTTACCCGATTGCCGTTATGGAAAGTTTTATTCTCTCTCCTTTCTCAGCCCAAGCCTTTTAAAATTAAATACACCTCTGACCTATTTTAGACAATCCCCATTCTTTCCCTTAACTTGCAGTGTAGAACTTTGTTCTTTTCTTTAGGCAGCAGAGGAAGGCTAATCTTTTTTTCTTTTTTTTTTCTTTTTCTTTTTTTTTTTTTCCCTACTTCATGCATATCCAGCACAGTGTAAACTGCTTGGAGGCAATCTTTTCAAAGGTGACAGACTGGATTTGAACAGAGATTTATTCATTGCTTGATTTTGGAAGGATTATGATCCTCTGCTTCGCAATGAAAGGTTTATAAAAGATGTGTTGCTGTAAGAAACCAGGGTCAAATACACGCAGACACGTTTTCAGCTACAGTTTACCATCTTTCTGGTAGAAGAGATTTTTGACGTGATGTGGATCAATATGAACTTTTTTCTTTTTAATTAGGAAGCCCTCTTTGCCTTGTCCATCTCCAATCTCAAAATCCTGAATAAAGAGCCATGAAAGAAACATGCAAATGATATCTTGCTTGAGGAATAGACCTTTCTATTTTTGGAGAATGACAATGGCAGATGATGATGCCATTTTTGTCACCATGAAACACCAGGTTGGAAATACGAAGAATTTTAGAGAATACAAGAGAAATGAATCCTGCTTTCCTGGCAAAATACCCCAACAGCTTCTCATATTACACCCAGGCTCTGAATGGCAACAACCAGGTCAAAGTCAAGGCTTTCAGACCAGAGCATTGCCATTTCTAGGTCTTTTCAGCACTCACCTGTGCAGCTCTGGAAAAATCTGCAAACCTAAAAATTGCAACATCACAGTTCCCAAACTGACACATGTATTAGAGCAATAACTGGCAGCGCTCTCGTGGCCTTAGTGGGGCTGACATCAGACAGTGTTCAGACGTCAGCAGAGGAGAGTGAACTAGATTGTGTTCGACCTAGTGACGGAAATCTCAGAATATCTTAAAAATATCATTCTTCCTCCTAAAGTTTAAAGATCTCAAAAAAATATTATTAATATTTCAGACTTTCCTCTCACTGTTTAACAGGTTTGTGATCCTTATGCATTTGTTTTGTTGAGTTCCCACAGGAGATAAGGGCAAAGAATTAGTAACAAAAGCAAAGGCAGGGGAAGTAAGAGGGGGAAAAGTTTCAAACTGAGTCTGTTTGCTCAGCAAGAAAGCTGTTGCTCTTTGGGAGAAGCAACAAAATAATCAATATAGATATAAGATGTCATTAGATGTCAAGCACCTTAACCAAATCTTATGGAATCCGTCATCTGAACTTGCATCCTGACATTCCTCTACCTCTAAAGTACACTTTTAGAGTGCAACACCAAACAAATGCTTTCCCTTGCACTATTCTGCAACAATACACTGACATTTTAAACTATACGAGAGTCCAAGCAGCTGACAAAAACTGCGTCTTGCTAGCACTGTGGCTATTTGGCAAGTAGCAAATACATTCATCCAGAATATTTTATTTATGTGATATGTCAACTGGATGATTACAAATACAGTTTTTATTTAAACTTGCCAATTTTAAAGCATTTCTTTAGACACTGAAGAAATCAAGTATTTAGGATTTTAAGAGTTCTGATTTTTGAAAACAACACTCAACAGTTTACTTTCTATACTCATCAAGGGCTTCAAAGGTATCACATCTTTACCATACTTTGATATTTAAGTAAAAACTTATGGGCTGAGTTTTTCGGAGTGGTGTTTTAAAATTCTGACTACAAGATAAACCTTCATCTCTTCTGCTCTACTGTTGGTTTACATTGCCAAAGTGTTCAGAGTAAGCTCTGCAGTTCAGACACCAAGCCACCTCCTCTAAGGATGACTGAAGGAAGACAAGAGGGAAACTGTTCCTGGGAAGGTCATCTGCTTGCATCAATTCTCCTGAGGTAAACTTGGAGTCATTAGATAGAAGCATATTAATAAAATTGTCTGGAGTTCACTGTTTTCTTTAAGGTATTGTTAATAAATCACCTATAGATATCTCACAGTAAGATTTTGGATAAATTAGGACAATAGAGGCAAACACAACATTATTTCAAAAATAACAATCTAGCCTATGTAATGTGGACTATGAAGCGGGAATCTTTAGTAAACTGTGTTAAAGTTAGAAAAGGGATCGACTAATGACTTTCAGAAGTCCTTCCATTTTCTCTTTTTCAGGGATTTCTTGATGCATTTCTACAAACATTAAAACAAAATACTGATTGATTTCCCTGACAGTGGAAACATTTTAAGATTAATGACCAAAACACCGAAAAGTACTTGAGTTCACTGACTTGCAAGTCCATACCAAAGTAAGTTTAATGTTGTTTCATTAATTGGCTAAAACATGGGGGTGGTGCAGTTTTAGCTACTTAAATATGTATCAACTCAGTATTCCAGGAAAACAGCAGCAGTTCTCCAAATACGAAAACTGATAGTCTTATCTTTCAAATTGCTCCAGCTACCACAGAAATGAAAACACCACTCTAAAAGCCTCAAAATAAAACTTTTATCAGGTTGTGGGTTTTTTCCTTCTCTGATTTAGCTACTTAATACTGTTTCTTTCTCCTCAAATGGAACAGAAATGAAGACAGCTAATCTGGACGGAAAGCTCAGCACACTGGTAAAAATAAATGGTTCAACACATTTTTATACAGAGCTTTCAATCTCCATATAATTGTTTTGAATGTGGCACTGAGTGGGTAAATAACAAAAAAAGTATTTCGGTTTCATTAAGCAAGTGCTAATCTGAATGGACTGATTTGGCGGGGTTGCCATTGCATAATTGAGAGCCAGTCATAACACCAACACTGTAACACCTCACGTACGACAGCATTGCTATCACTGGCAGTCTCAGGGGAGTGATGGACTGGGAAGAAATGGAGATTTTAGCCATCTGTTTTAAAGTACATAAAAACATGGAGCGGAACCACAACAAAAGGAGAACTCAAAGAATTTTGACCAGAGGACTTGAACTCAAACCCTGTCACAATAGAAACTTCCATTAATACATCAAAAAAGAAAGCAAAGAAAAACCAGAAAGTAAGTACTGGAACTCATCATCGTCCCCTCTTCCTGTTTGTGCATGTCAAGACTGTTCAGGCGCAGCCTGAACTGTAGGAGAAACATTTATTAGTTTCCTCTAGAGCACAAGTTCTCATTCAGAAATATACAGTGTCTGTCATTTCACAGTATTTGCCACTGAAGTGCAAGGACTCAGTAGTTAAGAGCATTTAAGACCTGGTTGAGTACATACATCCGCAGGCTGCTAAGCACTAGGGAGTATGATGAAGAGGAGACAGTTGGTAGAGATCAGCTCCATAAGCCAAAACACTGGTTCAGAAATACAGTTAATTAATCCTAGTAAGCTGCAACCATTTGCTCCACTGGCTTTACACCGCAGTTCCACAAACCTTAGTTATTCAAACCACAAAGTCACTTAAATATTCAGATTTCTGTCACCACTAGACAGTAAACAGACAGGCAAATTAGTTGTTTTAAATTTGTATAGCGGAAAGAATATAAGCTTTTTTGCTAATCGGGATTTCAGTTACTTTTTCATTTGATTTCTAGTTCTAAATGAATACAAGAACACTTTATTTTGCTTCAAAAAATATATCTACATGATAAACAATATGTGTATCTCAAGAAATCTAAAACATTATGACCCATCAGGAGGTGAATGCTGCTCTGACTTTACAAGGCAGCTGTAATCTGTAATTAAAGAATTATAAGCATCTTCCCTTGGGATAGGGCTCCTTCTCTGTCCAACTCAGAAACGGGACTGAGCTCAAGTCATGGGCCATTAGACTAAGTGCTGTGCAGGCACAGGGAGAACAGACACTCCTTTTCTAAAGAGGCAGAAAATATGCACAGCGGATGCTAGAGGGGATGTAGTAATGCTAACAGACTTCTGCAGAGCTTTTTTTTCTTTTTTAATACTTTAGAAGTTAAGGCTTTTAACCTAAGTAAGGTAGGGCAAAAAGAAATCTCACATGAAAGGGAATGAAGGGAAGCAGTCATAGACAAGATGTTGTAGAACTAGGAAAATATCCGTATGCACAGCAGGAACTGATCATAGTTTAGCTAATGACAGAATAAAACGATAGGTTAAAGGCTAGACTTAGTCTGCCCAGATACAGGAAGATAGAAACATAGTGAGCAATGTCTTCAATTTATTAATGCAAATTTATACTGGTGATTAAAAAAGAAAGAGGGGGCTGTGCCAAGGCACAGAGCTCCTCCAGCAGCACAACCCCATGCTCCCTTGGAGGTGGCTGTCTGCATGGTCAGTGGAAGCCACACTGGGACTTCAGACAAGCTTTAGCCAGCCCAGGATATGCAACTAGTAAGTTAGATGAAACTTCAAAACTCACAAGAACGTCATTATTATCTTAAGTTTATAAGATTGCACTACTTAAGTGCAGAAATGCTTTCATGAACTACAATTATGACTTCATTTTAATTACAGGATAGTGACTCTAGTGAAGCATCTTCATTTCCTTTTTGCTATTTTTATAATGTCTTGGTTTTTCTTGGCATCAGAACAGAAAGAAATGCCAAAGCCTTCTCAAAAACAAAACATGAGTTGTCTTCTGGTAAACTGTACTAGCAAGAAGTCGTCACTGATAGAGGAAGGGAATTACACAGGAAAAGCAGGGCTTTTGATATTTTCCATTGAACGGACTGAGGCAGGGTGAAGTCAACTGAAGGAAGAAAAAAACAGAATCCCAGATCTGTGAAATTTCTCTCCACTACCCACATTACAGGATATTTCTCCCTGTCTTTTCAAATATGATAAACCTGCACACATATGTTCATATACTGTACCTATGCAAAAAAAAGACATATACACGTCTATGTGTATGCAAACATCTTTATGTTGTACATGCAAAAATATGAGTATTGTACATATATACACAGCATTTACTAATAGAGGATATTTTCTGTAGGATTATATCTCACAGTCCAATGGTTATTCTTAAATTTCCTCTTCCTGCTTAATTTCCTATCACATTAATATTCAGAAATTGCATATAGAAGATTTAAGTTTAAAACAACTAAGAAAAAATTGGCCGTCTTCTGCTGCAAAATCATGGAGAGAATTTATACTACTGCTGAACACATCCAGAAGGATTCAATAATCAAAATGTAAATAATTTCATTGCCTAAAGCAAAGTAGAATGAGGCCCTAGAGTGATACCAGCAGCTGCCAGCCCCTTCCCACAAGCTGAGACAGAATATGCAAAAGGTAGTTTTACATACACCTAGGAGGGACCACAGTCTTTGTTTTCACAAATCTCTTTTGCCCATTTTCAGGAGCACACCTAGTACAAGTTGGCCAGGAGCGTGTTTCCACCACTGTCCCCTCCAGAACAGGCTGCACAGACAGACAGCCTCCCCAGACATCAGGTCCAGCCCATCTGTCAAGCCATCAGCAGTCAGTGCAGCACTGCCCTCCTAGGGAAATTATTTTCTCTCTCACATCCAACCTGAACTTCCCAAGCTGTAATTCAGGGCCCATACCCATTGTTACATCATCTGGCATTATCAAGCAGTGCTTGGCCCCATCAGCTTTGCAATTACTCTTCAATCCTCCACAGGATTTGCTCGTTGCCAGGCTCAACAAGCCCAGTCTGTCTCCACGAGACATACTTCAGGCTCCTGACCATCTTGGTAGCCCAAACTCTTTGGACTTGAAGCTCTTCACTGAACAAGCTTTACCTTCCTCACTACCTGTCACAGCAGTGGCAAATCTTAGGTTTTAACAATTGTTTTGACTGACTTTAAAAACCACAGAAGAGTACTCTGGTTCCTACCATACCTGAGCTGGCCTCTCAACAAAAATGGACTTCAACTTTCTCACTTATCTGAACCTCTTTTCATTCACTCAAGGATAAGTATAGCTAAGCAAACATCAAAATATACATACATAAAAACACTATTCTTCATTTACAATAAAATTATTTAAGGTAAAATCCAGCAACCATTTCCATCTGTACAAGCAGAAGTCCTGATGAAAAGCTCGCTGAAGGCAAGGGGAATGTATCCAAATACTTTAATTGGGTTTGGATCAAGCCATTAACAATCATAAAAACAGATAATCTGAATTAGCATTTTTGCAAGGAAAAGTCCAAGTACCAGGTGGGAGAACTTCAAAGTAGTTGCAGTGAGCTTCAGAAGCTGTGCTGGTAATACACTATGTAAAATCAAATCCCTAGCTCAATACGATATTAAGGCAGCTCTCAGACTTTGATGTCACCTACTGACTGAATACTTACTTTGTTAATGATAGTAAAGGAATCAGTCCAGGCATCTGGGCCAAATTCCAATTTGAGTTATTACATTTTGATCCAGCCAAATATTTCTATAGCATCTTCACCTACAGAACACTTTTTCAGCTCTCATATTGTTATTAAGCAGCTTTCAGCTTCAAACTCTATACTTATTCAACCAAGAGTGGCTGCATTTCAGTAGTCTATGAAAGTATTATGTACAGTACGATCTCTAGAAACATTATGGGTATTTATGTCATTTTAATTTGAAACCATTTGTTACAGAGAAGCCACATTCTACAGAGGCTCATCCAATTCAGCAAATTTAGCTTTGATTTTTAAACATTATTATCACTAAATGCCTTTACACCAGAATTACAGTGAGCTGAAGCAAGATACTAATTTTGTCTGAGACTAAACTACATATTGAAAGCTACTGGCCACTTTAATTAGTTCAGCACTCCCAGAATCATTAAAATGAAGACACACACACACAAAAAAAAAAAAAAAAAAAGAGAAAACCAAGAACAAGAAGCTGTATGCCACATACCTAATTTCCTCTGTAGCTTCATGTTGCAAGTTTGATGTCAAGGACATTAGATCGTTCAGCAAGAACAAGGTATCCAAACATGCTGGTTTTGCACAGACAATCCAAAAGCATGAATAAAGACACAGTAACTTAAAAGGCAGAGCACAGAACAGAGACAAGTATGACCTACAGGGAGAAAAAGCAAAGGTGATATGGAAGGCAACAGGACAGTTTACCCTGTACAGCTCAAAATATCAAACCTGCCTCCCCACTTCCAACACTACAAAACCACCCTCTGGCCCCAGCATCATCATGATGTCAAACACCTCAACTGACTGTCAATGCGTTCACTACTCAGACTGTAACACAAGCCTTTTGCATTTATTTCTTTGAAACTTGCCTCTCAAAGGCTCTGTTGATAGAGGCAGACAGATTACCAGGACTGCTGATGCTGTTAGTATTACTGATGCTTCAGCTGCCTTGCATACAAATAAGCAGTGTCAGCTGCTTCTTCCTGAGTACTTCAAACATTTTCACTGGGATACAGGCGCAGGGCAAACTTCTGTACAAGCTAAAAGACATTTTAGCTTTAAAGCAGTTTCCCACTTTCCCCATATACCACCCAGGAGCCAAGTCAGGCACAGATGGACACTGAGGTGGGCAACTAACACACAAAGCAGCCTCCTGGATGCTGCTATACCTATTCTTATGCCACATTACTTATAAAGATCCTCTTGCAAAGATGAGCTGGAGGAGGCAGACAAAATGTGCATGTCCTAACATGACATTCTCTGCACTATCTCTGAGCAGGAAAGGCCACCATCCTCAGTTTCCCTCCACTCTTACATAAGGTGTCAAGACAGTAACTTTGAAGGGGCAGCTGGGAACACCAGCACATACTGGCTGTACTTCATACACGTAACCTGAAGAGTGGAGCAAGCTGTCCCCCCAATACCTGTACAGTCCATCCACACATGCTTCCTTCTCCCCCAGTGCCCTTGTGCCTACTGACAGGGAGTGACACAGAGCATTGTTGCTTCATCAGGCTTCAGAGCAGTAAGATCCACCAGAAAGGAGGAGGCTCCATCCTTATAAGCTCAAACACTACAACAGAGCAGCTGTCTTACCTCACACTGCCTGCCCAGACAGTTGTAATAAATGAAACACAATGATCTACAGCATTTTCCTCATATTTAAAATTGCCATTGAGGGACCTATTAACCTGTGCCTTCGTTCTCTTGCTTCTCCACAGAACAAGATGTAATCCTCAGGTTCCAGAAATTATCGCAATGACGTATTTCACAAGATGTTTCATTTTAGCTCTATACATACACTGCTTCCAAAAGAGATTTTGCACATCATCAATTAACTGCTATAGATTTTTGCTGCCTTTAGATTTGCGGTCTTCATTTGATGCATCCATCCTGCTGCATGGAGGTCAATACACTTATTCTGACAAACATATCAACTTTATCGGATAAAAATAGTAAATATTTGGGGTTTCCTCCTCTTGAAGTCTGCAGTGGCCTCTCAAAAAAAAAAAAAAAAAAAAAAAAACAAAAACAAAACACCACAAAACACCACACACAATGTTCAGATGCTAGAAACTCCTGACAGCTTCTCATTCAGTCAGAGGAGGCACTAAGGTCACTGACTTGAAGGGAACCACTAAACCATGAAGAAAGTCAACAGTGACAAATTCAAGGCAGGTTAGCAGTAACACTTGGATTGCAACACTGAAAAACAGCTTTATGAACCTAGCTGAGCCAAGTAGCCTTACAGTAGCACCAGTGAAGTACACTGATTCGCTGCTGACACTCCAGTACAGCCAGAACAAATATTCTGACCCACTTCATTGGAGGGCCCCCTCTTTATATAGTAATTTGATAGTAGCAATTATTTACCCTTTAAGAAAGACTAACTCTAGGATGCTATTAATCAGGACACCATCTATCCTGTGCATTTCCAAATGAAGCAAAACCAGTAAGTTATTCATTTCTGCGCATTTCAAATACAAGAGGAAAAAAGAAACACAATGAAAATACTACAATAAGCCATTTAAGTAAGAGACAACTGATTTTGTCATCAAATTCTTTGTATGTTGGACACAGAGCCTGGACAACAATACCACACCAGCACTATCCATCTGGGATTTCCAATGCCTTTAAGAACCCTGGATTTAACAATTTTGAAAGGCACTTTAGCGACTGCAACGACAAAACATCAGATGCATAAATCGAGGCCACTGTATCCCAACTGATTAAACCAGAGTGATCTAATATTCATAGTTTCCCAAGAGTATGTCTCTTTGTTTTCGAGTGCCGTCTTGAGACTCCTTGGCACAGAGGGAGACTACGAAGCACAGCTGAGCAGTTCTCTCGCCTGAACTGCTCTCAAGACAGCACTTTGAAACAGGAAGAGACAGGACTCAAGAGAACATATAAATATCTTATAAGGTGCTGGAACAGTCAGCAATTAATTTTTCAGCAAAGAGAACCTTTTATTTCAGCAATGTGTGAAAAATAAATTTAAAATTCTATACCCACTGCCTGGCTACTCATGTTCTGACCCAAAGTACTAACAAAAATGGAGGAGTCACAATTCAGGAAACTGCATAAAACAGGCCAAGAGCCCCTGCTTTTATTTAACCCGATTTCCACAGCAATAGATGAGAGCTAGATTTCCATTACAGAACTCTGCAGAAAAATTTGTTTTCTTTCTATACTAACCTAAGAGAAAGAGAGCACTCTGGCTTTAATTAGGACAAGAAGGGGAGGTGTAAGATCCTGAAAGCTTTACGTGCTTCAGTGCAAAAATGCTTTTGTTCTTCTCAGGTTTGGGGTAGGTTAGACAAAGCATGAAAGCATTAGCCACACCAAATGGGCATGTTCAATTTTCACCAGAGTATTAGCTTAAAAGCTGAGCCAGATTCAACACATGATCTGATGGGGAAAAAAGTGCTCCTCCACCCCTCCTCTCCTTCCTGATCACTGATTTTGCTGAGGTTCTTCCTACACTATTTTAACCCGTCTCTCCTCAATACATTGTTCTTCCAACATGTGGAACCATTTGCCCTGTCCCAAGTTCTTCTCTGCTGTCCTAAGTAAACAATTAGTGATAGACTCAATTAGCTCTCTGATTAGTTGACCTGCTATGTCTGCCAAGATCTGGAGGAGAGCTTCAGACATGCACCTAAATGGTTGGCCACACATTTCCACTTTCAGCCAGGAAGCCACAGAGAAGAGAATCTGTTTCTTGGGATGTTTCCAGAATAATTTCCAAGATCAAGAAGTCACAACAGACCAGAATATGAATTAAAAAAAAAAAAAAACACAACAAAACATTTAAGCTCCCCAGGCCCTTGATGTCACTGTAAGAAAGAAATTAAGTTCCTATACCACTGCTGCAGCTCACCACTGCTGCAACAGTCCCATAATACATATGATAAACAAAACTGATTTACTAAAAAATGTAATGGTCTTGATATAGTTTCTTTCCACAAAACAGAAAAGGTATTTGTAAAAAAAAAAAGTAATGAGAAGAAGGGGAAAAAACAACAGAAATCAGGAATTCAGCTTTGACAACACACATCTAATGCCACAGGACTGGGTTCAAACACCTGCCCTCAACAAGGCAGCAAAAGAATTTAAATCAAGCCAATGTGTTGTGTGGGTGCATTGCAACACTTGAGCTAGTCTAGGTCTTCATCTCTGGATTTGATAAATACACCACCAGGAACCCAAGAAAAATTCTTACTTATACCTTGTACACAAGTTTTCATAAACAGTTTCTTTAAATTAAAAAAATACTCATCCTGATATCCCCAAACAAATGCACCTCACAGCATTTGGTTCCTCTGTGAATTATAGAGCCGTTTTATGATTCAACTATTTGTTCAGCTGCTTGCAAGCTTACTGAACTAACAATGAGTAACAATTCTTATTAAATATTTCAGATGCTTCTTTCAAAGGTCTCATCCTTAGGAATCCAGGAAGATAATACTGATTTCCATTAAGTAAACATTTTGTCAGCAGTAATTCAAGTTTTGTACGCTAAGCATTCAAAAGAGGTAAAAAGACATTTCTTGGAGCAGATTCCAGCATTAGCACTGAATGCTTAAGACCTAAAGCAGCAACGTTTGAGCGGGAATTAAAACAAACAAACATCAAAAACCAAAGCAAACACTGCCACCGACACACACACCAAAAGTTAACACTACAACCCCACAAAATCCAAACTTAGTAAATACATATGGACACAAGCAGTGGGGTTGCTGGCTCACCAAAGGCACAATATCATGAAGCAGATGAAATACTCGCTGCTCCAGTTAAAAGCTGCAGTAATAACTTGGCAGCTACAAGCTGTAAGTCCTCTTCCAGCAATTCCAAATCACTTGATTAGGCATTTAGGACCATACTCACCACCAGCTTCATTCCACACAGTTGGTGCTGGCGGTATTTTTGTCTAGGATTTGTTTGTTCGGGGCTTTTTTGTTTGGTTTGTGGTTGTTTTTTTAGTTTGGGTTTTGGGGTTTTTTTTGTGCTTTTTGGTTGTGGTTGGTGGTTGTATTGGGGGGGGGGAGGTGTTTGGTTTTGTTTTGTTTTCAATCAGAGGTAGCCAGCACTTAGCGAAGCTTTGACTTCATGGATGGCAACAGAGAACGAGTTGTTCCTTGTGCACCTCACAGGCACTCTCCAGCTTCAATCCAGACCTGGGTTTTCACCTTTCCAAAAGCCCCGCTCAATTTTTGCTGAAGTGAAATTGAAAGATAACTCAAGATCCAGGTGTGATTTTTATCCAAACCGCTGAGCACCAGGGGGAAGCACAGAGGAAGATCTGAGAAGCCCATTCAGGAATTAACCCTGCTGAGGTGAGGGAGTGTCAGAGGGCTTCCTTCATGCTGAAGCTGCTGCCTTCCCTTCTAAGCTGCTCATTTCCCACACGATCAAACCATCAGGTCCTTTGGATACAGAACCCAAAGCCATCGGAGGCAAACCAGACAGACTACTATTTTCTGGACATCGAAATTCAGACTACTTCAATGTCTCCAGGGTAATTTCTTTTGCAAGGGGTGTCTGCCTGCTACAAAAATCAACCGGAATGAAATTATTTCCAACAGACCCATGAAGAGGTAACAAATCGCCATTGTTTTCTTATGCTTTGGATTCAAGTCTGGCTGCAAGGTGTAAACCTACAAGCTAAAACAGCCACCTCCTCTCTTGTTACAATCTCCCTCCATTAACCAGTTTCCCTCCCTCATGATTTTGCTTGCCCTTGAAAGCCGGTCAACTGCATAAATAAATATGCAAAAAATTAAGACACTAGGGAAAAAAACTATTAAAGTAATGGAGCCAGTTTACCCATTCCTCCATGTTTTTGTAATTCATTTAGAAAACAGCATCTCAGCTGCTTGTCCTTGAAAACCCCCAGAAGCTCTCTGCAACTTGACATATTTAAATGGTTTCTCTGGTCATTGACTCTTTTCCTCAGCACTTCAACTGAATGCCTCAAAATAATGGAGTAAAGCAGGGTCCACCACCATGTACGTGGCCCAGCACACAACCATGTCTCCCTTTCATTGCTCACGCTCAGGCCAGCAGATGAACTCAGTGCAACTGAGACAACAGCAGCCTAAAGGGCACCCAACCTCCAGTTATAATAATTTCCACTCATTTGAAACAGCTACACCATGAGAACTCAAGACTGTCAACTGAAACATTTTTTGGTGGGGAATAATCAGGAAACTGCAAAATGGAATAGGAGCCCATGGCTTCTGTGTGCCTCCACCTGCACCGCAGAGGTGACTCAAGGCCTTGTTCTATGGCCAAATATTTCTCAAATCAATAAAGTTTACACAATTAAGAGACAACAATGCCAGCAGACTACAATTAGAGCTTGCATGCAGCCCGCAAGTGGAGTCGGATACTTTTAAGACTGCTGAAAAACTGCTCTAAGTACTTCCAAGTATCTCTTGCAACTCAGCAAATGCTGTTTTCTTAAAAGCAATCTTGAGTCTTACCTCTCCCTCCAAAATGCATCATCCTTCCAGTTCACTTTTCTGCCTACTTTTGGTGTATTCTCTTTCAATCCTCTATTTTTCCTTCAAACACTATTACCCATGAATGTCAGTCACATACACACAAAATGAACAGTTTAGCAAAAACAGAATCAGAGCATAGGCCACTGCCATAAAACTTTTAGTCTGTCACAATTTCATGCAAGTCTGGGTCAAGGTCTTTCCTATGCCCCCTGAAATTCTCAGACATCTCTCAAGCAGGACGCTAAACAAGCTGGATGCTGAACATGCTATGAACAATTTAAACACCATTGTTATTCTTGAAAAGGTAAATGAAGGTTTCTTTCTTGCATGCAGAAAGGAAAACCTGTTATAACTCAACATGTTTTAAGTGCTTTCCAGTCAAAAACACTTTAAAAAAAAAAAAAAAAATCTCTACCAAAGGAGGTCACCTTTCTTGGTAACAGGATCAAGGAAATAACCACTTTGGCTTCTTGTTTCTAAAGAACAGATGCTTTCACATTATTAAAAAAAAATGTGGGTTTACCCACTGTTTTTTCCACAGATTAGTCCAGATATAAGCCAGTGGTTGAACTATCTTCAGTGAACAGACAACAGTAGTGCCATTATTATAGCTCTGCTTTTCCCCGCATGGAAAAAAATATAATTAACACAGCTCCAGTTAATTTTACTATTAAGAGCCCAGTGGGGAACAGTGCAAGTGACAAGAACCCAGTGCTGCCACAATTTATGTGACATTTTGTGCAAGTTATTCAATGAGCTAATTTGTACATAGCTACAAGCCCATGTTTAACAGAATTGTGTGGATTTACTGATGGAGAAAGGCATCTAATTACAGCGTCCATGAATGCAATATTCCCTTTATCTGGGGCACCACCAAACCAGCTCCTGCAGCCATGGTTATACCAGCAAGCAGAGAATTGTGCTTGCAAATACAGAGGTTGTTCAACAGTGTCCATGGCCCTCCAGTTCCAGGTCTCCCTGCTAAAGCTGCCAAGTAATGCAAGACATAAGGAAAAAAAAAAAAAGTGAAATGGTAACAGAGCCAGAGAGGAAAATTCTTACTAGGCAATGGCCACCAAACCTACTTTCATCAAATGAGGAAAAAGTACAACTGAAAATAACTGGCAGAGGACGAGAAGAGAAGTGACACCTACAGCACTATACCCTGGGAAGACTGGTGTACAAAACCATTTCCATCTAGAGTTTAAAAATATAACCACAGAATGATTTCTATTTGACTTCCGTCTCACAGAACCCCATTTTTACAAAACTGAAATATGAACAAAATTGGAGGTGATCTGCCATCTCTCTCAATCAAGAAATCAGCCTGAAAAATTCATTAATGTGCTCCTTGATTAAGTTATTCTTCCAACCTATGCCACTCATGCTGCCACTGAAGCACTAGGAAAATATGTACAAAATTTCATTGTTTCTTCTTGTGCGTGCTACAAATATGTAGCACTTTACCTTCAAAGGCACCAAATTATTGGTCCAAAGTACAGTTTCTAAACACTTTAGTGCAAGGTCATATTAGCAAGTTCTGTTAACAAAGAAAAGCAAAGTAGAGAGATATCATATTTAAATGACCACCTTTGCCAACTTTTTCCACCCCCTCTCAAAGACATGTAGCCTTTGAACTAAAACATTGAATATACTCAAGAATGAGTACACAATCCCTTGTTAAGCAGACCTGTGCACTTCAGTGTCTGGTTAACCAGTTACTTTTCATTTTCTACATACAGTTCATTTAACTTTGGAGACACAAGGACAAAGAAAATACAGGACAACAACAGCAATGATAAAGAAAAAAGAATGAAAGTAATTGCTTCCCCTTGAACATGGAATGACAGCTCCTCATGAAAAAAAGAAAAAAGCGTGCTTCAAAGTTTCTTAGGGTGGAAAACATGAGGTTTTAAATGGAAAACCATATTCGCATATTTTCATGGTCCTGCACATTTAATTCTATTTATTGGCATGAATCCTCCCACTCAAAGAAGTTCATAATCCTCTGAAGTGGTATTTTATTAATCAGGACAGAATAAGGGTTTAGCACAAGTTACAATAAAAACAAAAAGACTTTGTGTGCATTTCATCCACTTCCATCCAAAATCTTTTATCTTCCATCTCAATATCAGGCTTCAAGACTGCATCTGAAATACACAGAAGCTGCCTCCTGGAATGAGTTGGGCTGGCAGCTCTTAACTACTTCACTACTTCATTTTGTTTTGATAAAGGAAACAATCCTATGGCTACAATAACACTTTAGGCAGAAAGAAAACACTCATATTCAGCATCTTGCCCAAAACAACATGCAAAAGCAAATTAAAAAATATAGTGAAAAGACTTCAAGACCATAACTTAAAATGCTGACAACAACAAATACACAAATAATGACATGAAAAAGATGCTGGGGAATAAAAGAGAACTGTTTCCAAAAATGCAAAGCACTAAGTGCTACAGCTAGAATAGCAGAATCTTACCCTCTAGTTGAACCTTCCCTTTTTATCTCTGTATTCTAAATTTGTACTGGTTCCTTCGCTAAAAATACACTTTGAAGTTTTCATAACTATTGGTCCTAGCTCATCTTTCTTCTGCCTCTGAGAACAGCTAAAGTAATAGATCACTGTAATTAGACTCTGATGGGTGCAAGAGACAGTTTGTTTCAGTTAGAAACAGGAACAAAGATGAGTCAGAGAGGAAAGAAACCTCAATAAATTTAGTAAGAAAACTGTTTCTGAATATGGAGAAAACTACAAAAAAATAAAGATAACTATATGTTTATCACCAAAATATCTTACTACAAAGAGAGATACAACACACAAGAGCTAAGCCCACCTTTTCCAAGACCAGAAAGACAGATTTGTATGTGTAAAATGCAAACAGGAATTATTCTGTGCATGCATTATTTGAATGGAAAGACTTAAGGCATACGGGATATATAAGAACATACATCAGACAGATATATATAATCTCCATTATGTATGTTCTAAGAATATATATCTCCTACATTAGGCTAAACATCTAGCCAGGAAAGACATAAAGATTATTTTTTCATCTTCATTACTTCAAAGGCATGCCTGTGTGTGTACATATATATATGTGTGTATATATCTAGAAAAAGAAACAAGAAAACAGTTATTTGAGGGTCTGACTACCTACAACATGAAATGCATTTCCCTATTTGTAACCTTGCACACCACCTATTAAGCTGAACCTTTAGCCTCAGCTAAGTCCTAACTATTACTGCAAAACAAATGATGGAAAGAAACAACAAACCTATTTGTTCGTGCACCAGTACTATTCTCAGCTTCATAAGGCCTTCTCCCTGCCCGACATTTATCCCATAGAGCACTCTTGCAGAGCAATTCCATCTCTCCTATCTCATTTTGACTGTCACCATGACTGTCCTACAGCTTACCAGCATACTCACATCTCTCTGCTGCTTCTACCTGACAGATCAATTGTACACACCCATTCCCATCTCTGCCCCCCCATTGAACAGTCTCTCTCTCTCTCTGTTGGATTCAATTTAATGCCACTACTGTGATTACCCAAGATTTTGCTACATGAGGTATGGAAAGGAGAATTATTGAACATTACACCTGTTATTAAAGGTAATGTCAAGAAGGAATCTCCTAGATAAAACCACCCACTGCTGCAGCCAGTTTAACAAGTAGCCCATCTTGCACACAAGCTTTTCCCCTCCCCATGTACCACCCACTGCAGTTGTGACACACTGAATCAACTGGATGAAGAAATTAGCAAAGTTTCAAGAAATGGTCAGCTTCTGTTTACAGCAAAGGCACATGCATATCTGTGGTGATAAATATACTGCAACCCACTTTTTAGTGTGCAATACAAAAGTGCAGAGTTAAAGCTGCCCTGCTACCTAACCTGTATGTTAACACATTTTGGTAAACAGATAGGTTTAAATTTGTTTTCCAACACTAACAATGCCAGCTTGTGCATTACTTATCAAAAACTGTGCATGTTTCAGTTCCTGAAGTACTGATATGTATGCTCAAATTCAGTCCTTGAAATGGCGTAATCTCCAACGAAGGAACAGAAAAATCTTTGGGTAAAATTTGAAGACTGTAGGTCTGCAGTGTTATCAACCCTGCATTATCATTATAACTTTAAATTAAAGAACCAATTACAAAACAGAAGCAATTGTGTGAGAATCTTGTATTTCATGTACAAAAATAAGGTTAAATGCAGCAGAATCCTAAAATATAATTCAAGAGACAAATGAAAAGAACGCCAAAAGTATTCAGCAGTTCAAATGCATTTTAGGATCTCCTGCCTCTCACTAGAACAGCATAAAACCTTGAAAGGGTTAGGAAACCTCAAAAAAGATGCAGACTGCTTTCATTTGATAAAGTATAAAAGTTGTATGCATAGAAACCATCTCATTTTAACACACTGCATCTTCTTCTTTCTTCACAACAAGTCATTATTTGGACTCCACCCTTACTGGTTTTGTCTGCTTTTGATTGCTTGGACAGCAACCCGTTGAAATTTTCATGTGCTATTTAGCACAAATTAAGAGCAATCAAATAGTAGTCTCAGTCTTGACTAGCTCCCAATACCAGCTTTTTTTTTTAATTTGAACTGCTAACTTCAACAACAGCCTCCTCCCTCCTATCTTTGTGCTTTGTGGTCCACACATTTTTTGCATGCGATCTTCACAATCGCTTGTTCTCCCATTTCCCACCCCATCACCATGTCAGATCAGGTCTGACAGCAAGACTCAAGCTGTTTTCCACAACTTGAATTCTGGAATCTGCCTGGAGAAATGTTGCTAATGTAAGGCTGCATTTTTTTGTTGTTGTTTTAGAAGATAATTCAGATCTTAAACCGGCATTTAAAAAGAGAGTCAGGCTGCCAAGTACTGAAGGTAGCAAACAGCTCAGATTTTTCTGAAAGCATCTTGTGGCAGCTGCAAGTTTGTATTACATTTACTTAGAACAGTAATTGCCTTTGGAAATTAGATTTTCCTGCTTGTTTAAAAGATTTACGATGAGTAACCATAAAAATTCAAAATTTAACTCACTAAGTGCTGATGTTAGCAAGCAGATATAGAAGATACGTCTGGCAAAATTAAGCAGAGATGGAAATGCACCATCAGATAATGCAGGTCATTTATTTTATGATACCCTCTGATATGCTTCAGAGCATCCATGCTCACAGTGATTCTAAACATACAAAGAGTACAGTTTGTGAACTCTACCCCATCCTAAGAGGTCTCTCTCAGGAACAAGTACGCTTTGCTATCCAATCTATATTTTCATTTCTGTGTTTTCATCCTTCTTGGTATATTCCCCAGGTACTCCTAAACAATTCTTCCTTATTGGTATTTTCAGTTCTTATTTAGTCAAGCCCTAAATATTTCCATTTTTCTTTCCTTTCAGTGACATGACAATTTTCCACCATCCTTTCTGTAAGCTGATTTGATTTGTCAAATTATTTGGATAATAGGTCACCTAATAGGTCTGGTGCCAGAAGTACCCAAGAACTGTTTGTCTTTTGATACAGTCTGCAGAGGATGAACTTTCAGACCTGCATTTTTGGAACGATGAGCCAAAGGGCCCCTGGGATATAGTAACCAGAACTTGGAAGCCAGAAGGGCAATCAAGAGTGGCTGGATTTCAAGGGAAAGTGACAGGCATTTAAAATCAATTGATATTTTCTGTTACTGTTTGCTTGGAGTGCATTTTTTTCCTCTTACTGGCTCTTTATTGCATTTTTTTTTCCTTCTGTGCTGCAGCACCCACACAGCACTCACAGACCAAAGTGAGGATGGGGATGTCACTCACTTCCACAGAAGCCCTTGTGTATCAACATCACCTGCTCCAACAAAAAGGAGGGCAGCGCATTTCAAACAGTCTTTTTTAAGCACCACATACCACTCTTCCGGAAGTAATCCCAACAAAAAAACTAAATAAGCAGCTTCTCCAGATGTGGCCAGACCAATTAAAGAGATGGTTCCTATGTTTTACCCACAGAGCAGTATTTAATGGCAATACAATGTCTGCAGCACCCTCAAATTTTTCATTCAGTACCTGAGATAAATGACAGCACCCCCTCAATGCGGCACTGCTCACAGTCCTATAACCAGCCCAGGGCTAAGCACTGAGACATACAGGGGGATGAGAGAAATCACACATCCTAGGAGTGGGATGCAGCTTGCTTCATTATTGATGTCTACCATATGACATAAGTACCTGACAGCAAGGTGTTGAGGCCACCGTGATAGTCAACGGAGACCTAATCAATACAGCTCATGTAGTTTAGGGTAAAATTCCTTTTAACAAGCGTAGGGTGAGGCAAATTACACCCTGAACATTACTTACCCTAATGATGGCCTCTGTGCTACCAAACTGACACACAGATGCCTCCCAGAATAGCAGGGCAACACTGAGCATTTTGGGTTAAAAAAATAACATGTCTCTGAATTTGATAAATATCAGTCCCCGAAAGGTTAAGCCCAAAGGCAGAAGAAACTAGGACTTACCTCATTGAGACCATCTGCTGTAGCAATCAAAGTAGTTAGAAACCATTTGCTTGCAAGAGTCCATAGAGAATATCACAAACTAATTGGAGCCAAAATAAATTAGTTTATTTTGTTCTGCATGGCCAAAATCCATCCCACTTAGTTTCACCTATCTAAGTAAAAAAACAGCCTGTTCTAGGTTTTTCTCCATTAACAAAACAGAGGTTTCTCCAAAAGGACATTCAGCACCACCTAAGATCTGATTTGTCCTTTAGGTGTGTCTGTCTCTTGCTAGTGATTATAAAGAAAACCAGGCTACCACAACCACTCTCTTGGCTTATGAACTTCAATTAAACCTCAGGCAGTCTCAGTAAAGAAAGCATGCACAATTTGGGGTTGTACTCATAGGGCTTTCCTCCCTCAAAACCCACCAACAAGACAGCTATGACAAGCAACAGAACATTTGACACTTGTAGCAGGAATTATTGGGGTCCCATTACTGAAGCCCACCCTTACTTCTTCTCACTTCAAGGGATCAAAAATTGCATCTCAGGATCCCTGCTGTGAGAAGCAAACCTTTTATTTTACTGTGACACAACACCAACCCTGAACTGAATGATACACAGGCAGATTGTGTTCTGTATTTCAAGGAGTCCAGTGTCGTGTTTTTCTCATTCATTACCAGCAATCAAGCCATTTGAAAGGAAATAAGAGACGGAGAGCTAAACACGCATTTGGAGAGAGGGAAGATAATCAAGAGAATAAAAGCCTTGTCTCAGATTTTGCATATGATTTCTCAACAATAAGGAACATATAATTCATGTGTAGTACATATAACTAATACACAGTAAATTCAATTTAGAAAGTCAATCACCAATGGAAATTAACTTTGAAGAAAAGGTAATATTAACCCTATTCATAAAAGCAACAAATCCCTCAACAAAAACAACAAAAAACCCACTACAGACATGCATTAGCTTAATATGGATAATACAGAATACAGTATTATCGAACAATGCATGAGGCATGCTATTCTAAAAGATGACTATGTATTTTGACAGATGACTGTATTATGAAGGGTTGATAACACTGACATCTGAGAAACACCAGTAAGGAGAGATGAATCAAATGATATGAGTATGCTCCCTGTTGATACCACAGAACTTGCAAGCCTTATTCTACAGTGACAATCATGAAACAGAAAAGGCAATGAAATGGAAAATTCCTTTAGTAGAAATGCCATAAGATGAACAGAAAGTGAGGTACATTCAAATAAAATGTAGTGTTTTCAAGAAGAGGCATGATCTAATTCTAGATCATACAACCAGAAACTTATTTCATATCCCAAATCTGCTTCAACCTGCTGGTGCTGGACCTCTCAGCAAACAGGTTCTAGAAAGAGAATCTGACTAAACAACTACTGCTACTTCCAAATTAGCAGCCAAAGTGTGTTCATAACACATTCAAAACAAACAAGCCTACACATTACCCAGAAAAATTTCCCATGTTAACAATTCCAGTTTCCAAACCAAATACGCAACAACTAAACCAAAATCACGGTTATCAAAAAGTAACACTTTAAATAACTTATGCTCTGTATGAAACCTAAATTATTGTCTCAGCATATGAAAGTCATCAAGATTGCAGTCACGTAAGCAGAAAACAGTATCGTGTACACCCAACACATTCCAGTTATTTATAGCTATTTTGTAAAGTGTAAAAATAAGTGAAAACATAAATTTTAGCCAGGATCATACTACACGAGGAAACTTGATTTGAGCTAGGACTGTATCTCTTGAGTTAACAGAACAGTAGCTTGTTTGAACCATGCAAGAAGTCTTATTTTTGTCAGAATCATATAGCACTTTCACATGCTATGTAAGAAACATTTTCCAGGGTAAATAAGCATTTACATGATTCCACTAAATTACAAAAAGGCTCAATTTCATCAATAACAGACAGACCTACCCCAGAGTAAAAAACAATGCCTTAGCAAATGGATCAGTAGATTCCTTTCCTTTGTCTTTTATACTACCTCCACAGTATTTCAGAACAAGACATTTTATCATGGTGAAAGAATGTTCTTTGACATCATCCATTGCTGTTATTTTACCTTGGTCTAATTAATTTTTCACTAGGACTTGAGAAGTTTCGCTTTTTTAATTTAACCAGTGCAATGGGAAGTAATAACAACTACCTGCAAAAAAAATCAAACTGTAAATTATGAAAAAAAAAAACATTACGAAAAATAGAAAAACGTACTGAAAGATTGTTGTATGACAGCTGTTGCATGCTTAGTGTGATAAAACTTGGAAGGTATGCACATTTATTTTAGCTAGATTTTGTAAACTGAAATGATGAGCTAAAGTCACGTCACAATTATTCACAAGAAGTTAGAAATTTCAAAGTATTAGTTTGCCATCTATTATTTTATACTAACAAGGTTAAATGCTTCCACTGAACAGAATAAGACTTCCAAGTGCCCAAATGCTTTAGTGTAGAACACCTGCTTCCCTGAAAACTATTTCAGATATGCATCCAAGCAGCCTGAAACATACCTTTGACATACAAAGGGGCATGGCATCCTTTTACAAGCCAATCACACAGGAACAGGTTTTTATGAACAGCTCCACATCCTTACCTTTCTGTAGACAATCATATTTGGAGAACTCTCCTCTGGGTCCACAGTTTCCACATTACTTGGATCAGTGGGTGCTTGGGCCATGGTTGCCTCTCGTTGCTCAGACTGCAAGGACAGGAGCAAAAGTCAGCATCAGCCCAGGCTGCAGGGGTGCATGGTGAGGACAGACAACCACCTCCAAGTCAGGCAAACGAGGATGGTACAGAGGGAACCATGCTGCGGACTTAACCCAGTGCAGGATTTTATCACACTGTGTCAGGCAGTTAAATGCTTTGAACTGATTTATCTAAAGCACGATGCCCGAAGAGCAAAGCCTACCAAGATGCATACAGCTGTGGTTTGGGTCATCCCATGCACACATTTCTGCCCGAGTTCTGATCTTTTATCAAAGCCATCATTCAATAAAAATAAAAATTAAAAGAAAAACAAACCAAAACCAAACCAAAAACCCAATACTTCACACAATTCCTTTCCTTGCTATAAAGCACAAAAAGCTTAGACCCTTCTAGGAGTTTTTGAGGTACCTTCAAATAAAAAGCCAAAGAAGATAAAAAGCTTGCTGTGACACCAAGTGAAACACTCTGGAACCAGCAGGTGCAGCAGACTGACCAGCATGCTGCTGGTTGTCACCTGCAGACATTTGGAGCTGCCCTCTGGTTGTCCCCAACCCTGGGGCAGCACCAGGAGCTGGGGAGGCACTGCGCCTTGCGCATAGTGAGCAGCTTCCCTCCCCTTTGCTCATGATACAGCAGAGAAGAGGCAGCAGGACATAGGCAAACAATCGTGAACACTACTTTTTAACCCAAACTATCTTCTAAAAGCACGGAAGTGCTGCCTTATCTTCTTCTGGTCATGCCAGGCTTGAGGTAAAAATGTAAGTTTAAAAAAAAAAAAAAAAAGTCACAGTGCAGTGAGGACACTAAAACTGTAAATCAAATGTTACATTTTAAATTTTCTCCCATCAGCACATTTGACAAGTCGCATCTTAGGTGAGATGCTGCTGCGGAGCCATGTCATGACCTTAAAGCTGTTTGACAAGCTCAACTTCTCTAACATTGAAAGTACTGAAATTTCCCATCTCAATATATTTTATTAAAAATTGAGACAATAAAAAGCCTAAGTATGTTCACACATGCATAATCTATACATTCATTCCTGAAACACAGTTCAGCACTAAACCACCTCCCCTACTTAAGGAAGAAGATATCTTCCTAGTCCTTTCAGTATCTACTTTTCACATTCTCACAGACGACATAGTGCCCTAGCATATAATACACAGATCCAATTACATGTATAATACAGCCCCAAGCCATTCTAGCTGCCAGTTACTAGCTCCCAAGGATCAGTCAAGTGCCAGAATGAGAGAAGCTCAGACCATTTCCCAGCTCTGTTCTGTCTCAGCAATGAAAAGGCTATTGCTGTAACATGGCATCCTCCACTGGAGCCAGAAGCAACTGAGATATCCCTTTAAGCAAGAGATAATAGAGACTAAGGATAAATCTACATCAGTCCAGACTCCTTCACTACTTTATTTTATAAAGTGCTCGTGTACACACACAAATGTGGACAAAAATGAATATGTATACGCACATAGCAATTTTGAAACTCAGTAATACAGTTCTAGCTCAAATTAAACAATATACATATATATAATCTTTCAAAGGGATATTGAGACCAGTTTAGACACTATTTTGTATTTAAAGGACATCGATTCATTTTAGCTCCTATTAAACTCTCACATCTTCCTATAAACCCAAACACTGCGCTATTTTGCCAGGTCATGAGATAAAAAGGAAACTGAATTCTCTGAGCAAAATTAGATGCAAAAAGTTTGAACAGCACAAATGGGAAAGGGTAAAACATTTTAAAATTATAGCTTCAAATTATTTACACTAATGTGCATTTTCACTGCACTTCTTAGTCATGACCTCAAGGCACTGAAGAATTAGGCTCTAAGTATCATCACTTGATTGAGTGCAGCAGGAACTAGGCTGAGATTCTACATGACTTTCTGAAGGCAATTACAAGGCAGAGTTGAAAGCACATGTCAAGTCTCCCAAGTTTCGGCCTCACTTGCCGTATATAAAGACCAAGTTCTCCTCTCGCACAGTACCCCTAGATTATATACGCACACTTCAAAAGAAAACAATTGCAATTTTGAGCAACACTCATTTAAAGAAGAAATTTCCAATTTCTAATCAAAAAGCTCTCTGCAGCATTACTTAGCTGCACTTCACTTATTGCATTATTCACTTTGAACATCCACATTTACAAATTCTGTTGTTCTTGTTGTACTGTCAGCACACTTGATCTTTTCTGATACTTCAGGATTTTTCGCCACAGCACATCTTGAAGCTTTTCATCTACTGTGGTGCAACAAGACAAACATCTCACACAATATGCAGTAGTGACTGTCACGCTGTTCCCAGTGACATCAAGGGAACCACCAAGTGCCTCTGAAGATCTACCAGATGTAATCAATACAAACTAACCTGTTGGAAGACAGCAATTTGCCAAAGGGCTTCCCACTGGGGCACAGCATCTGGTCCTGGGTTTTCATCAGGAGCAGCAGGAGCAGGTCCACCTTTGCAGAAGTGACAGCTAGACACATGTCACAGGGGACAAGGATGGAGACAAGGTGACATGGCAGGACCAAGGTGCACCTTGGAGCAGAGACAGAAGTGGGCGTGCCCTTCAGGCAGCCCAGGTGCTGCTGGTGCTGGTATGAGGCTCAGCAGGGTGCCCAGACCAGGGTTCCAGCAGGAACCTTGAGGAATTGTCAGGGTTCTGACTGTCATCCAAGTTTCTACTCTTTCTTTTAGACTGCCTTTTTAAAAATCACAAAATCCTTCCTCAGAGAGAATTATTATTGTAGAGAAAATAAGAGAGTGATAAGACATGGGCATGCTCTTGGCTCTTCAAGGTGAAAGCCCAGTGATGCAGGGTCCCTATGGATCCCATGACATCTGTGCTTTTCAACATATGGGAGCTGAGTGGAGCTCAGCATCCAGTGATGCAGGACTTCTTCCCTGCACTCCTGCCTTGCTAAAGCCTGGTTTCAAGCCAATTCACTAAAAGGGCATTCTCACTAAAGATCATGGCACTGACTTAACACCCAGAGAACACAGTCAAACTGCTGGTTACATGGCAGCAACACCTTGACTGAAAAGAATCATCAGCACAGCCCCAAGGGAGCACTGCTTCACAGCTAGTCTACCTGGAGCCTGAATCAGGGATATCACCAGGACGCTTCCCAACCTGGTGCACTCAACAGACTACTACCCACTGCTGATCTTCCAGACAAGTGGGGAGGAAGCTGCATCCCGCAGTCTGAGGGGAATGAAGAAAGATTTCAAGGCCTTGGGACGGTTGGTGAAAGAGTCTGGGGTGCAAGTTATTTTCTCTTCCCTCCTTCCATTTTTGGGTGATGACGTGGGATGGAATAGAAGAATTCAGTCCATAAATTATTGGCTACAAGACTGGTGCTACAGGCAGGGCTTTGGATTCTTTGATAACAGCTGTTTTTATAAGACACCAGTCCAGACAGTGATACATGGGAAAGGTTTATCTTACAGGGGCAAAAGGATGCTGGGGCAGAAATTAGCAGGGCTCATTTGGAGAGCTTTAAACTAGATTTGAAGGGGGATGGGGTTGTAGCTGGGCTTGCACCAGTGGGGCAGCAGCTTAGAACTGATAAAAACCAGGAGGCCTCCCATCCCCCTATGTTGAAATCAGTGTGCTCAGCTCGCTCTCTGAAATGCCTGTACACCAGTGCACAGAGCACGGGAATGAGCAGGAGGAGTTAAAAACCTGTGTTTCATCAGGCAATTATGATCTGGTGGCAATTATAGAGACATGGTGGCACAGCACACATGACTGGAATGTGGTCATAGATGGCTATGTCATTCTCAGGAACAACAGGTCAGCAAGGCAAGGTGGTGGAGTTGCTCTTTACATGAGAGAGCAACTGCAACGTATTGAGCACTGTCCAGGGGCAGATGAGGAGCGACTTGAGAGTCTGTGGGTGAGAATTAAGGGGCAGGGTGGCAGGGGTGATACTGTTATGGGTGTCTATTACAGGCCACCAGATCAGGGTAAGGAAGTTGACAAGGCCTTCTACAGGCAGCTGAGAGCAGCCTCACAATTACAGGCCCTGGCTATGGTGGGGGATTTTAACTACCCTGATGTTTGCTAGAAGGACTACTCAGCCAGCCAGCCACAGTCTAGGAGGTTCTTCCAGCGCATTGATGATAACTTCCTGATCCAAATGGTGGATGAGCCAACTAGGAGAGGAACACAGCTGGATCTCATTCTCACTAACAAGGAGGGTCTGGTTGAAGCAGTAAAGGTTGAGGGCTGCCCTGGTTGCAGCGACCATGAGATGGTGGAGTTCAGAATCTCACGTGATAGGAACAGAATAGCAAGCAGAATCACAACCCTGGACTTCAGCAGGGCAAAGTTTGGCCTTTTCAAGCAATTGCTAGGGGAAATCCTGTGGGAAAGGGTACGTGAAGGTAAAGGAGCCCAAGATAGTTGGTTAGAATTCAAGGACTGCTTCTTCCAAGCTCAAGATGAGAGCATCCCGACATGTAGGAAGTCAAAGAAGGGAGCCAGGAGACCTGCTTGGTTAAACAGGGAACTGCTGGGCAGGCTCAAGTGGAAGAGGAGAGTTTATAGACCATGGAAGGAGGGGCTGGCCACTTGGGAAGAATATAAGGCTGTTGTCAGAGGATGTAGGGAGGCAACTAGGAAAGCTAAGGCCTCCTTGGAATTAAACCTGGCGAGGGGGGTCAAGGACCACAGAAAGAGCTTCTTCGAATACATGGCAGATAAAACTAACACTAGAGGCAATGTAGGCCCACTGATGAATGAGGTGGATGCCCTGGTGACAGAAGATACAGAGAAGGCAGAGTTACTGAATGCTGCCTTTGTCTCTGTCAATTCTGCCGGAGGCTGACCTGAAGAGCCCCGTACCCCTGAGGCTCCAGAAGAAGGTAAGAAAATGGAGGAGTTTGCCTTGGTTGATGAGGATTGGGTTAGGGACCAATTAAGCAATCTAGACATTCATAAATCCATGGGTCCAGATGGGATGCACCCGCAGGTGCTAAGTGAGCTGGCTGAAGTCATTGCTAGGCCACTCTCCATCATCTTTTCTACATCATGGGAAATAGGAGAGGTGCCTGAGGACTGGAAGAAAGCAAATGTCACTCCAGTCTTCAAAAAGGGCAAGGAGGAGGACCTGGGTAACTATAGACTGGTCAGCCTCACCTCCATCCCTGGGAAAGTGATGGAACAACTTATCTTTGGTGCCATCTCAAGGAATATCAAGGATAAGAGGGTCACTAGGGGCAGTCAACAAGGCTTCACCAAGGAGAAGTCATGCTTAACCTCATAGCCTTTTATGAGGACATAACCAAGTGGTTAGATTATGGCAAAGCAGTGGATGTAGTCTGTCTTGATTTCAGTAAAGCATCTGACATAGTCTCCCACAGCATCCTTGCTGCTAAACTGAGGAAGTGGGGTCTGGACAATCAGGTAGTGAGGTGGACTGTGAACTGGCTGAAGGGAAGAAGCCAGAGAGTTGTGGTCAATGGGGCAGAGTCTAGTTGGAGGCCTGTATCTAGTGGAGTGCCTCAAGGGTCGGTACTGGGACCAGTACTATTCAATATATTCATCAAGGACTTGGATGAGGGACTAGAGTGCACTGTCAGCAAGTTTGCTGATGACACCAAGCTGGGAGGAGTGGCTGACATGGCAGAAGGCTGTGCTGCCATCCAGGGAGACCTGGACAGGCTGGAGAGTTGGGCGGGGAAAAATTTAATGAAATATAACAAGGGCAAGCGTAGAGTCTTGTATCTAGGCAGGAACAACCCCAGGTTCCAGTATAAGTCGGGGAACGACCTGTTAGAGAGCAGTGTAGGGGAAAGGGACCTGGTGGTCCTGGTGGACAGCAGGATGACCATGAGCCAGCACTGGGCCCTTGTGGCCAAGAAGGCCAATGGCATCCTGGGGTGCATTAGAAGGGGGGTGGTTAGTAGGTCGAAAGGGGTTCTCCTTCCCCTCTACTCTGCCCTGGTGAGACTGCATCTGGAATATTGTGTGCAGTTCCAGGCCCCTCAGTTCAAGAAGGACAGGGAACTGCTGGAGAGAGTCCAGCGCAAGGCAACGAAGATGATGAAGGGAGTGGAGCATCTCCCTTATGAGGAAAGGCTGAGGGAGCTGGGTCTCCAGCTTGGAGAAGAGGAGATTGAGAGGTGACCTCATTAATGTTTATAAGTATATAAAGGGTGAGTGCCACGAGGATGGAGCCAGGTGCTTCTGGGTGACAACCAACAGTAGGACAAGGGGCAATGGGTACAAACTGGAACACAAGAGGTTCCACTTAAATGTGAGAATAAACTTCTTCACAGTGAGGGTGACTGAACACTGGAACAGGCTGCCCAGGGAGGTTATGGAGTCTCCTACACTGGAGACATTCAAAACCTGCCTGGACACATTCCTGTGTAACCTTATCTAGGTGTTCCTGCTCCAGCAGGGGGATTAGACTAGATGATCTTTTGAGGTCCCTTCCAATCCCTAACATTCTGTGATCTCTGTCTGGGGACAGGCCACCAGGGAGGAGGGTAGAGAGGCCGGAGCTCCAGTGATGCAGGCTACCTGCTGCAAACACAAATGAAACTGCTCATGGTCAAAGTCCAGGATTTTTTTATCCTAAAATTATGTTAACATGTTGTATTTGCAACCCTCTAATTAATATAATGGTATGTAGAAGTGCCCATCTGACTTGCATAGTTCTCTGTTAAAAAACAAAGCAACAAAAAACTGTAGCCTGGCATGAAAGAATCACAAGACTAATTTTTCAAGGGATCCTATCGACACCTATTCTTTCTGCACACTTTTTTTCCTCACTGCCAGCCCAGTCTTCTCAAGATGAAAGCAGAAAGTCAACCCTACATCACTACACATGGTAGAAACAGAATCTGCCTCTGAACTTTTCTCTAAGCACATGTGCAATGCATCAGCCAGAAGATAATCCAGCTTGGTCTTATATGAACATTTCAGCTACAAAGGGATGAGAAGGGTGAAAGCAAACATTTTATTTAGGTTTTTTTTTAAAAAAAAAAAGTATTCACACACAGCCTCTAGTCAAAAGCCTCACCAGTTACCACGGGAAGAGTACTGTCAGCTCCTTACTCCTACATTTATCACATTACCAGTGGCTAATTCATACCACCCTGCATCCACACCCCAGCAATCTAAATCCAAATGCATATCTGCAAAAAATAAATGGTCCTTAAATTCCAACTTCTAGGTTCAAAAGATGCTGCTTAGCCACAGCTGTTTTCTGACAATAGCCATGCTTGCAGTCATCCAGAGTTCTCAGCAGCAAAAGTGATAAAAACTGAAAACCATTTGTGCTAGCTGTTCTCTCACTCTGCCATATACAAGGAGCAAATCAGCAGTCTTCAGTTTCTTGTTTATGAATAAGATGGCCTATTAAGCTTTGAAAAATACTCCCAAAAATATGCTAAAAAGAGAGGGTACATTTACCTCTCATCATTTTTTTCCTTTTTATATTTTATTATTTATTATAGAACAGTTCTGCTTTTTTTCTGAGAAACACAAGCACACTGGACTAGATAGGCAGCTGCCAGCAAAATGCACTGAAACACTGTAAGAGTTCTATCTCTGTCTTATCTGATCGAGCTCCTCAAACTCTCCCAAAAAAACAGAAGCTGCAAAGATTTATGGCTCACATATGTTACAAAAGGATCAGTGGACTCCTTTAAACAGGAATAACCAATTAAAACAATGCTCTGAAAAGTAGGGAAACCATTCTTTTCCACAGCTCACCTCTCCAGCATTTCTGATGTTGAAGTTTACTAATAAAATTTCAAAAGACAACAACCTTTACATTTTCATGCATAAAAACGGCCAGTATTTAATCTCTGTGTGCATGGAAATTCAATGAAAAGAGGTAAGCAGCAAATGAAAATATTGCCATTAATGTTCCCAAATACTTTGATTACTGTAAGAAAATACTACTGTAAATAAAACCTATGCAAGAAAACTCTTATAGGCACAGAAACCCAAGTGCTTCATAGAAGTTACCCCACACAGAAGTCCTTATAAACTCTGGGGTTTACAATTAATGGAGAAAGACAGAAGACAGATGAAGAAATTCTGCAAAACAAACTTTTTTTTTTAAACACCACCTGGATTTAACAACCCAATACAAGGGTCATATTTGAATTCTTAACCTGCATTTTAGCAAGTTAACAACTTCATAAGCAAAATGTCACAGTGCAAAACATTTCTTGCACTTCAGAAATAAAAATGACATAGTTTGTTATATTACGCAAAAAATTTATCTCAGAAAACAGAATCTACTACATGAATTCCCATGTAGGTATCTACCACTACCACACAGCTGAAATACAATTTTGGGTGACAATCAGTGGAAATTACCTTTATGCTATAATATGCAGTTAGACTATTTCAAGGGCAGTTTATAACTGACATGTAGTGCTAATGTCAAATCATAAGAGATTTAGAGCTTCAGCATGCAATCAGAGTAAAATATTATTTCATGTCATTCATATCTAGTTAATTTTTTTTTTTTAACTAGTGAAATACATCTAAACTACATGACTTGTCACATGCCTGAGAAATCATACAACCACACACCTTGCTGAACTGGTAATTACCTAGTAGGAAAAATCACTGCCTGGTCATGTTATTAAGGTGACAGGAGTGGGGGGGAGGGAAACGAAAAAAAAAAAACACAACACACACACAAAAATCACTTATTCTGAATTCAGTTAGTCTCCACTAATATTAAGTTGCTCTTTCATATCGATTAGAGAAGTCTCTCCAGAATTGCACTGGGAAGAAAGAAACTTATATTCACATTTCTCTCCTGGTTAACATTACTTCATGAAACAAGGACCTAGGCATGCCAAGCAAGGTGTGTATACTAGAGGACAGCATACAGTGTACTAGAGGATCCCCAGGTCCAACCAGGGCTATACTCTGCTTATAACTGGTGTGGCTCAGTCAGAGCATTGGACAATTCACCTCTGCTCCTCCTTCAGAAGTAAACCTGTACGACTAGTGAAATAACTTCCCAAAGAGGAACTGATACAACATCTACCTGAATCAGGCAACAATCAGGAAGACTAGAGCAGAGATAAAACTCCAGCATCTCCTCCAGCACTCTTACTGGTAGGGAGGGGGAAATGTTGCTATTACACATGGCACTGCTGGCCACCGTGCTCAGCAGAACATTACTGTACAGAAACACATTCCTCTCCTCAACCAGACAGGAGGACATAAGGGCTAGTGAAATAGGGGCTGGGCATTCCCACTTCGGGAGACACATCACAGTTACCAGGGACAGACTGAAGGGTCTCGTGCCACTGGATCCCACGGCCCTGCTCCCCTTTGTGGAGGAGCAACAAATGGAGTCTGCTTTCCATCAGTGAAATATAGCTCCAAAGCATCTAAAAATCATTCCAATGACTCCTGTGGACATCAAATCGTTACTGAAGTTACTTTTCAAACACTTTCTCAGTGGAGGATAATCCCAGGCCTTCCACCCCTTCTTGCAAGTGCCGAGTGCTGCAGTACTATCAACAATACTCAGTCTGTTGCCTTTTTTTAAGGAACAAAGTATAAACACTTCCAAGCAACTGCACTTAATGTTCAAACTTTTGCCAAACTAATTCTTCTTTGTTTGTGAGAAAGCAGTTTTGTTTATACCAAGAGAATTCATGGATTCTAAAGGACCCCATTCCTCCTCTCTCTGAGGTACCAGCTCACAGGGAGCCCCATGCTGAAGTACTGCAGCCCAACACTTCTCTCAATCTGTAACCAGTAGGACAGACAACGGGTGCACATCTAGGCATGGAAACAGCACAAACTCTCTTGCCTCACCCTGATAAGAGCAGGAAGGACGGACCTAATTTCAGGACACTCCCTTTTCCTTCTCTTCAAAGAAACTGGGATCCTGATGAAGATTAGATTTCCAATTTCTATGCCTCTTACAAGACATTTCCTAAAGGTGCAGTCCCCTTCCATATGTGTAACTGCTTTCTGTGAAAACCTTCCTACAGGTATGACTACATTTCCATACTGTAGTATCACAGTATCACAGTATGTTTGGGATTGGAAGGGACCTAGAAAGATCATCTAGTCCAATCCCCCTGCTGGAGCAGGAACGCCTAGGTGAGGTCGCACAGGAACATGTCCAGGCAGGTTTTGAATGTCTCCAGGGAAGGAGACTCCATAACCTCCCTGGGCAGCCTGTTCCAGTGCTCTGTCACCCTCACTGAGAAGAAGTTTTTTCTCAAATTTAAGTGGAACGTCTTGTGTTCCAGCTTGATCCCATTACCTCTTGTCCTATCATTGTTTGCCACTGAGAAGAGCCTGGCTCCATCCTCATGGCACTCACCCTTTATATATTTATAAACATTAATAAGGTCACCCCTCAGTCTCCTCTTCTCCAAACTAAAGAGACCCAGCTCCCTCAGCCTTTCTTCATAAGGGAGGTGCTCCACTCCCTTAATCATCTTTGTTGCCCTACACTGGACCCTCTCCAGCAGTTCCAGCAGTAGGTCAGTGAGGAGACTCTAGGCTCCTGATCACCCACACTGATTAATTGCTAGTTTGCTCCCAGGTTCACTTTTCTAAAGTTCCAAACCAGTATGTGGGCATAGGCCTGAGAACACAGCTCTCCCCCATCACCACTTGCTCCAAGGAGTCAGCATGGATGACCTTACACAGGGTTTGCCTTCTCTACTTCTTTGCCATTCCTCCAGCAGTTCCCCAATAGGGTCTGCAACCCCATACAGCCTCCCAAAGTGTCCCAAGTCACATCATGCATAACTTCATTCTTCTGATGGGCTGCAGGACAATCTCACATTTTTAAACACTATAACTGGGGGGGGAAAAAAAAAAAAAAAAAAAAAAAACCTAACAACTACACATAATTGTCATTGTATCTTCAGGCCACAGAGATACCATCTGATGGCTAGAAGAGACTCCTCTAGCCAAGGATATGCACTATGGACATAGCCACCTTTCAAACGGAACTAGCTCTCAGACATGTGACAATCCAAGCCACTTGGCTTCCTGCAGGTAGACACAGTCCACAAGTTTAAACTCAGCCCACTGTGTAATCTAATGTGAGCAGCTGATTTCTGCAGGTACTCCTCTCCAATCACTCGCTGTTCCCAATTACATATGTCCTTTAATAAAATGTGCAAATATTCATGGCATGGCAGTCTGAGCAGAACATTGCTAACTAGGGATCAACAAGGCCTTGTACCACCTCCAAAAAAAGGCTCTCTCCATGGTCTTGAGCAATTTTCTCTCCATCTGTGGTAGTACTCACCCAGTCACAAAGCTGCATAACAGCAGACACTAAGGATGGAGAATTCCAGTTGTTCCAGTTGTGTTAGTCACAGGTGATCTGTGTCAGTCACCTGGCAGATGATCAGACTGCTTCTTGAGAAACCATGGAAGTTGGTTACTTTCCTCAAGGAGCCACACCCCATTGTGATTCTACATATTTCTACATCTGCATATATTTGTAGCTATTTTACAATGCTGAAAATACTGCCTGCAACTGGATGTTACATCCAGGGTGGAAGCCAAGATAAAGTACATTTCTTGGCATGTGACACTGACTAGGTCCTGAGTTCCCTGATGCCTAATTAGAGGCTGCTTTTTTTTTTCTAGAGAGAGAGAGAGAAATATGCACTACCTGTTTTCTGGTCTGTCCACCCAGAGTGTGCTGAAAGTATTGCTGATTTAAAAGGAAGACCTTTCCCACTTTCAGAGTTTTCAATCTGTTACTCACAGATGATAAACAAGGAGAGCAAGGCAACCAAAGGAAAAAACGGAATGGGGATGGGTGGTAGCAAGTATTGACATATGAATTGCTTATTAACAAGGCAAATTTTTCCCTTTATGAAATCAATTGTTAAAAAGGGCACTTGCATGCCAAATTTACTTTTAATGGACCAGCATAATGTTATAACCAGGAAGAAACTGTTTCCAACACATTTACTCTTCTTCCAAAAAATTCAGAACAAAATGTAGTCTCCAGCCGTAATCAATCTACCTTCCGATAATACTGCTGTGAGTGCAAGGGCTCTTGGAAATGCTCTGAGCCAACATGTTAATACCAAGGATAGCTACAGAGAACGTAACAGTAAATATATGCTGAATAGTTAATTGAAACAAGTGACAGCACTATACAAATTCAGAAATGCAAAGAGAGAGATATAGCCCAACTTTGAACTTCATCTGACTTGGTGATCCCAAACTACTGCAGTATTTCTGAAGTGCTATCAGTCTGCAAAGAACAGTTGCTAACAAGAGAGCTGAAGCTGTATTTTGTTGGTTTGCAACAATGCCAACTTACTGGCCAGAATCATTCCCTGTGGAAAACGAGTAACTGCACTGAAAATAGAGAGCTTGAGGGTAGAATTCTAATCCCTCCTTCAATAAAAATCTTCTTCAAAAAATCATGTTCCTTGGATCAGTTAAGCTGTGCTAAGAGCAGCCTGCCTGTGAAGCTGGTCCACCAAATACATCATCTCTGAAAGTACCTTGTACTTTATGCACCATAGAAAATACTAACTGCAACTACAGAAAGCTACTTCTGGGACTGCATTTCTGTTTTACACTGTATTGAATAAGTTGAAAACAACTGAATAAAGTTGATTCAAAGAGAAAACTGAATCAGAAGAAGCACAAACTAATTGATGCTCTAATAGAGGCTGACAAGAAAATCAAAACATTAAAATTTAAGAAATACAGGCCTCAGTATCTGTTAGATTCCAAATTCAGAATTACTCCACCTAAACTCCTTGTTCCAAACAGAGCTTGCCAAAATAAAGCTCAAATTGTCTAATGCAAGTTGATATAACAACCAATTCACCCCTGCATTGATCAGTGACTGCAGAATCTCATTTAAAACACCCCAAGGTGCTGAGAGTCCTTGCTGGTTGTGCATTCTCAAGAGAATGGAAAACTGCAAGTACTCTGCAATCAAATATAATGGGAAATTTACTACCCAAAAGCACAGCTGCTATTGAAGATGTGGCACCATGCAATACCCCGGTGCAACGGAACACAACTGGTTGTATGCCACGTACTTCAATGACATGATGCAATGTATTAATACTACGATTTCACTGTCCTGCTGTTTATCACAACAACACACAGCCTTTTCAAATGCAAATTACATCCTAATCACTTCAGTAACTGCCATGTAAAAAAGAATCTAAGCCACTCCCAAATTGGCTAGCTCAAGTTCACACACCCACACAGTTCAGCAGTCTACAAATCCCGCTGCAGTGGTTCATCTACCCTGAACTCCACAATGTCATAACTGGACTACTATAAATACAAATATATGCTACGTACATTATAAATACTCATATACTTTACTACCACTGCTGCTATACTATAATATTTATATAAAGACATTTCCTTTAATTGAACTAATACATGTCTGTGCCAATCTACACTAGTGAAGGCATCATCTAAAACTAGTCACTCATCTGTGACAGAGGCAAATATTTTCTTTCACAAAATGATAAACTAAATCACAGTGAAATTAAGTGACTTCCCACACTCACATAATGGATGACAGAGCAATAAATTAAACATATAAGCCCTGACTTTTAAACCATTAGCTATCCTTTGCTCAATACACATTCCCATAGCATAGTAGGTCTGTAGTAATCAATTTGAGGAGCTTTTAATTAGCCTGTGAATCTTTCACCTCTGATGCCAGGCTCCATACGCACAGTGAAAAACATGAAATATTGTCCCTTTCCACTGGGATGATGTTTGTAAAATGTAATTGAAGATTCCAGGAAAAAATACAGCACTCATTCCTCTCCACTGCCTACAGAGGTAAAATGCAGCACCTGTGCCATACTCTGTGGATGTTCAGCCTATGAGCAGATAGCCGTTTCCATCATGACCATGCAGAGAGCTCCTGAGACATCAAAATGTCAGAACCTTATTGCTCACTGAAATTTTAATCCACCCCTCTTTCTCCGTCTCTCCACATTCTTTGCTACCAGCTACAGAGATGTTAAAAAATAGTATGAGATCTGATGCAACACAAGTGGGTAGCAGCAATCTCTCTTGACTCCACAATCTTTCTAGGGCTTGACAACCAATTGAGAAAATACAAATTAGCTCCTCTTTCTTGCTCTTCTTCATAGATAGAGCACAGCAGCAGCAATTAGCTTATTCCCCAGTCACCACAATAAGTTGTTACTCCAGCTAGAAACACTAACTGAAATAATGATAAAGTCTTTTCATTGTAAAATGTATATAGATTAAGAAAACGCTGTGGATTTACTAAAATTAATATCATCCTTCAAAAAATTTAAAAGTCACTATATCACTAAAGGAAAATTGTAATCAAACACAGTTTAGAACTTTCATAATACATCTATTATTACCTTTTCAAGGCTATGAAGATAGGCCAAATTTTCCAAAATACTTAAGACTGCATGCACACTAGCCACCTCTAAACCCCAAAAAATCCACCACCACACAAGCAGTGCTTTGACAGTTGCTACACAGAAAGTTAAGAGATAAAGAATGGAGGCAGAAATTTGCAGGAAAAAAAAAATAGAGATGTAGGAACATAATTTAGTTCAGAATATGAAGACACATGTTCAACTATAAGTAAGAGTTCAAAGATGGAAAGAGGAAATTTTGTAGCCTAAGGAAGTCAAATGTGTAACTCCACAGGAACCAAGTGACTGACTCATCCAGATGCTTCTGAAAACCCAAGGTGGTGTCCACCACCACCAACAGGCACCCCAGCATTTCTGAAATGTGCTTGGCCAGTACAGCTCTGGTGGGCTTTTCTCTCAAATGCAGACAGAGCCACAAGCATTCAGGGTTAAAAGTACCACTACACCTTCAGTAATAACACAGAGCCACAATATCTCACATCTGATTTGACATGTCAGATGGCAGAGTGCTGTCTGATGCCACCTTGATGACAGCAGTTAAAGACTGACAAGAAGAAATACCCAAATCATCAAAGTAATATTCTTATTATACCCAGCTTTTCTTTGTCATTATAATGCTGTGGTATGAATTGACACAGATAATAATGCAGTTGGGAAGAAGCTGAGAAGAGTCCCAAGAGGAACCAGGAGCATTTCGGTTCTAATGACTAGATACAATATTTGTACCACAAAACAGTCCAGAGCTGCTCAGTGAAGTGGACCTGTTTATTCACACAATCTCCCCTCTTGAGAGCCTCGGTGTGCTTGCAGACACACAACAGAAGCTCCAGGTGATGAGCACACAGAACACAAGACTGCAATCATAAGGGCAAAATTGCAGTCTCATAACATCAAACATAGGAAGAGGAGCTCACCATCCTTTTATTTCCATTATGGCGCTTGAACCACGGCACTCAAAGATTCAAAAGTTTCACCACAGACTAACACAGTATCCTAACGTACCATGTTAAGAAGACACAATGCAGCTCTTTTGTCTTCCTGCTACTCCACATACAGCAGCTTCTTTTTTTTCCTTGCCATCTGCTAGTTTGCTGCAGTCTGCTGGGACAGAACTGCCCTCTCCTTTTCTCTTGCTCTTGGCTGCTCAAAGGGACAACGGATCCTAGCATTTCCAGTCCATACACTCAGCTTTCCTCCAGCTGCCTCAGAAACATTAACCAGCGCAGAGTTACTCTGTGAACAAACAGGACCCTCTGCTCAGCTCTCCCGTACCAGTGTGCTCCACCAGAATTACATGCTAGACAATTAAACACTTCATAAGGGGTTCATAAGAGGTAATTGCTGCCTTAAGAGGACACACCCTCAGGTGTCATTGATTAAAACAGTTATCTGCCCTACCTGCATCGCAGGAACCATCAGAGAGAAACTAAGGCAAGCAGTGTTGACAATGACTAGATGCAATTTCTTATTATGCCTCTTCTTAGAAGGGAAGGGTAATAAGAAGAAACCAGAAACATCAGTCAGGTGAACAGCAACCTTCAAACACTTATTATTATAAACTTCAGTATACAGTGTGTAGCAAATAACTATTTTTCCTTCTGATCACTACTACAGTTCAAAAAGGAAAAAAATAAGGGCTATCTAAACTCCACCACACTTGTAACCAGTTAGGAAAGAAACTGGAATGTTCCCCACTAATTATTTTATGCGTCAGCTCATTAGAAAAAGGAACAGCTCATCTAAAAATAATGTCAATATTGTCTGAATCTAAACAGTTTCTTCAGTATTTAACACACCCTTTCAAGCAATGAACATTATTATTCTGTGTTTGTAACCATGTGTCCCCAAGTCAATAACTGCTCTTGAACACCTGACCTCTTTTTAAAGCAGATTTACAAGGAAGTATAGCGAAAGTGTTCCCAGTCAGCTGGTGATAAAGTATTATGGATCATAACCACACAGCAGTTGCTAGTTCTTCCGAGCTGCAAGATTAGGATAAATCTAGTATTCAGGGAAGAGAAGAAAAATAAAATTTAACAAAAAAGTATGATAGTGATAGCAAATACACAACCTTCCACTTCAAAATAAATCCAAATCAACCTTGGAGAATATTCAAAATTATATCAAATGCCTTAAATCCCCAAAGCTTTGAACCTCTTTCACTGTGTTCTTCAGCAGGCAATTACAAATAACACAATACCTTTACCAAGCACTTTCCACACTCGCAGCTCTCAAAGCACTTCCCACAGAAACACACAAACGAAACGTAGATTGCTTTGGGGTGGGAAGCCACTAATATACAGCATAACGCACCAGCACAAAGGTGAGTTTTACAGTCTTGCTTTATTTATCAAAGGCTGGTTTTCCTGCTTTCTGATCCCTACACCCTGGCAGTCAACAAACAAAAAACAATCAAGAGCAATTATGCATATCCATAATCTTTAATTTCAGGGAAGCTTTCGGAAGCGCCACACTGCTCTGTAGCACGCAGGCTACACTGGGGATGCCGCTCAGTCAAGCCCCTTGCAGGGGGCTCAGAGAAGCCTCGACTCACCCAGGCAACCAGGCGAGGTCGGCGTGCGGCAGCGGGAGGAGAGCCGGTGCAGGCGGGACAAACCCGCGGGTGCCGGCAGCTCCTCGGAGCGGCAGTCCCGGTTGCTGTTATGTCTGCGCCCCACAAGCGGCAGCGTGCCGCTAGCTATACAAAATCTGCATCTCCCTCGGAAAAAAATACTTGAAGCTCCTTCGCGGGCCCCACAACCTATTCCTCTATTTACGCCGTCGCAGCTAGCGACTAAGGAGATGCTTTTAGTGTCACAGGAGATTAAGGCTCCGGGAGCAGAGTACCTGGCAGCTTTACTCTCTCGCACCGATCTGCCCTCATGCAAACGCACTTTGTCGGCGGAGGAAAGTGTATTATTGCTATACACCACCGAAACGAAACAGTTTCCAAGTTTTCCCACAGGGCATCAGTTCCCCTTTCAAGCTGTACCCCAGCGCTTGCTCCCCCTTCTCCTTCCCCGAGGCCTCGCCCCGAAAAGCTCTGCACTTCCAGGTCACAACTTGCCCTGTGTCCCCACCGAGCGCCGGCTCCCCGGGCACAGCCCCTGTACCTGCTGAGACGCCGCGTCCCCTGAACCCCCGCCGAGCCCCAAAAGGAGAGGGCACCCCCGTACCGCCGCGACAGGGCCCGGGCGCCTCCAGCTCCCTGGGCCGTGACCTGAGGCCGGGCCCCCTTCCCCAGGGTCCCCACGGGAGGACGAGCCGCAGCCGCGGTGTGTTCGGGGTGGGGGGGGACCGCACGGCCCGGAAAGGAGTACAGCCGCCCCCGCCTGCTCAGCGGTGCGGAACAGTATATACACAGACATATACACACCTATGTGACACACGCACCGCCTTGCACCTGTCCGCTACTACAAACTCAGAGAAAACTCCCCACTCGGGGCCGCCCAGGCAGCTCCCCTCCCCCCGGGCCAGGGCTTAGGGCGCCGCTGTCCGCGGTGGGACCGGCAGGGACACGCCGTGAGCGCAGAGCTGAGCAGCAACCGTTCCGCCAAACAAATGCAGATAGAAAGGGAAATAACAGCGCCGGGCGCAGCCCCTGCCCCAACCTTGCGTGCAGCCCACTCGCATTACCTTAACAACCGCGCCGCCGCCGTCCCCTGCCGCCCCCCGCCTCGCCTCTCCTCAGGGACGGTGGGGAGCCCGCACCATGGCGTGAGCCTGCGGGCGGGGCCGGCGCTTTCACCGAGGCTCTTCCCCGCGCCTCTTCCAAAATCTCTTGCTCTCCTCAGCGCCCCTCAGGCTGCGGCGGGGACGGCGGCGCAGGCGACGCTGCCACTGGAGTGCCGCGGGCACACCACACCGCTCCCCTCACCCGCGCCCCGGCCGTCCCGCGCTGCCGCCGCCCGACCCTCCGCCGAGCCCGCGCCGGGCGGGCGGGGGCGGTGGCCCGGGCGGGGCCGCGGGGGCGGTGACGGCTCCGGCTCCGGCTCCGGCCCCGCTGCAGCAGCGCCCGCTGCGGGCAGCCCGGGCACACCTCCCCCGCCCGGCGCCGGGGAAACCGCGCTCCCCCCTGTCGCCCTTTGCCGGTGACATGGGGAAAAGTTCAGCCCTTCAGCCCCCCCATCCCGTCGCCTCCACTGCGTCTGGGCGACTTGATGCAGCTCAGAAGCAAGGGAAGGAGCCAAGGACAGGCCTTACATCTATCTTGCACTCCTATTTAAGTGTTGTAGCACATGATTGAAGTGTTAGGCAAAACCCTTCCATGTATAAGCATTAAATCCTTATTTCTGGGTCATGCTCTTCGAACACCCAAGATTTCCCAGCTGAAGCCTGCAGTCACGAGCAGAGCAGGACTGGGCACACCATTACCCATCATAACAGGCAACACAGCTTAAACAAAATCACTTAAAAATACAATCCTTTTAATCAGACTTGTAACATGGGCAACACCCATTGCCCTTGGCTAGAACAAGTTTTCATACATTAATTATATGTGTGAAGTAACGTGAGTATTTCCTATGCGTATTCTCCACCAATGTCTCCATTGGATGGGATAAGATTTTTACTCCTTTCCTTGTCTTCCAGAAGGCAAGTTAAGCTCACCTCACCCAAAACTGACCCTCAAGTCTGTGAAAGCTATGCTGTAAAGCACTGGGCCAGACGCTTGCAGCAGGACTCTGCACCTGTCTCTGTACCAAAAGTTTGCGAGTTTCCAAGGTTTGGTCTCCGCATGTCAGATGTATCTTTGCAGTTGAAGCTATTCATGACAGGTTACCGGCTCCACAGGGGAAAGGCTACTTTACCAGCCTATATACCCAGTGTGATGTCCCTGTTCCCCACTTTCCTAACATCCTGAAGATTTACTTCATTTGTGTCTTATCAAAACCAGGCTTATATTTGATAAACCTGCTGATTGACACCAAAAGCCATATTGTGCAGAGATGTCCTTCCACGTTGTGTTTGTGGCCTGCCTAGCACATGGACTTTCCGGTGATGACTGGTAAATGAAACTGCTGCAATAATTCAAATGATAAATGCTTAAGAAAAAAATATTTCTGGTGCAACTCTGCATCACTTCCATTTCTACTGGATCTGTATCTCTATCTTTCTTTTCCTTTTTTTGCTGCTCCTTCATTAGTCTTGCAAATGCCAGGTTTCAGCCTGTGCAGTATGCCCACATCTTACAAAAGGTCCTCCATCTTCACAGACTGTGCATTTATTTCCTTGTCACACTCAAAATTGCACCTTAGTGGCAAAATTCTGTAGTTGTGCCTCACATGAGCTTGTTGACCCTCACTACACAAGGTGTTGATTCAGTGGATTTGTTTCAGATTTCTGCTGTGACGACTTAGAACCTTTTGAGACAAGTTTAAACCTTCTGATCTTGGTGGACCTTCCCTGATCTTTTTGTTCAAAGAAATTACACTTCTGAAATATCACAATTTTTTTAATAAAATGAATCTAAAAGTATTTCCATTTACATCAAGTTTGAATTTGAAGTACTTGTCATTCCCTTCAGATGACCCTAAGCATGTTATACATTATTTGCCACACAAAGTTTTCTCATAAAGGGAGAAAGGAGTGAGTGGTTACCTATGAAAAACAAATGTCTTTTGCTGAGATTTTCTTAGCAAAGCATTTCCAATCAGTAGTTACATCAAGTTATGCTGGGCTATGACTTCATGTAACATCCAGGATGAAATATTTCCATGTCTTATATCAGGTCTATTCAGGAAAGCCTGTTTCACCTCTGTTCTACATGGTCTTTATTCTCCCAGCTGCCTCAAAGGAGTGTACATGCAGTATTTAACAGGTCTAAAAGTGCTTAAATTTATCAGGCTAACTTAGACTAAAATGCAAGTTCTATAGAAATGCTATTTGCAAATTACAAGATTGATAGAAAATATTTCACTGTGTATTAACATTAAAATTCAAAGAAATTATCAATATGTTTCCTGGTAGTGTTTCCAGGCCAAGTATTCCTGTACTACAACAGCACATGATGCTGAGACAGGAAGCTGACTGGAAACATTACAGCAAAAGTAACTACTGTGCTTTTTTTAATCATGCTCAACAGAAGAAATTGTAACCAAAAAGTACAAGTAAAAAGAAAGGCAAGTCATAAATAAAAATGGCTTAAATGGTATTTCAGTTTTGGGTGATATTTCATTTCTTATTTTCCCATTTTATACTATAATTATCTTAATCTTTGCCTTATGCGTTCATTCAAGTTACAACTATTCTTTGGTCCCTCGAAGTAATAACTGCTACTAAGAAAAATGTCATAGCGACATTTTTTAGTTTCATGCATTAACTAGCAAAATACATGATACATAATTAAAGCCAAAAGAAATGAAGGTAGGTTTGTATTTACGTTGATCCTTATGCTGAAAACAGTGTGTTCAGACTTGGTTCATCACAGAGATCATTTCTCACTTTAACCTCTTTCCCAGTGGGAGAGTCCAGTGGTTTGATGAGTGTGATTAGTGATGCAGGAACAGTTCCATTTAGATCAGTGGGACATCTCTAGCTGATGTAGAACTAAGTGCATACAGACATGTTTGTGGAAAATAGACCTTCTGTCTGCAATGTTTTGTTGTGCTTGGTGAGAATGAATGGTGAAGGACTGCTACGCATTTTCCAGCCAGGAGGGCAGAGTTTTGTTGTCCCCTCTCTGCTGTACTTTATGATGAGATCTTAAAGCCAGAAGAGACCACTATGGTCAATACTAGGTATAGAACATCACCTGTCAGTAATGATATATTACTAAAACCAAAAGAAGCTGAGCTAGATTTCATTTTCGCTATTATTTACACTGAAAATATTTGGGCAGTTTTGCTTTATCATAGAGACTGATCTTAAGGACAAAACCACACCTTCTATGGAGTTATCCTGTCTTTTACTGATAACTACAGCAGCAGAACCCTTCCTGCACACCTAGTAGTACTCCTAAAGTTGTATTATCCTCATTACTGTAAAGAGGTCATTTTATCAGCTTTGAAAGACACAACTTCAACCACGGCATGTAGTGGCTGTGACACTGGAGTTACACGTGCTCACAGGACCTGTGCTAACTCTTACTCACAGCCCAACAGTGGGAGTCTCCAGACTATTTCAAGAGCTTCTTCACATGATAAAGGGAGACACAGCACAGCATGTTCTCCTGTGGTTGTCTGAAAAAAGGAGAAGATATGACAAACCTCCTGCCAGTAGCATCCTCCTCTCCTGGTGCTTGGAGAAAACCCTGAAAAGCAGAAGCCTGCACGACTGAGGTGGTTGCAGTGTTCTGAGGTAGGGCCAGTGCTTTCCTTTTAGTTTGCAAGCCACCAGCATTGTTGAGCCGATGACTAAGTGTTACCCCATGGCACTTACTTCATAAATATTCAACAGCTGTTAATTACAAGGAAAAAAAGGGAGCTGCTGGTTCGGGTGGGTGCCAGGATGTCACTGAACGTGCTTTTTTCCCCCAAGAAGGCAGTAAAGTGGAGTGAAGTGCCCATCTCTGGCTGAGTGCATGAAAAAAGGAAAGAGGTTTTCAGAGTTGTTTAGGATAGGTTCTATTTTTCATAAAATGTTTAATTTAACAGTGACCTAGTTTTACAACAGCTTTCAGTATCTTGCCTTTTTTTTATCTCCTGTGTCTTAGCCTACATCATTAGAACAACAGAGCAATAGGCTTTACAGATATTGTTAAAGCAAACTAAATAAGACTTTAGCTGGTGGATTAATTCTTCTCTCCTATTTTGTTTCAGGCAGTCATAATGGCACAGTTTCTTTGTAGATTTAAGGAGGTTTTAGCACGTCTTTTATGTCACATACTGTAGATTTTTTAAAACGTCAGCTCAAATCTCTTTGCTTATTTCATGGTATATTTTTGAGTATCAGGCTGTAGCAGCAGTCTTGAATTCCTCAGCCTTTTTACAGAAGGATCCTTTGTTTTGTTAATGTTCAATTAACTGTATGGAATTGGTGGCTAGATTGACTAGCAAATTTGGAAGTTTACAAGCAGTACAGACTCATGCTAGCACTCAGTGGGAGCGAATTGTGGGGTGCAGTTAATTTTGCTTACCTTACTTCACCTACCAGAAGGAAGAAGTTACTCTGCATCTTGTAGTTGTAACCAATAACAAGTGATGTTTGCTGTCTCTTTGTTGTGCACTACCTATGGTAGTTTGAACTGCTGTTTCATGGTACCCATCTGCAATTCCTATCTTGTCTTCATGGAAGTATACTTTAAAAACTCCTGGTACTCTGTTGTGTGTGCTACTTTCCATATGGATTCAGCACAAAAAGGGAGCAACTAGAGAAACAGTTTATTTCATCTATCCAGACCCAAAACACATAAGGTCTGCAGAAAGATGGCTCTTCCTTCCACCTTGATCTCAGAGACTCCCAGGAAATTTTGTCATTGGAGGGCCAAGTATGGGGAGCCTTGCTGTGCTGAGTCCCTCGTGCATGCCCCTATACAGAGGGATAGCCAGTGCAGGAGATGCTGCCACGTCTGCCAGGTGCACACGAGCGCTTTAACTCCGGGGACAATTCTCCTGTGGGGATCTCTGCCCATAAGAGGTTTCCTTTGATCCAAGTGAACCTGTTTTGTAGAAATCGAACATGTCAGGCTGAAGAACGCAGGTGATGTGTACTGGCAGTTTCTGAGCCATGAGTTAAACAGCATGAAGCCAAATGTATAGTTCTACATCTATAATGATCATGCAAGCTAAGAGAACAAAAACAACTTAATAGTAACCATTCAGAGCTAGTGTGCACTGGCCTTGTTGAGCTTCACTGAATTTCCCCCTTTGTGCAAAGGGATTTCAGCTGTCTTTGCAAACATGAAATTTGTGTCAGCACTAATGTTTCTTAAATTTTGTGTGACTTCTGACAAATTTCTCATGGACTTGTACCACCAGGAAAACAAACAAACAAGGCGGGGAGGGAAACACAACAAAAACAACAACCCACAAACCACTACAACAACAACAAACCAAAAAAACACCAGAACAACACAGTGAGGAATTTCAGGCATGGAAGAACTTGTGCCTTGAGTCTAGAGAAATCACAGACCCAAAAGTATTAAGAGCAATATTTTATATATAGCTAAAAATATCAGAGCAGCATTAGCAATGGTCCCTCTGTTCAATTTTATCAACAAAGAAGAACACTGTGGGAACTCAAAATTCACAGTATTTGCAAATATGTCTGGGACAGTACAGAAGGCCTTGTTTGCTGGAATTATTAAACAGAGGTTTGTGTAAGAAGTTTTGCCTCAAACTGTCTCGCCTGGAGTTATGGACCAAGAGCAATACAACTAATCAGAAGGGGAAAGATGCAGTTTATTCAACATTCTGGTTCTTACTCAAGCATAGCAGAGACATCCTTTTCTCTCCTGCCTTGGAAATCTCACATCTGAACAAATCCGAGCACTGGCTGACTAAGGAGAGTAGCACAGCCCCGTTCTTTCCTGTGCTAAAGGTGGGTCTTTAAAGGGGATTTCAGCTTTATTTAGAACAGCTAGGAACATGCTAAAATCTCCCCATCATTTCTTTCAGTTCAACAGGACATCAGTTCCTTGATATCTAACAATGTTTCTTCTTTTCTGTCCTTTAGTCAAGAACAGCTTTCTGCCCAGATTCCATCCATCTGATCTGAACTTGACAAGTTTTCACAGACCAGGTAGAGCCTCCACTTCTGCCTTATTGAGTGTCCAAATACTGTGAAAGCTCACAGGACTAAGTGGCAGAAATGTGTGAATTCCTATAGAATTCAGGCTTTTTCTAGTCAGTTCTTACCTGCTGGACTGGAAAACATGCACAAGGAATACTTACTTTGAATAAATCACAGCATCCATAGCTATTTTCTTCTGCGATACTGCAAAAGTTTCCTTCGGACTTTTTTCTGTTTGAAATAGGCTTTATGATGATTAATTACATAAGCTGTGATGGGAGCTGCTGTGCAGTGGGAATGAGGAGCCTGAAATGTGGAGGAAGGCATGAAATGTGTTTAAAAAAAAATGCTTAAAACTAGCAAGATACAGTAGGTGCCTTTCATAGCCCTGATCATGCTGTTTGTATGCGATACCCTCTCTCACCACTATTTATCTGTGCCTTATTAAAGCATTTGTCACAGCAGAAACTATATCATGTCTTGCTTTTGAAAAAAAGTGTTTAACATAAGGATTAACTGTAAACATCACCATCAAATGTGGGGTTTTTTGCACCTGGTTGATTTATGGTAGCCACCAACACAGTTCAAATATCAAAGCGCATGTCTGTGTGTTTGTATATCTCCATACATCCACTTTGTATACACACACACTTTTATATACAAAATCTTTTCTCAAATAGTTACAAAAAATGGCAGGTTGTTTAAGATGTATCTGAATCACATGGTGCCACTTCTCCCTCTTTGCCTAATTTACGTAGCTAAACATCACAGTGCATTTTCTGGTTTTGGCAGGGGAGTTTAAAATTTGACATTTGCTTTTGGTGAATATTCAGTTACTTTTTTTTTTTCCTGTTAACAGCAGTAAAGCCTGAGCAGTCAAACATTTCTACCATTTGAATAAGAAAAGTCCCTAAAACTCACCTGGAAATTCAAATGACTATTAATGGATTGCTTTTCAATTATTGTTCCAGCTTGTCTGCTGCTGAGCAAATATTGTATGTGGAGATCTGGCTGAGTGGGGGTCAGTTGTGCAGTACTCACTAAAATGAGTGGGAAGTGGGAGGCGGAAGGACTCAAAAAACAGATATTAGCCTAGGAAACCTCATTTTTCTAGGCTCTCACTAGAGATGGTGGGTAGATACAGCTGGAGATTCAAAGCTGGAATGTAACCTCAGATGCTTAGAGCTGTGCCAGAAAGAACTTTCTCTCTGTTGGGTGGAACAAGACTGTAAGAAGGTTTGCCGAAGGTTTACCTTGCTGAACTGTAGTTCACCTTCCCTAGCTTTGTGAATCTCCCTTGACTACAAAGCCAGGAATGCAGATGCCAGTTCTGCAAATATGAGATGGATCCCAGGGCTCAGTTCTGGTCTCATCTTCCTCCTTTTCAACCAGAACAGCTTCATGAGCAGCTCTCTCCCTGAAACACACTCCTTACTTCAACACTCAGCCTGTTAAGCTACTATAATAGATCGATGCACCCTGATTCAGTTAAAGCATTTCAAATTGTTCTGCTCTGTTAAACTAGAATGTGAGAACAACACACTTGCACAATGCATAATTCAAAATAATGCATAGGGTGTATTTTAGAAAACACAGGTTTAATTATACTTTTTTCTAGTTATCCAAGAAACTGCTTCAGATCTGTATCACCACTAACAACTCCATAAATCGTTAAAAGATGTAATAGGTTTCATGTCAGGATCTTGAAGAGCATTATAAACGCTAATGAAACAGTGAGCCCTCAGATCCACTTGCACGTAAATAACTATAGCAGGCATGTTTGAAATTCTGCCATTCTTCAACTGCTTGGGCTAAACAGTTTCATTTTATGGAATGGCACAAGGCTGACTTCTTATTTTCTATCTTCCTTTTTTTTTTTTTTTTTTAATGTTTCAGCAAAACCACTTTAACTCCTTCCAAGGAGATATGATGAAAAAAAAGCTTTTTTCCGATGTTGAATATATTCTTATAATTGAATATATGCCCATGTTTTGAGGCTATTGTTGAAAATGTATCAGGGAGATGGTCCTTGGTTACGAGGATATGCTGTTCTGTGAAAATCTGCCCGAATTTTGACAAGTTAAAAAGCCTGAATTTTTCAACTTCTTCCTGCTTACATTCTTAGAGATTGAAGGCTAAATTCCCAGAAGCTGATTGCAGTGATGCATATTCAGAATAGTATAGTTAATTTTAACTAAACATGTAAATTATTCAGTGGGGTTTTGCATTTTATTCTGCTTCTTATTATCAAATTGTGACAGAGAAGGGGACTGAAAGTCACTGAGTCTGTCCCACTGCTCAAGGCAGGCTCAGTTCTACCTACGTTACTTCTGACAAGTCCTCAAAGACAATCAATGCTCGAGATGCCATAGACACTCCAGGAAATTTAGTCTAGTGTTTAGTGAAACATGATCTGTACAAAGTTTCATCCTAATGTTGAAGATTAATCTCTCCAGTTAAAATTGGAGCCCATTATTTCTTCTCCTCCATCATGGATATAGGAAGCAGATTATCACTGTTCTCTTTGGAGCAGAATTTTGCATTTTTTACCACTTTTATCCATTTTTCTGTATCAGATTAGACAACATTGGTTTTCTTTCCTTACAGCTTGTTTTTTCAATGTCTCACCCTTCTGATGGCCCTTCTCTGGACCGTCTCCAGCTGCTCCACATTTTTCTTGTGTCCACAGGTGCACACACTCTGGCTGATGCCTCCCCAGTGTGGAGCAAAGCACTCCCTTCCTGCACTGACAGCCCAGGGTCGCACTCCCCTTCTTTGCACCAGCCCAGCATTGTTGCCTTCTGTTCAATTTGTGGCTAAGATGCCTGCTAAATATTTTCCCACAGAACTGCTGTGAAAACAGTTCCTCACTGTCCTGTGTTTCTGCAGCTCCTCATTCCTGTCTAAATGTAGCTCTTATTCATGTTGAATGCTACCCACATTTTTCAGATCATATCTGCAATTTATCAAGATCACTGAATTATAATCCTGGCTTCTAGCATACTTGCAGTCTCTTGCTGCTTGAAATTATCTGCAGCTTTAATAAAGATTCTCTTTGTGTCATCATCCACCTCATTAATGCCAGACCTAGAGCAATCTTCTGTGGAACTTTGTGCAAATCATCCTTACATTTTGACAATGAAATATCTATAACTGATGTTTGAGTATTGCCTGCCGATGCAACTGAGCATCACATTTTTGGTACAAATATTTACAAGTTCACAATTCACCTCCTGTAAAACAGCTGTTTTAAACTTTTTTTTTTTTTTCCCTTCAGGAAAATCTTTTATGAAGATATTAATGGGACCCAGACTTCAAAGGAGACTGAGCAGAGGTAAAGCAAATGTCATGTTTCATTCAAATACTTAATTGAAGGAAATATCTTGAAGTGCACTTTTATTAGCATCCACAGAAGGTAGTCACTCTTTTAGATACTGCTTGTCTCTCATTGTCCTCTCTTCCAAAAAGGCTTCTCAGATTTTGGCTCGGCAACTGATGGCAATAACACACAGAAAAGCATAAATACTGAAACATGGAGAAAGTCCTTAATACTCCATTGGACCACCTCACTTCGAGTAAAAACTTCGTATTTTCAGTGACTTAGGGACCTTATGCTACAGTTTTGCTCGTTTCAACCCCATATTGTGCAAATGAATAATATCTTCTACGACTGTTAGAACATATTTAGAAAAGGCCCACAGATCAGCTCATGCGGCTATGAGCTATGATCTACCCACACATGCTAAAAAACAGAGCTCTCTTCACTCTGTTATAATCAGCTGGTCCTCCTTATTCTTTCAGGACATGAAGGCAAGTCTCCCTTCTTAGATGCTCAGCTATTCAGTTTTTGGAATGATCAGGAAAACACAAAAGCGTGTTTTCCCCCAGCATCTCTCCCTCCTGAGCAGGGTAAGTTTTCCTTACTTTTGCATGTCTGATGTGTGGACTTTCCAAACTAAATAGCTCTAAGTAAAATACCAAGAACAAAAAAAGTAGCGACCCCCTTTGGAGATCTACCCTAGCTGGGAGTGCAGATGTCACCTTGAAATGACAGCCAAGCTTTTGCTCTTATTACACCTCATGCTTTTGTTTTGCTTTGTAGCTATGAAATCTCCCAATGAAGATGAAACTTTTACCATCCTGGCCACATCTGCAAGGAGCTACATGTTGACCCAGTGCCACCCCTGTGGATGTAGCTGCCAACAACCAATCCAGCTTACCAGTCCACCAGGGTGAGGAGCGCAAGTTCCGTATGCTCTGAGAACTACCTGCTACCAAAATGCTTTCTCCTCACCCAGGTCACACATTCCCCATGCTTCCATCAGATTGATCTAGTGACCACGTGGCTACAGGACAGGTTGATCTGGCTGGCAGATCTGATGGAAAACAAAAGCAACAAATGAAGGTGACTCTGCAGCTGGAACATGGGGCAAGACTGCCTTTGAAAAACGTTACTGTTTTTTAGCTCTTTTTAGATGCAACACAAACTGTCACCTCTGCCTTCTCTCTGCATATTTATCTCCTTCCTACCCTCTAGCCTCCATGCATAAGTCCCTGCCCACATGTTTTAAGCCGTCTGGTTTTAATTATTTTCAGTGGGTTTAATTTTTAATGTACAGTTCAAAATCCCATGTTCCATGACAAAACCCAGCCTTGGCTCTTCTCTGACAGGGCATCTTTTTAAAAACAGCCACACTTGTTTGGTCTTTGCTAAACTGGTGTGTACGTTAATCTTCCAGTCAATTTCACAGGTATTTAGATTATCAGAAATTAAATCCAAGCAAAGCTAAAAGTACTCTGTTTATTCTTGTGCTCAGCCTTGAAGGACCATGTTATCTGATGGGGATGGTGCATGGACCCGGGTAGCGGGACTGTTCTCCTACACAAAGTGACTGATTCATCTTATGACCTCTGCTGGGCAAAAAGTTAGGTCATCCCCTAAAACAATGTCCCAGACTCCCTCTATAATCACCAGGGGTCAAGGAATGCACCTGTTTTAGATACAGATTTGATGATGGGATGTGTTGCCCTCCAGAGTTGACACCATCTCTTCCTTCTTTTGAGGAGGGCCTGGACAACCAGCTCAGATCAACTGTTAGGAGCTGGAGGAAAAGAAACTCAGATAGTGGATTTTAGTCAGAATGGACTTGTTTGTGCAAAACACCCTGAACTGTCATGGAAGTTTTGGACAAAACATTAGCCTTCATTATTGTTTCCTAAAGCTGAGGAGAAACCAAGCATAAAAGAAGTGGGTGGAACCATGACTCACTTAATTCTTGAGGCCCTAATTTTTTTTTTTTTTTTTGACATTTAATGACCTATCCTGTTACATATTTTTAAAGGCAAGTTGCAAAAATTACAAAGGAAAATGCAAAAACATTGTTGTATTGAAACATCCTTATAGATGTCACGTAGGGGACCTCAAGAAAGCCAAGGTTTCTGGCTTTGCAGCCACCATTAAAAAGAAATCATGGGACCAGCAATTTAATGCATAATAGTTTTCATACACAGCAACACAAACTACTTCACTAGGAAAAAATAGGACCAGCTTCAAAGATGCTTTTTGCACACAGCATTGGCTGCAGGGATAGCAGGCTTAGTCTGTCAGCAATATCAAACAATTTTTCTCAGTGACTTACCCTGCAGATGAAAATTTTCAGTGCCTGTATACTACACAGCCAGCTACAACTGCTGCACTCTCAGGAAAAACTCCTGAAAAGGAAACTGATAACTGCAAAGAAAATGCGAGAGACAAAAACAGAAGTGAGAGAGGCTAATCAAAACCCCAGCTTTTAACTTCCTGACCCCTTCACTTGCTGCCTTAGGCCATCCTATTGTGGTCATGATACAATCCACTGTAGAGAGATATCTTCCTAGTTTTTACCTGATTGCCTTAAAGCTGTTTTTGTTTGTTTGTTTTGGATGGTTGGTTGTTTTTCTTTGTTTGTTGGTTGTTTTTTTAAGTTTGCTTGTTTGTTTTCCCCACAGGAGTGTTACAACCCTGGATGTGCACCAGCATTTAAAAAAAGTTTCCTATGCAGGTATCCAAGTTTTAGCTGTTGCAGTTTAAGAATAAAATTTTGGCAAAATTTTAACAGACTGCCTTATCAGGAAGTTTCAAATAGCTGGAAGTTTTCAGGATTTAATATAGCAGCTAGACCCCTCTCCACATTAGAAGTATTTTTTATCCAAGCCAGATTAAGGTTCTAATTAGCCTTAGGCAGGGAAAAATACCATGGAGGGGTATAGAGGCCATGGGAATGTCCTGTAGTTGTAGGCTGCCCATTGTCTATCCCACAACTTCATTTACACAGAGAACACTTCTACAGCAACTGCTGAAAAATACCCGGAGCCAGTGAAAAAGACTGGAGAGTAAAATCCTCTTTCCAGAAGTATTGTGACACCTGTTTTTTTACCATAAATGTAAAAACTACCCTTTTACAAAAAATCCCCAGCACATTGCAGGTTTTACTCAGTCCTTTCTTCCTTCAGCTTTTCTGCCTTAATTTTAACAGGTACCACGGATTTTGAGAATATATATATGTAGGCTAGCAGCACCTTGCATTTTGCCTGAAAATTGCGATGTCTCCTTTGTAAGAAATGCACTTCTCTACTTAAACTTGTGCTTTCACAGACCTGGGTCACTGCATGTAGGCTGCTGTTTACTGCAATTAACAGTCTCTGGAAATAAAGACCACGACTGATTTTGTGTGCCAACAGGATTCCTATTTCTCATTCTCCCTTTCTTTGGGAAGCAAATACAATGCTGTTCATGATAATTTTTTTCTCACCTTCTGTTTCCCTCAGATGTTACTCTGTCCACACGCCCGCCCCAACCCCGCAACTACTCCTCATCACCAAGGCTCAGCTCTGACCCTCTATACCTGCATAAAAGTGTGGCCTCCCGTTTCTTTTTTGACTACACAATGTGTTAGGACTTCACACAAACCACAGTAGGGTAGCCCAGTCTGGCCCTTCACTTTCTGCTCATCACAGACCATAATGAATGTGGGGAAAGTTCAAGTAAAAGAGAATCCCTGAACACTTGTTGTTTGCTGTCTATATGCTGTGCACAGTTGTTCAACCAGCTCTCATATTCTCATACTTGCCATGACTGTGGGACCCATGTTCTGTCAGTTATTTCTTCCATAATGTCAACATGGAATTACACATTTCTTTGAAAAGAAATGGGGAGGCTTGCATCATGGTTACAGAAAAGCTGCTAACTCTGCTGATGATGGAGCAACAAAGCAGTGTGTCTCAAGTCTCACCCCAGAAATGCTTACACATTCTTTTTCTTTACTGTCTAGAAGTTATAACAGCATTCCTAAACACAGATTTGGGTCTAGCTTTGCAGAATTCATATTCTGAATTCAGAATACATAGTTGCTATATGAACTATGGCTCATAAATACAGAGTACATAAATACAGTTCATAAACACAGAATTAATCTCTCATATTCTCCCTGCCAAATTACTACCTTCTGTCTGCAATGCTCAGCTGTATACAACAATCCTCATTATTCCTGCTTTCGTCAGTGCCATCATTTCCTCAGGACTCAGTGAACATGAAATAATACTAGGATGCATAATGGAGGAAAAAAAGGAGCATTAGAAGCTCTCATTAAATATTTACATCATCAGACATAGACTGACCGGGACGAGGGACCGTTATGACAGGCATTTTTTAATAAAGGCAAACAATTCTTGCTCTGCGTTTCCTACAGCCTGTGACCTTGGACAGGCTCTCCTGCTCTTCCAGGCACACAAGCCCAAGTGTACCTGGCACACCTCCTGCTCTGCCCCGAGCAGGGAGATGGGTACCTTACCCAGCTCTTTGGACAAATGTGGTAACTCAGTCGCTGAAGTCTTTGGTGATCTGGCATGTCCAGCTACAAACAGTACAGCGTGGGCGTGTTCAGAACATACACAGATAAATCTAAACCTCTTGTCTTTCCAGAGGGTAAACCAAACCCTTAGAGCTTATTTCCTTTTTCAGGATAGAGGCAGGTCAATATACCCTCTCCTACCACCAACCTTTTCTCTCTTTTCTTTTGACAGAAAAATATCTGGATTGTAATCTGGGATGACATGTTTTTACAAATGAGGGTTATAAAGGAATTCAGCCAAAGAAAATCTCAAAGGCTGCTTTCCTGTAACAAGAATGGAAAAAGAAGGAGTGGCAAAATCCTCACATGACTCTTTTCTCATTCTCTTCCCTGCCATCTTCTGGAAAAGTGATTTTATCTGTCCCAAAATGGAGATGGAGAGAGGACTCCAAGACCCGCAATGCAGGAGGGCTCTCTGTGAATCACGGTGAATTTTAAGCTGTGTAGCACAAAGTACAAGTCAATAGAAAGTACCTGAAATTCTGTAGAATATGGACATGAAGTTGGGCATCCAGTTTTGGTTCAGTTCAGAGATGCTTCTCATGCACGTCACTTATCTGGCAGGGACGGAGAGCCTCAGCACATAGCCTCAGATCTCAGCAGCTACCAAAAGAAAACTGCTGGGATGTACTGATTTGTGAATGTTATACAGACTTTGGATTCTGAGCAGACAGTCACTGGAACAACTCAAGTCAGTAAAATGCTACAGATGAAGATCTTCTCCTGGGAAGCAGCAGCCTCTCAGCCTCTGTGGAAAGGTGAGTACAACCACAAGCAACATCTGCTGAGCTGATCCTCCTCTCCAGTCTCTGTGGAGAGCTGCTCACAGCAGCACACCCTAAACCAAGAAACAAGTAACTAGAAAAACCCCAAACCCTCTATGTGATGTCAGGGCTAAGTTGGAATTGGGAGCTGAAGCCTCCCAAACTCTTGGCATCCTGTGAATAATAAGGGAAAGCAAAATCTTTCAGCAGCCTTCATATCACCCAACACACTGTTTAATAACACTTCCCAAGGCTTTCAAGGAGGATGGATCCTGATACAATCTTGCTTGTCACAGCATTATTTGTGGTCATGCGGTTACTTAATTGCCCAAAGGAAAGCAACTGGGACTGTGTAAGCAATAGCTGGTACTGAATTCCACAAACCCCTCAAAGAACATCTCATGGCAAGGATTTCTGTAGGTGAGTTATAAAATAGATAAAAGTACCCCTTCTCTCCTTTTTTTTTTTTTTTTCCACTTCTCCGTTTTCCTTCAGGCCTCCCCTGTTACCCCTGTTAGTGCACTCAAGGAGCTTGCACAGGACCTGCATGTACTTCCTCTGTATTGCTTGGCATTGTGCAAACCACATACACTGTAACTCAGTAAAATACTCAGGCTTCACCTTCTCCATCTGTTCTCATATAGAAATCTTGCCATTCTCCAAATCATGTTTTTACCTGTTTTAAGGCCATCCTATGTTTCATGGATTTTTTCTGTTGGGTAGCCAGAAGTGAGGGCTGCATCCTGGGAAAAGATGAGGTCTTTTTCCAGAGGTAGCTGTATTAGTTATTCTTAACTCTCCCTGGAGCAGCAGCTGCATATTTTCTACAGGTTCATATTCCAAAACTCTTTCAGAACATGATTTTCTTCCTGACTCTCAACTGCTGGCTTCCCAGCCCCAGCAGGAGTTTTCCCTACCAGGTATGGGGAGAAGCCCAGGAGCAGCTGAGACAGGGCCACAAGGAAAAGAACTGGGAGCAGCAGTGCCACGTCAGCTCCTCACTGTGCAGTGGCTCCTCCAGCGATACCACAACCCTGGGACAGGGGCCAAAATAGCACTTACCTTGCGGAGACTGGCAAACCCCACACATTTCCTCACCTAATGGGGAACATCAGCATCTCCACCTGCCAAAATGCAACATGCATGTTTGTGGCTGGTGGTACCAGCTTATGTCCACTACAGAAACTGAATCTCTGCAACCCGAATACTGTAAACAAGCATGGGGCTCTTCCTTACTGAAGGGAAAAGCTCTTAAATTATTCTTAATTGCAGCAATACACTGGCTGTCTCCCCATTAACTGTTTTGGGGATAGGGGAATGCAATCACTCCCAGAAAAGCTGTAATTAACTATTTCTGAGACTACTTCTCTGCTTTGTATCTCAAAAGGAAAAGAAGTTTTCTATCCTTGATATGATTAGGTGAGCATTCTGGCTTGTAATGTCACAGAAATATATGTCTTGAGATAAAACTTCGGTGTCCTGTGCTGTGACAGATTTGTAGAGAAATACATTTTTAAGATAACTTTTCACACTTTCCTTTTAATGGGTGTGAATGTTTCTTTAGTACTTCAGTGACTGGGAAGAAGAAAACCCTATGCCTCTTCTCCTCTCAGGATCTCCCAGTCACCTCCAAAAAGAGTAAATATAAAATCACTAGAAATGCTGATATATTTTCCAGCATACTTTATTACTGGTAGGGACAGACTCAGTTATCTTTCCTTTGGAATTATTTGAAGATCAATAAAAAATAACGTGTATGAGATGTTGATGCATCTTGCTTGTCACTCTGCTAGAGGACCCAAAACCTAGCATATACATGTATTATTGTTCTGTTAATTTTTTAATAACATATGAGAAAATTGTGTCTCAGGGAGACTAGTAGGACCTAATAGACTGGACAATCTTTTCCCCAGGTTCAGGTTTCTTACAGGAGCTTGGAAAAGCTGTCTCACCATACTCCCATCCAGCAGGCAGGCTGAGAATCTGCCATCAACTCTTGCTCTAGACTCAGCACTGCTTTGACATTTTGTGAAACTTTAGGCTGAAATAAACTAAAATTGCTTTTTTGCTTGTTAAAGATGTATCAACAGTATGTTGTCACAGTAAACTTGGGATGAGAAATGGATGTATTATAATCTTGCAGACATCATTCATCCTGAATATATTTCCATCCTCTTAAAGTGCAAGAATGCACTTCAAAACACAGAACAAGAGAAAACAAAAAAACATAGGCAACCAGGAGTGACATAAAATAACCTGAGCTTCTCAACACAGGTTCATTTGAAGCAGAGACTGGCCCCATGGCCTGAAGAAATACAGCAGCAGCAGCTGAGAGACAACTGTGGCACTCACCTGAAGCAGCATATGCCACCTGGGCGAGGAAATACAAGTTGATGACTGTCCTGATATGCACCACCTTGCAAAAATGAAAGGCTCATTAACCCCATCAGTTAATAACTGCAGCTTTTTAATTTACTCAAAATGTATGTATCGGAACAGTGACTCGAGGACTTGGTTTGTTTGTCATTCGGCTGTCAAGGAAGACACAAGTACAGGCAATGGTTATGGTTGATAACTACTAATTTTGATCTGTGCAAAGATGTAAAATTCTGTGCTCCAGGGAAATGTCTTTGCTTTCGGCTGTTGCCAGTGGTCAGAGCTGCAGGGTCTCACCCCTCTGACAGCACCTCAGCACCGTGAAGCTGCAGACTGCCCAGGTACAGCAGGTACAGCCAGTGAAACCCCTCTCCAAACCCCACCTCTGCAACACTGGTACACACCCTGTACACTGGGTTGTCCTGTTCAGAGACTGCATCAGCCATGATGCAAACGCTCAGTAAATACTTGATAATAGTAATGAAACTGCCCTATCAGATAAAATATTGAATCACAGTATTGCAGGTAACTTCTCTTAAAAGCTTGAGTTGTAGAGAAAAATGTAGAAGAGTGTCACTGAGTGAAGTCCCCATAGCCTGGTGACAGAGCCTTGAAGGGACATGGCAGGCAACTTTTTAAAAAGTCAACCTTATGCAAGGTAAGCTTGGTGCCGAACACCAGTCACCAGTGGTTTTGGCCATAGCTGTTAAAAGCAGAACCAATAAATTAGACAGTCCTGTATTTCCTTGTAACTTGGTTTTAATAGCTGAAGGCCTTCAGAACATAATTAATGTTTTTATATCCAATCAAGAAAGCAAATCAGTCAGCTCCTCAGAAAGACCATTAACTTGGGGTTTTTGCCTCTGTGCGTTGTAACCAGTTACGAGCCCAAGATCCACAGCTATCACAGTCACCTAGAAATTCAGAAGTTGCCAATACATGAATTGTAATTTAATAAAGAATGAAAGATTGACCAGTATAGTGATATACTAATTCTTCACACTGCAGTAAAAAGTCAAACTCTTTTCTCTACAAAAACCAGGCCAGAAAGTGGGAGGTGGGGGCTTAGAGAGAGAAAGAGAGTGGGAGAGAGATTAAACAGCCTCAATATTCAATGCCTGTGAATGACAGTTTCAAAAATATTTCTAGGGATATACTTGGCAGGCACTTGCCTGCAGTTTCCTTCTAGATGCATGTAAACAGCAAAAGCACACAAACTGCCTCATATTAAAAGAGATATAACTATCTTAATTTTTGTACATGTACAAGGACAGTTTACAAGCTGGCTAAGGCACAGCTCCCATCACGGCCCCTCGCCTCCTGCCCCCACCCCAGCACAACCTGCCCTCCCAGCAGCTGGCACTCACCAAGCAGGAAGTGAAGTCTTGATCCCAGGCCCTTTAGCATGACAAACCAAAGTGGTTTGTGGCCCCTGGTCATTTCACAGCACCTGCCATCCCATGGTTTCAGACAGGATCCTGGAGTACCAGAAGATTTAGGCTCTGAGTCCCAGTGCTTTTTAGAAGTATGAGTGCCTCTGTACTCCAAGATCCTCTGAAAATCCTGCAGTCACAGGCCCACAAAGAAATCTAAAACAAGTTACAATTTCCTCTAGTGTGCAGAGACAGGTTGTCTCTGGGTTTGAAATCTAATTCCCCAGGAGAAAAACATTAGGTTATAAGGAAGAGCCTAGATAGATGAATGGAAGATTCAGAAGTAGCAAAAGAAAATTTCTAGAGGGAAGGATAGAAAGAACAGACACAGGGAAATAAGGAAATGGGACAGGTATAAAAAAAGGGGAGATTAGGAATACAAGCTGGAAATTACCCTTTCACTGTCTTTCTGTTACTTTCTACTTGGCTCCAATACCTTTTTATCAATTTTTTGTTTCATTTTGTTTTTTCTTTGTCTGAAAAATAATAAAATGTATATAGACAATCAAGGGAGAAGAGATAGAGAGGTCTGAGGCAGAATGGGTGCAACTGACTTCTGCACAGGGCTTTGGTAGGAGGTCCTGGCATGGCAGAAGACAGTCAAGCAGATGAAAAGCATAGAGCAATAGGCTCATTGGCCTGGCCATGCTGCAGTAGCTCCACACTGGCTGAGGAAGCCCTCCAGCAATGTATGGCAGACCTCCACTGCTGGCCCAGCTGCTGCTGCTGGTTCCAGCCAGCAAGTTTATTTGGGGATAAAGACCAAAGGCAGGAGAGGAGGGGAAGGAAAAAAGCAGGGAGCTACCTATTTCTAACATCAAATGGCCACAGGACTTCAGCCTGAGAAACCTTTGAAGTGTGACCAGTCCTTGTGTGCTACTAAAGTGGGCAAAATAGTTTAATTTAAAACAAAAAATGCTACATCAAACTTGCCAGTCATTTGAAATGTAGGCAGCTCTGGACCACCTCTAAAGCAGTGCATGTAAATCAGGGAGGCTAATAAACACGACAGCCAACCCCACCACACCTCTTGTACTACTTAGGATATACACACGTTTCAGCAGGGCAGGGGTTTCAGGTAGGACTGATAGGTGTGCACTCCCGGTGTGGATATTGATTTAGTTTTTTAAATGGACATGTCATACTACTGCCACACAAACAAATACCATAAACTTGGAAACAGGCTGTTATTCAATCATAAGCTTGACAAAACACAAACAACTGTCACACAGTAAAAGTGAACCCTCAGATAAATGTGCAAAAAGTACTATTGCAATTAAAATGTGAGATAGTAACTGAGAAAGCAGACTGATAAGTAATTCATTCACTGAATTAACTAACCTAGCTACGTGAATGAATGGTAATTATAGGTATCATGAAACAGAGTCACATAGTGTAACTGTACTGTAATTATATTTGCTGTATTAAAGTGTGACCCTGGTATTACAATGAGAAATGAGATGAAAGGGAGAAAAGTCCCAGCTCAGGATCCAGGCAGGTGGAACAAAGCCACAATATCTATTCAGCTGCTTTTACTGCCTTACTGTCTCCCTGCCAGAGGTATGTTCTGCATGTCTCTAGAGTGACGGTGCTGATGTGTATATCAGTACCAGGATTACACACACATTGCTCCTCTGGCTTAGTATCACCCCTGGAATCATTACTCTGTGCCACTATCAGTGACAGGCAAACTCCATAATAGGAATAAACTGTTGGCTGCACAAATTCTGTATTTTCCCTGTAGTATATTTGGTTCTAGCAGGCTTAATGTTAAATGCACATAGACTGGGCTGGTGCCAATGCACTATCCTTGTCCCCAGTCCTTTCTGCCTGAAGCTAAAGAACTAGAAGGAGGAAGGGAAGCTGTTTTTGTTGGGTTTACGGTTGTTGGGGGTTTATATATTCCTTTTGCAGTGGCAAAGCTTGCTGGTTAGCTCTGTGACCTTTCTAGTGCCCAGTCAGCTCAGAAGAGGCATGGGAAAGACGCTAGTATACACTGAGGAAAACAAAATGAGAGCTGGAAGGAACAAAAGCATGGGAAAGTAGCCAGGTAAAAAGAAGAGACAGGATGGGAGAAGCAAATGAATCTGGTCAAAAGAGCCATGAGTATTATCACAATAGGGCTTACAGGAAAAACACACGTTCCCAGTCATAGGCAAGGCATGCTTTGTCTTTATTCCCAAACCTGGAAGAGAGAAATCCAGCTTGAGCTTGTGTAACACTGCCATCCAGTGCTGCCAGCGTGCCCCAGGCTGCAGCCCCACATCCGTGCCTGACCTGTCCTGGCCCAGAACAAGGAAACTGTCCCAGCAGGGCCCCGTTATCACCATCCATGGGTGCAGCTGTCCTCAGTCGCTGGGATGCCTGGAGCGTCACTCAAAAGGTGAACCTAGACACATATTCTCCAGTTCATTACAGCTCTAGAAGGAAGGTTTCTTGTATACTAAATACAATGATAACTAGTTGCTTGCTTTGGGTCTTGAGAACTGATGTGGTAACTAATGTCCTTCCTCCTTCCTGGAATGGGGACATTGCTGTTCAGCCCACAAAAGGGAGACAGAGTCACAGACCTGTCATGGGCATGCTCGTTGAGTTTTGCTCTAATGGTCACCATAGTTAAATCTGATGAGAGGCCAATTTCCTACGTTTTAAGGAAACAAAAATTTCCATCTCCCTCAAGCAGTCAGAAGGGATATTCTTAGACATTTTTCAGCCTTTCTTCAATTTTTTCCTATGAACTGGCTAAACCCATCAGACTAATATTTTGAGACCCTTTTCAAGATTTCTCTTGTAATAAATACAAGTTAATTAATACAATACCAAATAACTCGCATGCAAAAGCCTCAACATATTCAAAAGCCACTTTTTGCCCTTCTCTTGCTTTAAAGCAGAGTTTTTCTTTTTGGTGATGCTAGTTCAGAGCTGTGTGCAAGCCTCTCCCAGGCCAGCTCACTCCCTTTTGTAGAGAACAATTTTCTTCTAAATCCATTTGTCAGCCTTCAACAAAGAGATATCTGGAATTTTTTGACGACTAGCTAAATTGATAAATTTGCTGCTGAATAATTACAAAAATAGCTTCCTTCAACTGAACAGCAGCAGAATGGACTGCAATGAATCACAGAAATAGATCTGTTGGCTTTTGAACATGCTTCAGCAAGAAAAGTGCAGCTGAATCTGATAAAATACAGCTACTTTCTCTGCTGACTTGCAGAGTCAAGAAAAACCCTGCCTTTCAAATCAGGTGAATTTGAAAGGAAATCTTTGATGTAACAAACAGAATAGTGTCCTGCATAGCTGAGGCAGTATGAACAAACAAATACTGCTTCTTTATTTTACTGTAGCTATATTTAGTTAATATTGAATGGAGTATTTGAAAATTTAATGTAAGGATTGATAGTGGGGATTGTATTTTTATTCTTGATCTGCAGAGATACATCATTGTTCATTAAAGCAGATGCTGTACCTGCTAAAGCCAAGTAGATAGAACATAATATTTTCCATTTCTTTATGCTTAAGGTTTTTCAATCAATTTTCTGGAATATGTAGAGTAATAACACTGTTTCTGGAAAAAAAAAAGTCTAACTACTGATTGATGCAGATGGAAAGATACAGTAATTATTATTTTTAGCTAGGAAAGCAAACCCCAAAACTTTGGAATTGGTTGCTCATTGTTTCTGGGCAGCAGTTCTAGCTTACTCCATGGAAAAGTGTTAAACTCCAGAAACCTTTCAGGTGAAAGATTTCCATCAAAAGCTATTAGGAAAGGATTTATGTTCAATTTTCAGTCTTACCTCAGCCTCCAGGCTTTTCCTGATATATATATGTTGCTTCCATCTGCTCTGATAATCTTCATTATTTCCCGTTTCTCATAATCAGAGGCCCCTCTTTTGTTGTTCAATAGCACAGGAGCACAGCACTGAGCATCACCTGTGATGTCCTTCCAGCACCAGCCTCATCTTGAACACATGGGCTATGCTCTCTATGCTTCACCAACCCCAGCCACTTTCAGAAGATAATAATTGCCATAACCAAAAGGCTGTTAGGAGAACTATGTGCACTGCTTTAGGAAAAAAAAAAAAAAAAAGTTTTTTCAAATGCAGTTCACTACTAGCAGCATGCCAGAGGTTTATTGTCCTAGTTTTCCTAGTTTCCATCTTCGAAGAACATCTCTACTTGGGCACAGTGACCTCTAACTCTTCGCAACTACAAAAAAAAAAAAAAAAAGGCAACATGGAAGAACTGAAGATCTTAGATAGAAATGTGCATGGTGTGCCAAATACAGAAATGACAAGGTGAAAATCCTCACTCACAGAGAGCTCACCTTTAAGGGCTGAAATGGAAACTGTATGTGCATTCCTATAGAATAGGGTTGCTGCTCCCTGTTAGTATCAGCCTGTTACGGCACTGCTGTCAGAGTGAGCAGTGAAACCTGCTGGCTTGATTTCCACCATTGCTGGTTTCCTTACCCCTGCTGGCAAATGTGACGGAGAAATATTTTATCTTAAACGTGGAGGTGGGCCCTTCTGTTTCTAGGTTCTCAACATCGGTGCCTAGGAAGGACCTTATTAACAGAAACAGCACCTCTCCAGAAATCCGGTGTATGAAACAGCCCAGCTGGCCAACAAGTGGTCAGAAGTCCCAAAGTCTGACCTTAGATGAAGGTCAAGTTGGGCATTTGCCCAGTGTAAAAAACATGCATGAGGGAATGATCCTCAAGTCTCACAGCAGTCAGAGGGCAACAGTCCAGTGGCAGGACCACTTTCCAGGCAGCAGGACAACAAGACCAAACAAGCATTCCTTGACCTCTCTGGCTGCTTGTCCCGTTCTGCTTGTCTTTGTACCTCTGCTGGATAAATCAGCTGGCTACATTACTCCTCTACCACAGCAAAGCCAAGCCTTGTCCAAATCACTGAGAGACCTTGAGCCAGCCCTGATCATAGGTATCTCTAATGGGATCTAACAGGTATTTTATCTGCTTTCACCCCTTTTTCATAAAAAATTTACTAAAATACAAATTTTGGACTTTGTCCAACTGGGGATCCCCCAAATGCGTAATGAAAATTAGTCTTTCACATACACATTTTTTGCCATCCTTCAAAGAGCATTGGTTGCTCTTCCCACCAGCCTCTGTTCCCGATATAGCACTATATTGTCGAATTATTTCCTGAAGGAATCCAGACTTTCATACTCCATCTTTATATTAGCCCTTGAAGTCTTTTGGTGCCAGAAATACTCCCAGTTCAATAACACAATTCCATTGAAAGACACAAGGATAAAGGAAAGCAACTAAATCTCTGTGAAGCAGAATCAATTTGCAGAAGATTTATGTATTTCAGCTACATGTAATACTTCCCTTGTATCCAGAGCCAGAGTCATAGAGGGTCACAATGGGAAGTCTTGTTCATTTCCATTAGTCAGTTCTCTAAGGTCTGGGCAGGAATGTTACCCGCAGTGCATCTCGGAGGGCTTTGTCACATGTATTTCTAAGTTAAACAGTCTTCAGCTATTGAACAAGAAGTCTAACAGATAGAAGAGCTCTGAGGGGAATTTTAGGTTTCACTTTGCTCAGACAATTAATATAATGCTGGCTCCCCATTGCCTCCCATCCTGCATAGTTATGCAGTCTAAATCTGCAGAGAGATTTTTCCTTCATTGAAAATGCAAATCCTCAGAGTCCCCTTTTCAGCCGTCGCCTAACTTTGGAGCTGATTGAATGCCCAGGACACATGAGATCCCATCAGTGAAGCTCTCTGGTTGCTTAGGTTTCTGCCTCTGGGCCTGCCCAAATATACTCAAGTCCTGACAGCACTGAATAACTCAGTATTTCAGTTCTACAGGGATTCACAGGTAAGGTGTTCCTCTTCTAGCAGCTGTATCTGCTAACTGGGATCCCGCAGGAATTTTGACAACCCGAAGCTAGCACGAACTGTAGCTCCAGGAAAGGGATGGTGTGGGGGTATAAACTGCCACTGCCATCATAAAGAAGAGACGATGGGAAAGAGGGGTAAAGTGTGTCCAAAGAGCTGGTTGTGGGGTGTTTCTGTCACTCCTGGATGTACCAGAAAACTCCTACTCTCAAATCTTCATTTCACTGGGCATCAGGACACTAAGAACTAAGCACCGAAACACTAAAATTAAGTTCTCTGCACAACTAAGCCTCTACTTTGCAAGTGAGTTTTGCCTGGGAATCCCGTTTTTCCACTTGGATGATAAAAAGCTTGCAAAGCAGTAAATTAGCCCTCTGGATTTAATTATGCATATGCATTAGTAATGAGAGTAATGACATTATCTCGGTCACATTGCACAGTGTACTTACTTGAAACTAAGCTGGAGAAATACACTGTCAGCTACAGGAAGACAGATCAGATAAGAGGACATCAGGTGCAGTGAGACTACAACGTTGTCACCTCACCTGCTCTGGTAATTAACAGCCACAACTCTCACCATGCAGATCATGATTCCCTCCATCACTCACTTCCGATGAAGGGTTACTATCAGATTGTCACCCACCTGCAGTACATCTTCTTGTATGAAAGCTGAAGAGCTGCAGAAGGAAGTTTATCTCCTTCCTGTATATTCACAAAAAACCTCAAATGACTTGACTGCTTCCCTGGAGCTGCCTATACAATAGGGGCATGCACTGGGGATTCACAGTCTTAAGCTGAAACAACCTGGGGTGCATGTTTGCACTGATAGTTCTGTGCTGCTGTGCAAAAGAAAAAGACAAATATGCTGGGAAAAATTCCTCGTAATCTACCAAGAAGTCCCAGGACACAACCCTCACCCTGCACTAAGCTCAGCAACTTATTACTTGGAGCAATATGGGGGCCCCAGCCATCTGTTCACTCAACAAATTATTTAAGTTGAACTGAACATGCAAGGTAAACCAGAAGTGCTCCCCACGGGCACTGTGTAGTGTTATGAAGTACTCGAGATTGTTTGTGTGTGTGACTAGCACAAGCTTAGAAAGGCAAGCTCAGTTTAGTGTGAAATTGTGGAGAAACATCTTTTTATCCCTCCTGGTGCAAGCATTCGCTGAAGCAGAGCACTCTTCATCAAACAGTTTTGCCCATTTGTTGTCAAACCCTCCTGGTCCTTCATGGTCTCTTCGAGAACAGTCGGCACTGCCACCTTGTTTCAAAATAGTCACCTCCCACGTCCTTTTCCCTTCTGAAGGCCTGCAGGTGTTTTCATCTTGACATCATGCCAGGATTTAATTCCTTGATCCCAGCAGTAGCTTTGAAGGTCTCCAAATGCACCCAGTGTCCACCAAGCTCACTCTCCTCCTGTCTATGATTTTATAATTTGTAACTCAGAAAACAGCAAATAATGGAAATTTTGCACAGTTATCCTGCCATTTGCTTTCATCAGATACAGTCAGTTTTAAAAACCCATAACAAATTGCTAAACCAACATGTTTTCGAATGACACAAAAATCTCACACTGAGAGAGGGATGTGTAACAACACTTGGGAATGAGAACAGTAGATCCTACACTCCTGAAATGACAATGCTACTGTCAACTTGAGGTTTTGTTTAAAATGGTAATTGGAATAGAAAAGTTTCAAGAGTTGAATTTTGTACAGTATTGACAACATGGAAGAGAAATTCTTGGGCAGGTCATGACACTCTGTGCTGGCACAATCAAAGTTAGCTGTTCACTGGCGAAAGGGAAGTGTGGCTTTGGAGTGCGTACTCCTAAGCGTGTATGGCGATCTGGAAGAAACGCCAACCATTTTGGTAGAAGTAGCCTACGTTTCACAAAGCATAGGAAGGTGTCATGAGGTGAGGTGCTGATGGAAAGCACTGGCTCATCTGTGGACCTAAAAGCATCTGGGGGAATTCGTACCACTCCTGAGGAGAGCAAGCAGATCATATGCTTCAGCTATAGGGTGTGTTGTGTATGAGTGACAGGGTAATGAAATGAATTGACAGAAGCTGTTTAATGCAAAAAGGTTTTACTATCTGATTCTCCATCATCTTTCACGTTAAGTTGGCATTTGTCTTGGCAAGGAGAGTTCAAAACGAGTGCGCAACACCACCTGCATCACTAGTGAGTGGAAAACTTTGAATAGGCATGTATGTGCTCAAAACATATTTTCTGTAAGTGTAAGCAGATATAGAGATTACATGACAAAGAGTCAATGCATTTGTATATGGAGTCTGGGGGAGTAACACCCATCCAAGAACAAAAGAGATCGAAGTGTTGCCCTGCATGCATACATGCTAACTGGGAAAACATGTCACATTTATATGCAACAAACCTTCTAGAGCTGTGTATTTCAGCTGAAATGGGATGCTGCTGGATAAAGCATGTTCCTGTCACTTTTTCCTTCCATCTGTCCTGTAGAACCAGGACAGCCATAAGATGATTTATCTGCATCATCAACTTAAACAACTTTGGCCAAGACACTGGAACTAACAGAGGGGATTTTTGAAGAGTACAAAATCTGTTCTCCATTTACCTAAAACACATCCTTACAGTCATAAATGTGCAATGAGATAACACCATTCAGCAAACACATTTACAATCCAAACCACTGCTTTGAGGACATTTGCATTTCATGCATTAAAAACACACAGACGTTTATGACATATGACAAAATGTTTCCTGACCATTTACATGCAATAGGAATACATAATGGTTAATGTGGTGCAGAGGTCTCATCACTATGAATTTCAGAAGAGTGCTGTGCAAAGTTGTGGTGGAGCCATTTGGTTGCATAGGTTACTCTGACCAAGTCTTGGTCAAACCTTTGCACACAGACCGGTGCACAGCGTTGTTTTTCAGAGTGCAACGAAGAAAAATAATTTTAAAGAGTTACAAAATATTTTCATCCTCTTCCTCCTCTCCCTCCCCCCAACATAAAGCCAAGTGATTTAATCAGCCTTAATTCCAATAATATATATTTTTACAGTGATTTTGTCAGGACTCTTGAGAAATTTCTTTTAAGATACTTACCTTATTAGAAAGTGAAGCTTAGTAACTTGATGTCTTCAGAAACTAGGTGCTAGTGCCAAGTCTCAGAAGAAAACCAAGTACTCAGTAGTATAAAACTCTTATTCTTAGTTGTACAGAGTCAAGAACTTTGAAACCTGTAACAAATCTATTCTTTAGATCACAATAAAAGCTGTTAGTTATAAAGAATTACATCCAATTCATTATGCTACCAGAGTAAGTCAAGCCTGAATACATCTCTGTGGAGTAAGAAATACGAGAAAATTCAAGGTTAGAAAAGAGACTTACAGAAAATGATGGTTTCTTCGCTACAACGAACAGCAAATGGCACCTCTGGAGCTGCTCGGAGTGGAAAGATGCTCAAGTGTCCCACAGAGAGATGGATGGAAAGGCAAGATGCAGATAACTGTTAGAGATGGGTGTTTTCACATTTTGTCACACAGGTTAATCATACATAAAACCAGGCAAGTTTGTGGTTTTGCACATACAGATCTTTACACAGGCACCACTGAATAATATTTTCAGTTGTTGAAAGACCCAATTTGTTTCCAGTACAGCACAGACACACGCATATACAGGAAGCAGCTTCTGATGCTCAAAGTGAAGGTAAAACCAAGCAAACAGCCACATTTCTCACAGCACCCATGTTCATACAGTGCACCTTTCTCCCTGCACCCACAGAAGGCAGAACCCAGCCCTCCAACCACACATGAATCGTACACAGCTTCTCCTCAAACTGGGAGCTGCATGGTGCACCTGGCCACATTCCGGCTTTTTTAATGGAGTCGTCGAACTTCTACTTCAGCCACAGCAAGTTAATAAGAAGTTTCCAAAAACTCTTTTTGGAAAAGGCTGTATTCATGTTTCACTTGAGAAAAAGATACTTCTCATTCTGGCAGCTAAGTTTTCTCACAGATGTATTTTCTATAAAACATAACCTTTACTTTTATCACAGCTCCTTGTTAACTGTATTCAGAACTTACGCAGAATTTGCCCAATATAAAAGCTCGGCTGTAACCCTCTAGATTTACAGGCATGTTTATCCGTGGGCAGAACATGTTCCCAAGTCTTACAAAGGGCACTGGTGAGAGAGAGGCTGCACAGGTCTGCAGCATGGGCACCACAACAAGGCACTAGTGTGAGGTGGTGGGTGGTAGGAGAAAGATGCTTCCACTCACAGCAAGGATGGCGGGGGATAGTGGTGAATGATCATGCAGAGTCTGGTGTTTCTCTTTGGGCATTAATGCAGAGATTAAAAAATACATACACAACCCTAGATCTAAATAATGGAAGGGAGCACAGCTAATTAAACTTTGAGATAATTTTCTGCAAGTATCTGCCCGTCACAATAGGAAATACTGTCCTTTAAAAGGTCCAAAATTACGCAGAACAAAAATGCATTCTTTCCTCCTCCTTCCCTCTCCCCTTCAACATCTATCTCACCATACACTTTTAAATATTTATTGGTGAATTTAGTGTTCTTTAGTATTCTTTAGTATTCCCTCATCATTTTACCAGAACATATTAATCCTGATTGGTGAAGACTAGGAAAATGTTGTGGGTTTGGTTTTATTTTTTCTTACCCTTGCTCGAATCAGTGGGATGTAAACAGCATCATAGCCAGTGAAGGCTGTGGTTCTTTGTCAACACAAGGAGCAAACACAGCCAGGGCCTACTGGCCTGAAGGAAGCTCCAGCTCAAAGAGTGGAGAAAATCTGCTGCTGCCCTCGGGAATGGCTCCTGAAGATCGCAAATTTACATGTATGCATATATATACATGTGTGTGTATATATATATACACACACACACACAGAGAATAAAAGAAGAGAAGGGAGACAGATGAATTTGTAAAGTGATGTTTTTTCTTTCAGAGAATTATCTGAATAGCAAAACCACTGTGGGAGAGCTCCCATGGGAGAGCTGAAGGCAGTACTGGCCAGAGGAACAACACTGGTGGGGTCCATTCTGAAGCAAGTTCACCGCAGACGGAAGAAGTCACTATCTGAGAGTGAGGTAACATGTAGGATGGAATATCGGGGTGGAGATGGGCAGGGCAGGTCTGTGTTGCCTTCAGACTGCCCCTGTCATCTCCCTGCTGAACTTGTTCTTGGTATTTAAGATCTGCCACTGCTATTGCCAGTGCTGGAACAGGGGCAGATCCTGCTGCTAGGGAGCTGGGAGGAGATAACTGCCCTTTGGGACTGCAGGGTAAAGCAGTGTATGGAGGAGAAAAAAGGGCTGGCCACCCTTTTCCAATTCAAGAAACACCTGTGAGCTCACCTAAGAGGTGACCTAGAAATCATTTACTCTGCAATAGACTTCTATTAAGCATTAGTGCCCTAGTTAAAATGATTCACAGTCCTTTTTTAGTTTATTTTCTGTGTTATCCCAGCTGCTCGTGGCAAATGGGATGAAGGAAGGATTCTAGTGCCTGTTTATATGTCTGACAAGAGACAGTTTATCTACTCTAACCTATCCCGAGGGTCCTTTCCAGCTTTCAGTTCTGCTGCCATCACTGGCACATCAAATGCCATCGGCTTTCAGGGCCAGTTTTCCTTTGCCGAGCAGAAAAGATGATGACGAACAAAGGAAACTTTTTCCCTCTCAGCCACATGCTGGCAGGGAGCTCCATCCTGCTGGTGCTGAGCTGCTGCATGGTCAGCCCCAGTGCCAGCATTGCTCCTTGAGGCTCTGCCAAAAGGGCCTGTGGTGGCCCAGCTGTCCTGCAGCAACAGGGTGTGCCCCACAGTGGTGACCCACAGCCCCACTGCGCACCAGCCAGTCCCGCACCCAGGGCTGAGTGTTCCCATGGGGTGAGACAGCACAACTGGAGACACTGCCAAACCAAACAGGCAGGTAGCAAATGCTATATCACCCTAATTAAACAATATCAGACTTTGGAAACTGCATGCCTGATACTAATGTGACATCTCAAGATGTAGAATTTCAGGTTTTCCTCTAGGTGAAACCAAAATTCAAGACCTAGATCCTGACCACCAAGTGAGCACAGACATCATTACTGCAGTGACAAAGCCCAATGATTTTATCAGCTATTTCAAAGCTCCATATTTTGCCTCAGATTGCTGAAGTGCTCTTTCAACACTTCACTGAACTATTCAGTGGATGATTTACAGTTTGACCTATATACCAGTCCAGATTTCAAATGAGTTTCAAAAAAATTTCAGGCAGATCAAACCCATATGACTATACGTCTTGGAAATGGCTGCTCACAAGTTCCCAGGACAAATCCCTGGGGCTTTCTACATCTTTTATCCAAGCAGTGGGCAAGTATTGTGACTGATGTAGAATCTCTGATATTCACCCTCCGCCACTCGTTCAACAAATACTCTTGAAATACAGTTTTCAGAACGGACCCAGGAAGATTATAAATATAAAAGAGCAAATCTACTAACCTGAAGTACTAACTGAAGTCCAAAGCCTAAGAATATTTAAGATCACAGCAAGTTACATTCCTATTAAAAAAAACCAAAAAACCAAAACAAAGCAAAAAACCTAGATGAAAAATCAAAGAAATAATTATACAAAAGATACAAGTAAAACAAAAAGGTTGGAAGAGGAATGCAAGTGTGAAGTTTAAGATCTCTGCGGAGCTCAGGTTGCATTGAGTCCCAGGATCTACATTCACATGGAGCCACATGCACACCTTGCTCTGTCCACAAGAAGCAAAAGCTCTGCTGACACCCTACAGTCAGCAGCTATATCTATTTTGGGGCTCAGTGCAAACAGACTTTGTGAAGGAGCCACGAGGAAGGGAGCAAGATAGAGGCTATCACCTCCAAAATCTGTATGCATTCAAGTGGGAGTTACTGCAGTAACAACACAAGTAATATAAATCCCAACAGAAGTCCTGTCAGTTCTCCTTACAAGTGTCCCCTAACCTCGTTCTCTGCTCCACCTCCTCCTTACCCAGTCGATATTTAGCAATAATCTGGTAGTGGTGGATTACAGAGCATCCTCACAAGAGAATTTTCCATGCAGGAGAAACACTCACTGGAAGTGCAGATTCATAACGGATCATGACTCTTCCTACAGGGAACCCCACACTGTGGACAACCTACCTTACATATGAGGAATCAGCAGTGCCTGTCATTGCCAGCATTGCTCAGGAAAATTCAGCATGAATAGGATACTGACTAGTAATAAAAAGATGGATTGTCCTCATGGCTGTGGTGAGCGGGACCTCTAACTGCCTTCTGGTACGTTTATTAAGAAGTTACACTGAGCGACCATATTCAGAAGAGTGTTTTAAGAATTTGTTGACAGAAATAACCAACAGAAACATGAGCTGTGGAAAGGGAAATAACTTATTCTGTAGGTCATGATCATCTTCTGTCTGTTTTAGCCACAATAGAGTGTTTGTTGCCAAGAGAACATGAAAAAGATTGATAACTAATTGAGTCACAGGACAATGACTTATTTTGCTACAGTGGTCAGTTTGAATTCCAATGAGCGTGGAGCATAAATTATGACAGACAGTCTATGCCGCTGTCCCTGTATTTTTAGGAAGTGCCATTTCCCTCAATTTTCTGGGCCTCATAGGAAAATATTTCAGGTCACTCATTAAATAAGATGATGTCTTCTACTTCTCTGATAAGTGAAAAAGTGACCAGTAAATAAATAGTGTATATCACAGCTAAAACTCTTGCATAAAGTAATTTTATACTGATTCTGAAGAGAGGATAAAACCAACCTATGTCCATAAACATTTCTGAGGGGTCTCAAGTGATGGCAGATCAGTCAGGAGTGAGCTGGTACTGCACACCCAGCAGTCCATGGGGTGTACCTGTGGCAGCTGCTGGTCCTGCAGCACCAAGCATGCGCATGGGGACATCTGTGTGACAGTGCCTGGCTCTCCCGACTGTGTTAGGGACAGCCAGCAGGATGTCTCTGAGCTGGTTTAATTCAGAGCAAATAATCTCACTCCCAAAACAGGGATGGGGTTGCAGAGATATGGTGTCTGTGCCTTTATCCATCCCTCTCCATTCCTGGGGGAGGACACGCAAATGTGAAATGATTCCCTGCTTTAGCCAGCAGAAGTAAAATGCTCTAAAGCTGCTCACCATGGCTCAGCCCTGCCAGGAACCTGCATTAGCCACTGACTCTGGCAAATGCTGTAGTTCCCCCATCTGGGGTGGGAAAAACTCTGCCAGGGCTTTTTGGAAGTCTTTCTGGTTTCTACAGTTATTGGACCATGTCATGAATAGGTCTGCATTTATTGTCAGGCTTGTGATGCTTTCAGCCCTCTCTTTAAACACAAGGCTTTCTGTTGCCTTTCCAAAAAGGAGAGCTGCTAGGCAAGGAAATTACTGGGAAGACTTCCATAAGTACTTCTAGCCCCCAGAAAATCATAACAATCAGTCTAATAGAGAAATTTAACAAAAACTTTCTAGTAACTTCACTGCACTAAATGCACACTATGCGGGTTACTTACAGTAATGTGACAATGCTATAAGTCATCTCACCAGAACACCCTGGATTTTCTGCCACCTGTCTTGCTGCTCTGCCATTAGCTGACAGGAGGCTCAGCCATTCTGCCCTTGTCCCACTTGCCACACTGCTCTGGAGGTGAGGAGCAGACACAGCAGAGAGGGGGAGGACAGTAGCAATGCAAAAGTCCTATATAAAGCAGATTGGGAGCTACATTTATTCATTTCTCTGCTATGGTAGTACGCATAAATATAAATCTGACTTACTCTCAGCATGTAAGCACTGTATGCCAAATCTGCTGGCAATACATCAAACCTACTAAATAGGAGAGACAAGGGATGATGTCCTGGAGCTGCAGAACGGACAAGCTGCAAACTGGCATTGGCTCTTCAAAGCGCATGCTGCCAGTCCTGCAGCTCAGGATCAGCACAGGAGAAGGTGAGGTGATGAAGTAACGCCATGTCTAGCTCACAGCACACAAGGTGGTAAGACGAGATTGAAGCACTGTGGCAATCCTATGCATATAAAATATTAATAAAACACAGTTTGCTTTTGCATGAAAGAAAAAAAGAAAACGGAGGCCTTGGAGAATTACATCTATTTCCTTAAGGTTCACCTAATGTGTATGTTGCAGCACAGGCATTTACTATTAAGTACAAGCCATTTACTAAGTTTTTCTTACGTTACTGTAATTTCCTCTTTTTAATGCCTTTGCATTATTGGAAAACTTTCCTATTAAAATTGATTGTTATACATCACACTTCTCACGTAGAAAAAGAAAAAAGATAGTTAAATACACAAGGTGAGAGAAGTACAGTGCCCCTAAGTTAAACACATGCTTAAAGCACTTTGGTGGATGGCTGAAGTGTTAACCAACCTATTGGGTCTGAGCCTTCAGCATAGGAAAACTCCCCACTCATCCTTAGGGGGAGCTCAGCCAAAGGTTCTTATGACAGCGTCTGCAACACTGTTCAAACTTCTCAACAGCAAGAGGCGTCAAGATTGAGATTATAAATAAAACTGATTCATGCTCAGGTCCTCAGAAAACCAACAAAACCTTAAGAAACCAACAACACCAACATCAAAAGTCTTCAGTTAACAGTAGTGATCAAAAGGAAACTTTACCTTGTTGTATTACTTTTTTTTTCCCTTCATCATGGAGTAATCCTGTAAGAATTCTTTTCTAAAACTAGCAGCTGGATGTGGAGTCAGTTTTGTCTGATGAATGCTGTAATTTTTTTACCCCTTGTAAAGGTGCATGGTACAGTTAACTACCCCGCTGTTGCTCCCAAAGTGGAAGAGGGTGATGCAAACTGGCATTGGGTAGGGACAGCAGGGGTCATCTTGTAGTTATACTGTTCCCCCAGCTTGCTAGTACCACATGCCGCCCTGCTGTGTGTGCCACTTCCATCTCCAGATACGGAGAAAGATGGATGAAATCAGGAAGGAGTCTCCTGGAAGAGCTATCAAGGATTGGCAGCAGTGACAACCACAACCAACCTGAGGCCTGCTCACAGGGCAGCCAGACTGAGAACAACAACTCAAAGAGACTCCAATGTTTGTTAAACCTCCAGACCTTTTTCATTTGTTGTTCAAGCAGGACAGCACAGCAGAGGCTAATGGCCTGCATTACTCTTGTAACCATACTGTTAATGCTGAATTTATCTGTAAACTCTGGATTGGTCTCTGGTATGTAGCAACTGTTTTGCACATACATAAGCATGCAACTTGCTAAAAATAGCTACAGAATTAAGTCAATACTATCACAGTCTAGTCAACACTGTTATTTGGCAGCATCCAGCACAGCTCCCCTGCCAGTTTCAGTAGCTGGGGCAGGGAAGTGAGATGGACTCTGCACTGCTGACCTCCACACATGGTTACAAGTCCCCTTCCAGCCTGCCTAATAATAAGAACTTAATCTGGAAGACACACAGAAGGAAAAAAAAAAAAAAAAAAAAGATTGTGCCATTTCAATAAGCCTAATTAGCTAATAAAGGTCAGCCTCATTAGAAGCTCTTCAGGGAAGGATCCACTGAAAGAAATTAAGCAGTGAAAGAATTTTAACAAGTTGTCCTCCCTCGCCTGCACCAGACTTTTCAAGGAAGACTCAATGAGAAACCAAATTTTTGAACAAGTGATGAAGGAAGGTGTTGATGCACAGGCATTCTGTGACAATAAAAATGTGTTTCTTAACTGCTAGAAGACCATCAACGTCATGCAGAGGGCCCCTGCCTACTGTCCACACAGGAGATACGGACTGCCTTGGGTCCATAAAGCAAGCTTGCCCCTGAACTATATCTTCTATTTGCCTCTCGGCTCCCCAGCACCCAGAATGGCATCTCCCTAGCCTGGGCAGTCAAGCTCCTACACAGCACCCTGATATGCCATTTCATTTCGTTTCAGCCCATTCTGTCTTCTTCAGATACAGGTTACTAAAAGTTGTTGTCCACTTGTGGATCTGCCATCCTACTGCTGGGATGACTCCATTCACATTCGCTCCAGTAAAGATCACTCATGACTTATGTCAACCTCCTACTTCCATCCTCTTAAAATTTACCTTCAGAAGTCACAATGTGTCACAGTACAAAAACATGCAACTAAGCTACACCAAATATTTTTTTCAGAGCATGGATCGTACCTTTACCACAGTGTTCACATGATCATCCCAGCTAAAGAAATACTTTTAGCTTTTTCTCTGTTCTGAAATGGCTTAGATCAAAGCTGCAGGTGGTCTGGATTTTCTCCCACGTTACTAGAACTTCATACAGTATAAAAGGGATAGAGAACGCGTCAGACCATTTTGGAAGCTGGAAGTTTAACCAAGAAAGGGACTGACAGTTCTCTGGCTTGCACTGGGCACTGAAAAAAACACAATAATGAAGGAAGAGAAAATTATTCTCTGCTTTTTCCATTGCTAGGCCAGAAGAATCCAGCAGCAGCACTCCTGATGCTGAAGTATGTTTCAATTCTATCTGTGGTCCTTCTGCCACAGCAGATCCCAGAAACAAAGTGATTTAGGGGAATAATGGGGAGACAGTTGTTGTTTTGGATTCAGAATGTGCACTGGTGTTAAGTAAGACTCATGGGACCTCAGAGACTTTGATACCTATATATGTTTAATGACACACAAAGATATTTTTTACCTAAGCCAAATTCGTGGGCTCCTGTAGGAAGAGCTTTACCACATCTTCCTGCCTGAGACCGGAGAAATTTAGCCTAGTCCTCAAAGAGACAACCATCTCACTGGGGCTGGGCTGATGAAGAGACTGATTCTTCATGTCAACAGTCACAGGAACAAACTCACCATGTGAGTCTGTCCGTCTCACAGACAGGTCCCTACAGGAGGTACAGGCACCTCCTGGCAAAGCAGAGTAGTAAATGTATAGGAAGCGTATAAGTTCAGGTGACCCTCACTTCCTTTGGAGACCAGATAATATAGGATAAACTTTCCCCAGGGGCTGTTGTCCCTCCTGTGGCTAGATCTGCTTTGCCAGAAAAGTCTGGAAGAAGAGACAACTGGTCCAAGAGATCTACACATGAGAGATGTGTAGCTGCTACCCAGAAAAAGAAAGGGATTAGAGGAGTGTCATTTCTTTACCAATGCTGGAGATTCATTTCCTTACCACAAATCCTGCAGTGCCCAGCAGGCCCTGGGGATCCTGAGTCATGTTTTTATGTTTCTCTTCTGGACACCTTCCCCATGGGATGGAGCTGGTGATGGCTGCAGCATCTTTCACTCCCGCTGGATTCTTCCCTAGATGCTTCATGCAGTTCCAGGGGAAAAGAAATAAAAGAGACTGTAAAAACCTCCCGGGCATCCTTTGAATGCTGCTGGCTGTGACAGGATGCATGTAGGAGTGTCTCCCTTCCCCTACTGTGGAAAGAAACATATTTTGAATTTGTTCATTTTTTTGTAATAACCACCAAAAAGGTGAAGAAAACATATTGAAGTTGATTTTTTTTTTCATTCGACATTTTAAAATATTCCCTGCAATCTTTTGCCTGAAGTGGAGAATAAGTGAAGGAATCAGCAGGCTATCAAGCAAATAAATGAAGTAAACCTCCTACATCCAGATTTTTAAACTATTTCCTGTCAAAATACTTTGATTTTCTTTGTTTGGTTTACTTTTAAATTCGTTAATAAAATCAAATTTTAATCCCCCCACCTCCCAAATATTCACCTTAACAGACAAATTTTAAAGAAAATAATTTAGATTAAACTATCTTGAGTAATTCTTTTCACAGCCCTGGAGCCCCTTCTGATTGATGTTCTGCCTTAGTGGCTAGATCACTAAGTTACTGATGTCATAGGACTTACAAAGGTAACGTTTAGGAAGACTTTGGTTTTTATGTTTGCCTGTTTGTTTTTAAAGACAGCTTTTAAGGAGCTTCGAGGCCCTAAAGTGGCCCCTTTGCTCCCAATTAAGCAATAGCTGTTCACAGAGATTCTTTTTCCCCACCTGGTTTGTATACAGAGACATTCGCTAACCTTTTTTTCTGGCAAAATTCAGCTTTGTCCCCTGGCCAGAAGCAGCTCTTCCTGCAGCGCTGCCTTGCCCCTTCCCTGTCGCCGCTTTCTTTGTGATTTTTTTGGATCCAAGCTTTTCTGGAGGGGAAGAGCAGCCAGCAGGCAATGCAAAAATATAATACAAAGGGAGCTGCTCCACCCAGTGGTTGCAAGCAGCAGGCACCACACAGGCTTCCTTAGCAGAGAAGCACAGAAAACCCAAAGACTGGAGGAGTTTGAGTGAAGGATGCATTCACCTGTCCCTCCTGAGGAGATCAAAGCCCATCATGTCCCCTCTTCCAGCTGCTCCAACTCCAAGAGGTGTGATGCAGTTGGGAAATCAGGTCTGACCCCACAAAAGAGCTGTACCCAGTACAGTTTGTTACTCATAAGGCTGAAACTGAATGCTGGTTTGTTGCCTTGGACCTGTGTCCAAAGGCTGGCCAGTTGCACAGACTCTGCCCTGACCAACTGAGGAAAGTCAGGGTCCCTGGGCTGACACCAGTGGGTCAAGAGCCCCAGTTGGCCAGCCCTACTGGGAGCATGTGGGGCATGTAGCCCTGGCAAGGAAAAGATGGGGATGTCACAGCCAAGGGCAGGCAGGGCTGGTTACACCAAAAGCAGCACTGTGCAAACGTATTTGTGCTAGCTTGACCCCACACAACCTGGCTGCGAATAAAAGCAATCCTTATTTTTAGTAGTCCAGTATACCAAACCTTGTGTGTTGAGCATACAACCCCACAACGCATAACTACAATATCTTGATGGATGGGGGCAGGAAAAAACCCTCCAGCCCACGACCCAGCCTTTCCCTCCTATGCACCGGGCACAGTCAAGCTGCTGTGTCAGTTGTGAAGCCTGGGCAGAAGCACTTCTGCTCTGCTTACTCACCTGGGCAGGCAGTCCAGGTCAGCCCATTGATGTCAACTCTGAAACATCAACAGCCAGGTCTCCTGGAGGGAAGATGATAACTCAATGGAGAGAGAAAGCCAGGGCATATCCAGGATAGGGAAATACTTTAAGGTTGAAACTGTAAGTACAGCACTATTTTGGAAAGAGGTAAGCTCAGACTATAAACCTCTGCACGCTAGAAGCTACTGAAAAGTAGTGTAAGAGCTGCATTTCTGCTTTTCCTTTTCTGCAAAGGGATAAACAAAACAGAAATTTTTAAAACTGTGTTGTGGCACAAACAGCTCTGGATGAAAATAAAAGACTTCTGAGCTCCTCATGCAAACTGGCTGGTTAAGGCTTGACCCTCAGATGTACTTTGCAGGAGGAGAGAATGACTCCAGGCCACTCTGGGCCAAGACAGCTCTTAGTTCATGATCTAATCCTCATATTTTTAGACGAGAGTCTGCAACATTACTCTGCTTCCTGTGAGGCAGCAGCATAATGCTGCTACTATTATTATTTGATAGCTTCATACTGCAACAACAGCGAGAGCATCAGGAAAGTTAACCTGAATTGTGCAAGGTGCCGCACAGATGTACAGTTGATGGTGTCCCCTTGAAGCACCTCCAGTGCCTTCCAGCAGGCACAACAAGTGCTTGCAGCAGGTGGTTCAGCTTGGTGCATAACAAAGCATGTCAGGCACTGTTCTCTGCTGACCAGAAATAGCCATCAGAGCTCTTTGATGCCTTCTTCCTTCAAATTCGGGTGCATGCAACATCAGGCAACTCCTCTGCTCTCACTGTTGCTCCCACTCATCTCCTCCAGTCTACTGGGAAGATGTTGAGCACACCACTGCAGAGGTGTGGGGCAGCACTGCAGACTGGAGTCACTCCCAGTTAGGCTTTCTCGGAGGACAGGCTTCTGAACCTCTGGGACGAGCTGAGCCAGACGAGGAGGATAAAAAGTGAGGGGAATCCATCCTGAGCATGCCTTCACTACAGCATTAAAACCAGCTTTTAAACAGCAGCAGCTTCTCTCCATGTCTCCTTTCTACATTCACATCAGGTTTCAACCATGCTTCCAACCTGAGGTAGCCGGCCTGGTGTGGACCACACACTCAAGATAACTGCTCATTTTGCATAATTTATAATCTACTCACCTTCTCAATGTCGATACACATAAAACACTTTTATTTCAGACTTACAGTGTCAGGTTTTATGAAACTGCTCCACAGCTACTGCTCAGATGAACAAAATGGTTGTAGGAAGGTGTAAAGCTTCCCAGTCGCAATTGCACGTTTGTTCTCTGCTCCATAATACTGCACAGTGCTGGTTATGCACTGACTGTGAAGTACTTGTGGGACTGATGGGCCTCTTCAGCCTGTCTTCAAATGCTGTGAGCTCTGTGAGGCAGAGGAACACGATCTATCCAAAGTGGTCAGAGAGGCCATTTTGATGTGAAGGATGAGCCCGAGATGATGTGCGTTGAACTCTTGAGTGTCCATGTGATCTCTGGGCCAGTCTTTCTGACTGCATCACCTTTGGCCTCCTGACAGACCCTTATGTTTGTCACAGTGCAACTGATGGTCTCTCTGAGAAGAACAGCTGGGGAACATGAAATAACCTGCATCAGCTGAGCGGAGAGAAAGACTTCAGTGTTTAATTACCCCGCATCCTCCTTGCTGGGCTACAGCATTTGCAAACATTACATAGGCTAAGGAACAACCTCATGTCATCATGGCAGTAGCAATGGTGCAAAGTGCTGCAGCTGTCAGGAGGACAGGCAGGACTCTGCATGAGTTGCTACCACTAAGTTACTATACTGCCTCTTTCCCACCATGGCGTTAGCAGGACCTTGGGGAATTGCATTTGCTCACTAGGCATCAAGTGCAAGAATTAGATTCTCAGGGTATATCTTACAAGCAGAAAGACAAAGAAGCTGGAAGAAGCAAAGTCCATCAGAGAAAGATGCTAACTTGGCAGGCTACCTGTTGGCGTTCACTCACCTTTGTTTGGAAGGTCAGTTTCTGGTGGTTCTCCAGCTTTGCTGATCTACACTTCTTTTAAGCAGAGGTGAGATGTGCAGGAGAAGGATGAGCTCCCAGCAGCAGGTAAATGCAGTTTTGTCTCTGATTCTTGCTCCTTGTTGCTGGGAAGACCAGAGCATACCACATACAAACCCGTTAACAAATTCTGCATCTTAGCTTTACTTCACTTGCCCTCAGGAAATTGTTGAGATAGACTCCTCTGCAGCCAAATCTGTAATGACAAATTTTTCACCGCTCATCAAACCACTTGTACTTTTTCAGCTTCCTCAACTGAATACAGCTGAGCACTTGAGCTCTGAGCCTGTTGTAGGAAAAGGTCTGAAAGCATTTGACAGTGATGGCAACGGACATAAACAGGAGGAAGAAGAGACTGGTCTTCAGAACTTTGCTGGGCACAGGCCTACAGAAGGCACATCTCCTGCTGTTGCCCTTTTTTCTTAATTGATGTGCTTGGTGTGGCCACAAATTTGTGGTCCCAGGCAGTGGTAGCAGCCCCACGCTGCACCCAGCTTCTCCTTGGATCCAGCGAGCTGTCAGCTGCCTCTAGGAAACGTCCTACGAGTGGCAAAAGCTCTGTTTTATAAACCCTGTGAACAAACCAGATTTACAGCTGTTCATATACGGACAATACCTTCCAACATTGTTTTCATGCTGACATAACTTCACTAGAAGCATCAAAAATCAGTCAGCCATTTTCTTTTAGCTGAGGAATACTTGCAGCAACAATTTTACACGTGATGCTTACAGGTTAAACTGACCCCACCACCACATTACACCCTGCTGAACAACTGAAAACTTCATCCCAAGAAACTCTAAGGCACAGGCGGGGTACTTTCTGCATCTGCTGCTTCTTTAAGATTAGCAGCCACATCCATTAGCCCATAACAGTGGATGTAAAAAGCAGGAACTGCACATTTCTTATCACTTGACAGCTGATTTCACCCGCTGAGAAGAAGCTCTGCTGTCTACAGCCTTGATTCAGCACAGCAGGAGGAAAATGGCCTATGACAACCACACTACACATCTAAAATGCTTTACAGCCATAAAAAGGTAGGAGGAGAAACAGGGATTGAGCAGAGCTGCCAATTCTAAAAAGTTAAAGGAACATTCTTGAGAAGAGAGTAGGTTTCACAAAAAAAAAAAAAACAGGATGTGCAATTCTTTTCATCTCCAGCCTGCATCTATGGAAGATGTGGAGCATGAGAAAACAGGGAAATAATGCAATAAGAGCATTACATGCTTTCTCTTACCAGGGAACTTCTGCCAAACTACCAGCATGTTTTCTTTTTATCATGACAGTTGTGTAATATTAATAGCATTTACTAGCTGAGAAACACAGTTGTCTCTCAGAAACACAGCTGCAAAACCAAAGATAAATCAGCTCTGATTTCTTAAAGAAACAAAATGCTACTTTTATACTTGAAATAACATGTGGACGTATAGATTAAAAACTGTAATTGTAAGAAACAGGATCTTTTTCCCAGCAGACAGCCTTAAGACCCTCAAAGGAGAACAGCTTATTACAATAACCTGGGCTTCAACACAGCTGCCAAGTGTGCGGCTGTCCCATCTGTTTCCACACAGGTAGCAGTAACACTGTTCCTACAGAACATCCATCATTAGCAGAGAGCACTGTTCCCATATAATTTTTTTTATAAGCACATTTCAAAACACTTCACACACACTCGTGCTCTCAATCTCTTCACTGGGAACCTGGGACAGAGGCACAAAATTATTTGCACAAGATTATTCCTCACAAAATGGCCACGTTGCTGGGAAAAAAAAAAAAAAAAAAAAAGGTAGCACAAACCTCTGGAACAACTGCCTGTCCTCATATCGAAGGGGTTACGCTTTTCACCTGGCTGCCATGTAGCAGGGCAGTGTCCAGCTCTACAGGTAGAAGAGCAGGGAGATAATAGCATTTTTATTACCCATTGGGAGCAAACAGCCTCCTGCATACTAAAAGTGGGTGACAACTTTTGCGGAGGAAGGATGATTGGAAACGGCTTCCAAGGGCAGCACAGCCAATGTCATCAGCACAGCTCGGGGATTCGCTCTTTAGGTTTAACAGGTATTCAGAAGCAATTGCCACAAACGAGGGATGTTCAGCCAGGGGCTGTTCTTCACAGAGACCGAGGAGAAACGGAGTGACAGTAGCAGAGCGATAAAAGTAAGTAAAGAAACCAACCACAGGGGGAGGGCTGCGTGTGAAGAGAAGGCAGCGGTAGGAGGTGAGAACGGGAGAGCTGTGAGGAGACGTCCTGGCTGGGCCCCGGATCCCTGCCAGCACCTTCCGCCTCGGCGCGGCCCGGGAAGAGCAGCCGGGACGGGGCAGCTGGGCTGCCGGCGCTGACCGCCAGGCTCGGGGGCAGCGCGGCCCGTTCAGCTGCCAACAGCTGCCGGCGCTGGGCCCCGGGCAGCGAGCAGCTGACAGCTGCGGTTGGAGGCAGCACCAGCAGGAGGCGCCCCGGCCCTTCCCAATGACCGGTCCCGCTCGGCCCGACAAGAGCACGGAGCTGCCGCGGGTGAGGAGCCGAGCCGGGTCAGACCCGCGGCGGGGACAGCGGGGACAACCCGGGTGTCTGCGGGCTGAGAGGAGCAAACCCTGCCCGAGACGGGGGAGGGGGTACGGGGCTGAGCTGGGAGCGAGGCGACGACAACGGTGCAGGAGGTGCCCGGCTGTGGCTGCTGCTTCACCAGCGCTGGTGCAGCTCAGCTCCCCGCACCGCGGGGACCAGTGTGGGACCCTCCCTTCCTTTTCTCTCATTTTACTTCATGAGAAAGGGGAAAAAAAAAAAAATCCTCCACGTAGCTCAGCGGGGCATTCCTCCGCAGCTGAGCAGCTCCCACGTCTGCCCCACCGGGCCTCTCCACCCTGCTCCCTTGGGAGCGAGAGGAGCCCCCGGGCTGCCACACACAGGGGGAAAGGGCTGCTCGCCCGCCCCAGCAGGGAGCCTGCTTCCCAGTAAAGCACTGCATGGTTCTCAACGGTAACTTTATATGTGGATGCAGACCCAGAATTTTGAGTGCCTGTAACAGGTAAGAGGACAGAGCGTCTTGCAAGGCCAGCTGTAACAGCCTTTGGGGGTGCCTGAAACGTTAGGGATGTGGATTTGGCAGTAACTGAAAGTTGGCTGTTTCGGAGCCTCAGTCCCACTTCAAAACAACATCTGTGACATACATTAAATGTGTTCTAGTCAAATTAGGGGAACTACACTTATACAGAAGACCCATAGATAGGCCTGGGCTGATTTCTTGTGGTCAAGGTAAAAGATCCTGTGTTCAGTGGACTTTGGCTAGAAGAAGCCCTAACTAAACTGCCACAGGAACAGAGATCACATAATTACACCCTGTGTGTTGGTCCAGAGCACCCATTGCCACTTCTCCAACTCAGCACAAGCACGTACAGAAAAAGCTAGCATTCCTAACAAAGTTTTTACCTCCTCCTAAGCCCTGGATATGCAAAAATTGCTGGTCAGGTATTTCTCAGGTATTACATTCATCTTTCCAATGGATTTTTTTTTTTCCAGACCACATTCAGAAAAATATGCTAAAGACAAGGCTAATATTTTGTGGCTTTAACCACCTCCCCCTTCATCATGAGAAAGGTTGGTGTTCTCAACTATGTCAGATCCCTCCTACTGCATCAGGCTACCACCCAGCTGCCTGTCAGGTCACAGTCTGCTCCTCTTCTCCTAGTTCCTGACTGCCACTGAAAGCAAACCACATCACAATATGACAGCCACACAAGCTGACGAAATCCTACTCCACGTGAGCTGGCACATCCTGAATTCAGTACAGATCTTCCTATTACCTTCAGCCAGCACAGAGCAGAAACCCTCTCTGCTGCTGAAAGTCCTTTCCAAGTCAAGGGGCTCTTGCCCCATCCAAGCAGCTCCCAGCCATCGCAAGGCTGTTCCCAGAATTGGCCACTTGATAAGTGCAGTGACTGAAGAGTTAAACAGAAGCAGCCTTGTAACACTCAGAAAGCTGCTTGTACCAGGCAATTTCCATGAGTATTGAGTACATCTGAAGAAATCATAGCCATGACAGGAGAAGCAGTTAGGTTCAAAGTATTATCTGAGGCCAAAGGGAGTAAAAGAATCCTGAAACCATGTTTCCAACTCTGTCTTGACAACAGCTTACTGCTCTCTTCTGCCTCCTTAAAAACAGGAAGGAAAGCTGCCATGCACAAACATTTTTATCATTGTCTCTCAACACCCAAAGTACCTGATGCAACAAGAAGAAACCTCTCAATGGAGACCATGCAGTCCTGAAGCATATTTTGGAAACAGCTGTCAGGCCTCATGAATAAAAAGTGAATTACAAAGTGCATTAGAGTAACCACTGTGTCAGCTAATACCCTAATAAGGGTTTCTGGCTTTATCACAGACATCAGATACAGAAGAGATCTTATTAGGCCTAGCACATCCTTGGGGAACACAGTAGGATTAGTCTGTGTAGGATAGGAGCAAGTGCTTTGTTTTACCTGGGCAACAGAGATCTGTGATTGATTTCCCATGTGAAACATCCTAAGGACAGGAGTGCCAAAGAGCTGAGCCGGGCAAATGCTCCTCTACAGAGCTTTACACCATTACTGCAAGCCCAAAGGGAAAACACTTCTTTGCTGATCAACTGCCATTTAACTTAATTATAATATTCCTATACTTACCTGGTTTCAATCACATCCTTTTTCACTCCAAGCTTGCTTGGAGTGTGACATCGACAAGAAAGGAAAATGCTCTGAAAAGCTAAACCAGACACCGACCTCTCCTTCCAGCCAGAAGTGTGGCTGAAAACTGGCTTGCAGCTTGTCAGAGCACTGAAAGGCCTCAGATATGGTGAGGTGTTAACAGGGGGATCCCAGGACATCACACCAGCTGGGGAATCTTCATGTCCCTTCACACACCTGCTTACCTATTTTTCTGCCTGATGTCCTGTCCTTCATTCCAGGGATTACTTGCCAGTCCTTCCCCAACTTTGTTTTGCCCAAACCTGTCTTCTCCCCGTCCCGTTTTATTGGGTTTTCCAACTTCTCCTACAAGTGCAGTGCAGAATTTGGTAATCCTCCCTGTTTCTGGAGTCTGTCCTTCCAACTTGCCTCCTAGATGTTAGGGTCCCCATTCCTTTCCTCATCATAGGAGCTCTGGGCACACACCTGCCTGCATTGCTCGCACTTCCAGAAGTTCTGTCCCCAAGCTTTCCACCACACACATAATCCCTCCAAGTGTCTGAAGACAGAGCAAGACTGTTCAATAGCTTAAGGTGTTCTCTAGGAGGAACAGGTGGATGATGGAAGCAGGACTTCACTCTGAAGGAGGCAGTTGAAATCTCTATTTGGCAGTGCTGCAAAAGCCAGAACAAGCCTTTTCACATTTACATCTCTCTCTTAATCAAGCATCCTCATGTGTGGGCTGTAAGCAATTCTGCTGTCAGTCATTTTCATTGCCGTTGGTTCCACTTTCAACTGGAGGAACCAAATATTCACTGAAACAGCAATGGTTAAAAGGAACTGAGAAGACAGTCACCATGCTAGACATTCCCATCCCTGAGTCAGTGCATATTTTAAGCCAAATGAAAGAGATCTAACAAGAAAAGCTTGGAGAAAAGACAAGTTAAGATAATAGTCTGGTAGTTAGGATGGTTCCCTGGGAGATGCAATATCAAATCCCCTTAGAGAAAGGAGAGTCTTTCAGCATCCTGGACAGACTCTGTACCCACTGGGCTCTTTGGCAAAAGGGAGGTAACACTGGCACTTTCACCCTCTTGCTCCCTTTCTACCTCCCACGTCGTCTTCTTGCTGGAACTCTATTACAGGTCTTTGAAGCAGCTGTCAAGTATGTACACAAGAAAGTCTCAGTGCATACAAGCAGCTGCTTATCCTACTGAAAAGCCTTGAAGCAAGCTTCTTCCCCAAAGGTTCTCTAGGAATACAAACTCTCATGGGATAAGAAGTGGATGAATGATTAAAGGATGGGAAACAAAAGGTGGAAATAAGCAGCAGTCTTTCACAATGGAGGAAGTTCACCAGGGCAGTATCAGAGGTATAAGTGTTGAAGGCTGTGATGTTCTGTGGACTCAGTACATTACATGGCAAATAAGTGGGCAATAAATGTGACAAACCTGCTGGTGGCATGAGGACATGCTGAGTAAAACCAGAAGGGTTACCTGTGAAGAGCTGCAAAACAACCATCTGCTACCAAGTGACAAGGTGAGAAAACAGCAGAAAAACTGCAACCTAGAAATTCAAAATAATGGACATGGGAAAAGCAGTGCTGACTTCATTACATCAAGATGGGCTCTTGAGCTGATTCTTGGAAATAACAAAATGGAGAATGTTGGGATAACATGGTGGTGCATCTGCATCCCAGACTGCACGCACTTCTGGTCCTGCCAGCTGCAAAAGGACTTAGCAGAACATGAAGTTCTTGGAGAAGTGCAATGGAAAAAATTTGGAAGTGCTTCCATACAAAAAGACTAAGGCCAGACTGAGACTGGAAAAGAGACAACTGAAGGACAACACAATAAAGGTATTTTAAGTCATTAATGGTTTGGAGGCAGTAAATGTGGAGTGATCATTTGCTGTCCCTGCCTTGTATCAACTGAGGAGAACGAGGTGAACTAGTGGGTGGAAACTCAGAGTAAGCTAATGGGGGGTTGGCTGCAGTCACCGTGGGACAGATGCAGGAATCCTACATGGGTTCTGACCGACGTAAGCCAAAAGGTCATGCAAGAAAATCCACTGAGGGCTTTTGCATACAAACGTGACCTCTCCGGTCAGGAATTCACTAAATTAAATTGCTGTAGGTACATTGCAGGGGAATAACCTTGTACATCTGACCAGATACCCAGTGCTAAACACAAAGCCAGACTGGCTTCCATCTCATCCAACACTGTCAAGCTGCTCAGCTTGTCTGTGCCCCAGATGGGGAGCACTGCTTCAGAGTAAATAGAGTATTTGCTTTATGTAAAATAAATTAAAAAATATTTTATTGGTATTTCTTTATGTCCAGATGAGGATAACTAAAACATGCTTCAGTTTAATAAGAACTAATTTATTAATGTGTCTAGTCTCAGAAGCGAAACTTAAAACTAGCTCACAGTATAGACACAGTGGCAGAAGAAACTTTCAGCTGCCATCAGCAAGGTATTAAATACATAGATGGCTACAGACAGGCCAGAAGCATAACATCCTGTGTCTCCACGTTCTGATTATTTTATTTTTTTTTTAAATTTCAGAATCAGCCTGGTTCTGTCTGTGATGCTACATCATTCCCTGAAAATGTGAAAACAAATGGATTTGGCATTAATGCATTTTTCCATGTCAGGCAAATGAAAACATGGTCTCATGATTTAAGAAGTCTCTGCAAGACTGGCTGGTAAATAGCATAACAAGTGCTGAATAGTTTGATTACCAAAGCCTTGCATGAGCAAACAATTAATGGATTACTGTACATCCCACAGTTCACCTGTCAAGTAGCTCCTAGTAGGTGTTGTCAGACCAAGACCGCAGAGAACTTGGAGGAAAGTGGATGACGGTAGACTAAGATGTCCTCAAAGTTTGCTACTAATTTTGAATGTCTTCATTTGTAGAAAGTGTCTTAATTGTAGAAAGTGATTTTTGGTCATGTCTTACATACAAGGCTTTGACCTCATGAGTGATGAGTGCTGGTACCATGAATCTTAGGTGCACAGAACTACCGAGTGCTTTGGCTGGAGAGCTTTGTGACATCCCCACTGGTCTCGCATCAGAGTATGACAGATCTGAGAAGGGCCTTTCATCCCTGGCTCCCCAGGCCCTGCTCCCAGCAAGGTGTAAATTCAGCTTCCTGATCCTACCATTTTAAAATAATGCCAGCATAGACCAATACATATGAAATATGCTGTGGTCTACCAGTGTTGAAATTGTATGAAAATAACTCCAACATAATATTTGTTAGTGACACTTGAAAAAAACTGGTAACCCAAGGAAATGATGGAAACCTCTAAGAACCTGGAATCAATGTTTGCTGAAGCTCTACAGCCATTTCTCACTGACAGGCACCACTCACATGGGTGCGGACAATATATTCCTCATTTCAGTTTTCCAATTAGTGCAATGCCGTGATCAGCTCATTTAAAGCTAAGAAACCAATGGGAAACTGAAGAAAGAAGGCTTCCCCCCGACTTTTTCTAACTTGAGTTAAAAAAAGACTTAGCAACTCCAAAAGTTATGGGACAGGGGCACCTGGATCAATAATTTCATATAACTAACCAAAAAGAATGCCTTTTCATTTCAAACAGAAATTACAGTCTAATTAACTTATTTTATTTTCTATTATCTCTTAATGTTATTCTTTTTAACTGATGAAATTTGCTGGTTTGTTCAGTTTCCAACCAAACAGACACAAGTCAGGCATGTAAAGCAATTAAATTTAAAAGAGGAATCCATCATCTGTCATTTTTTGACATAAGAACGTGAATATCAGAAATAAGATTTGTTGAAGTACTTATATACATACGAACAAACCAGCATGCTTCAGTGCTATAAGACGCGCTGAGAATCAATGCACCTTTCTTCAGCAAAATGTCTAGAAAGTATAAACACAGGGCAGAATTAAAAAAATCCCTTCTAGAATGGACAAACCTCTCACTGCACCCAGTGTGACGCAGGCTGGGAAAGCTTATTAGTGGCTACAGAGGGGACCAGCTCACTCCCCCAAGCATGAAGATTGATTACAGTTGGCTTAACAGCCACACCTCCAAATGCAATAGTCTAAAAAGTGGTCAGTGAGCCTTTCCTGAGCTCAGCCTGGAGCCTTGGCCCAGGGCCAGCCCAGGGCTGCTGGAGCACAAAGGTGCCCCCTGGTCCTGGCAGGCGGCGTCAGGTCTCTCTGGAATCTCCCAAAAGGACTCAAGTTGTTCTGCTTTCTTCTTCAACCCATAAAGAAGCCCTCCTGAAAGCATGACCCTTCCCTTCAAGCCTCCTGTTTTGAGCTGATCATGGTTACAAAGCCCGTAAGTACAAAGCTACGTAAGGGGAAACCTTGTTGTTATTCCCCAATACACGCGGACAGAGGTGAAGTTCAGGAGCCAGCAAAAACTAGGCATTTCACCCAGTTCAGCACCTTGTGAAAGCAATAAATACTTTATCTGTGTATTTAGATCCTGCCAATTCATCTTTTCAAATCTGTCCTGTATAAAACTGCTAAAATATGGTCTATTTTCAAACAGACTAGGTTGCAAGTGAATAGTGTGTCTTAAAAAAAAAACCCAACAAACTAATTCCCCATCCCCTCCCAAAAAACCTCACGAAGCTGAAGCAAAATTTTCTCTGTGTTCCCAAAGACATGCTCCAAGACTCTGCTGTTGCTTCTCATTCGGGAAACTTCAGTAATGGAGAGACTGGTGTGTGTTCACACGCAGAGTTTCACTCTGCCTCTCCCTTTTCTTGTCATGCAATGGTCGGCATCTCACAGAGACCAGCCCTGGTTTTTCCTGTTCTGCTGGCCACTAAGTTGCTGTGAAAACACCTCAAGGGCTCTTGTCCAGGCTGGCTGTGTGTGAGGAACTTGTCTCATGTGTGAGAAACTTGTCTGCCTTTTCTTGACCTCAGACAGGGATGGCTTTTTGCCTGCCAGCACCTTTCTGTGAGGCACTTCCCATCATTTCTGCCCACTCCAAACACGAAGATGACATGATGCAGGTAGCACACATAAGACCTGCAAGAGTGGCAGGACTAGGGCAGGACATCTTACAGCAGACCAGAGACCCACACTAAATGCTCTGAGTCTGATGAGTCTCTTCTATGTTGGCTGAGATACATCCCATACATATTTTGACTGTCTAAAAAAGATGGCTCAGAAAACAAATCTGGCTAAAACCTGCAGGTTTTAACTAGAGAACCTCAGTTGAGATCTAACTGGGAAATCAGGGCAAACAAACCAGAGCTCTGGAACTGATGCTAGATTCAGTGCTGCTTTTAAGCAATGGAAGCCTTGAAAGAGAAATCACAGACTAACATTTTCCATGCTACAGGTGTAACCTCATCAAACTTCTCATCAAGAAGAGGTGATTTCTTGCTTGGTGCTTGTACAGTTAAGCACAGTATGGTGCTGCTCTCAGATGTCTGCCCTCCAACAGGGATTTCCAGGTCATCTTGAAAACTTCACACATGCAAAATTCTTCAGTTATAACAGTCCCAAGTATGGCAAAACATTAAGAAGCAAAAGACCCAGTGGGCAAGAAACCAGTTCTATGTACATTTCTCTGCCCCTTCTTTTTCCCCATTCCAGGCTACATGTTGAGCAAGAGCAGAGGAATGATATAAAGCAAGGAAGATCACAAAGCAGTCTGCCAGTCAATAATACTACCAGGACTCACAGAATTGTGGTGGTTGATGTGTCTACCAACACAAAGCAGTCACAGGAAGAATGGCATTTGTCAAAAGTTTGTGCACAGCTTAAAAAACCCTAACTTCTTAAAAAAAAAAAAAAGAAAGAAAAAAAGAAAAAAAAGGATCTACAAAGAATATTAAAACCCAATAGACAGGGTCAGGGAGAAAATAAGAGACTGCAATCTCCTCAAACTGTCATCCACACTGTGCCTGTAGCAGGAGCTGGGGAGCTGGCACAGCAGAGCTCTGGGTCGCTCCTCTGCTCAGGGCTGGACTGAGCCGAATCCCCCACGCAATGCAGCGCTAGGCGAGCACATGCTGGTTGGTTCTGCTGCGTGTGGGCAGACAGATCCCAGGCGTTCTCTCCAGCATGCAGATCTTTGGGCATGACACAGCTTGTTCCTCCCGTACAGATAAGTTATCAGATGAGCCTCCCAGCTCCAGTTAAGCAAACTCAGTTTTGGGTGTGAGATACAAAGAAGATGCAAATGTGCCTCAACCCCTTTCACAAAATCGAGTGAGCAGTCAAGCTCTTTTGTTCAGGGAAGCACAGCGTTGCCAGCCGGGTGAGGGAGGTGTTTGTCCTGCTCTGCTCTGCACTGGTGCGGCCTCACCTGCAGCACTGTGTGCAGTTCTGGGCAACACTGGATAAAAAAAGATATTAAGCTACTGGAGAGTGTCCAGAGGAGGGGTACAAAGTTTGTGAAGGGTTTGGAGGGGAAGCTGTATGAGGAGTGGCCAAAGTCACTGGGTTTGTTCAGCCTGGAGAAGATTGAGGGGAGACCTCATGGCAGCTACAGCTTCCTCACAAGGGGAGGAGGAGGAGCAGGTGCCGAGCTCTTCTCTCTGGTGACCAATGACAGAACCCGAGGAAACGTCAGGAAGATGTGCCAGGAGAGGTTTAGGTTGGACATTAGGAAAAGGTTCTTCATGCAGAGGGTGGTGGAGCACTGGAACAGGCTCCCCAGGGAGGTGTCATGGCCCCAGGCCTGAGAGTGTTCAAGAAGAGACTGGATAACACCCTCAGACACACATTGTGAATTGTGGGGTTGTCATATGCAGGGACAGGGGTTGGACTTGATCCTTGTTGGTCCCTTCCAACTCAGGACGTTCAATGATTCTATGATAATTTAGCACCCAAAGAATCATTGAACTAGTGATGTTGCTGTACATGTGACAAACTGAAGTTGGGCAAATGTACACACAAAAAAGGCAGCATTGAGTAACTGAACTGACACCTGGGACCCTTTGGGCCATCAAAATTCTGAGCTTATAAAAAAACGTAAGTACACTGAACAGTTTTTGCAGCTGAAATTGAAGAAAAAACCTCTCACCTAAAGTCATTAAAAAAAAACTATTTAAACTACCGTTTAAAAACTATTTAAACTATTTACACTTGCTCGACTCAGTTTCCATTCAGCTCAGCCACAAGCAGTCCCAGCTTTGCTGCCAGCACTGGCTCAGCAGTTGCTCTTGCCAACCAGGCTCTGGGTGGCACAACAGCAGTCACCAGCCACCAGAAAAAACGAACAAACTGCTGGAAGGGAAGTGCAGGAGCAGGTGTGAGGAAGCAAGAGAAAAGAACAACAATGAAGTTTAAAACAGCACCAGAACAAGCCACTGGGTTTTTTTGCCCCATGGCATGAAACTTCTTTTTAGTTACTAGTTGGTGGCATTTGCCACTATCACAACATGAGGTTAGGAAACCGCATGCAGTCCTAATTGTTGAACACATCCTGGTTTTAGTCTCTGACTTCTTTGTGTGCAAAAAGCTGCCAAGAGCATCATCTGCCCAGCAGCCGTTGTTCCCACCAGGCAGCATGTGTGTCCTTCCCGCAGGCAGCACAGAGAGAAGCAGAACTAGAGGGCTCAATCCAGGCCTTGGTTAAAGCATGAATAGGTGATACTGAGTATAGATATGAGAATACTCTAGAAAAAAATCATAACTGTACAGCAGAAGCTAGTGGAGCAAGCAAAGCTCAGCATGCAGCAGACACCTCCTGCCAGGCTCAGCAGAGGGAAAGCAAATGTGGGTGCTCTGCTGCCAGCCCCAGGCAGGGCACAGTTCACAGGCTTTTGGGGATGGTACAGACTCCTGTGTCACAAGCTCCTGGAGGAACACAGGCAAAACAGCCTGCAAGTGCTGCTGAGGTTATACATTCCTACTGATTACTCTGATAAAAAGAAAAATTTTCCATGATGAGGACAGTCATGCATTGCCCAGAGAGACAGTGCAGTCTCCATCCTTGGAGCTGTTTTCTTAAGACCCAGTTGTACAAAACCCTGAGCAACCTGGTTTGACCTCAGAGCTGACCCTGCTTGTTTGGAGGTTGGACAAGAGACTCCCTGAAGATCCTGCCAGCCAGTTACCTTCCACAAACACTACAGCCCCTACCCCTGCGGTTTGGGCAGGCTGTGCAGCTTGCTGCAGCACCCCCGTCTGACTCCCTGTGAGAGCGCTCACTCGAGTTGCCCACACTTTGCCACGCCACAAATAGCCCAGCCTACTTTAAATCATTCAGACACCAAACTTGTGGGAGAAACACAAGCTGGTTGTGACATACTGCAATCCCCTTCTGCAGGGAGACCGGTCCATGCAAGCAGGGGAGGTGCCAGAGGGAGGGACTTACCTGCTGTGACCTTGCATGCTGAGTGAGGCCAGACCCCGTGAGGTCCCCCAGCATTCAGCTGTGTCTACCCAAAGCTGAGCACGACTCCCCCAGGCCACTGTGGGGGCATGCAGACCCTAACCCTTTCCACCACAGTACCATCTCTTTTCCAGAGAATCCAATTTTGGATGCTGTACCAGCTGGTAAACAGCAACTGCTTCTGTTCCCACAAGTTGCTCACATACAGGACTAAAACCATAATGAAGTGTCTACTAGGAGACAGCTGACCGCTTTAAAAGAGGACTTGGTTAACTGTCTACCCAAAAGAAAGCACCAAAGGATGAGGGGAGGATTACATAAAGGTTTTTAAAAGAGAGAAGACAACCTTCCCAGGTGGTGCGTGGGTCATGAGGGCATTTCTCACAAAAGGAAAAGCTGGGGAAAAAGCTCCTTCAAGGCTTCCTATAGAAGCAATAGGCTGTCATACAGTGCTCAGGCTTTAGAGGAGCAATACCTGGATGCATGGCATTTCATCCCCACGACACCTCTCCCCATATCCCATAACCAGCTCCCCAGTCTCCTTCCCGCCAGCCTCTCCCTTCACAATCCCAGCTCCTGCATGCCTCACAGCTTGCTGCTTACCTCAGCCTCATACCCACTGGTACCTACATCCTGCTCCACTTCCCACAGAGCATCAACCATCATGCAAGCGACAACCCCTGTGGTGAGCCCCTGCTGGTTTGGGGATTTTGGGAGAAGGCAGCCTTCTGCTGCTGTGCCAGCCACATCTGGCTGTACAAAACACTGCCACAGGCAGAAGAGTACCTGCGCATTGGAACACAGACAAGCAATACAGAACTGTTTCCAGAAATATAAAACATCACTTTCTTGGGAGAAATTAAATCGGAAGGCAGCCCCTGTTACCCACACTCCTCCCACAGCCACCCGCCTTCTGCTTAGGCCAGTAACTACTCAGGCTGTGAGGAGACGCCTGACAAGTTAGATCTTGCCCTGCTCTAGGCTGACCTCGCCATGTGCACAGTGCAGCATGGGAACCTCTGGCGTGATTTTGTTATGAACGTGGGCAGGGCAACTCCTTGACCTGCAGGAAACTTTGTGCTTCAACTCAGTTACCAGTATCCAATCAAAAACGGTAAAACAGCATCGAGTTTTCTTTCCGAGACTCAACCCATATTTTTCAATTGGATGCTTCTTTTTGTTCTTGCTGCTTCAGAGCTCTCTTGGTCAGGTAACTTCACTGCTAGGAAGAGATGGATTTTCTTTCCCCATGTGGCTTTAAAGGATCCATTCAGTGAACCTGGAAGACACTTTCTTGCAAAGTGACATAGGTTCCACATTTTTGAGCTGTTTAGAACACTGATCCATCGAACTAAAAAAAGGTCTGTTTGAAATGTGTTCAAGGTCATCTTCCAAGTCAAAGGAGGAGATCTGCAAAACAAACCTAACACGTCATGTTGTGTGCTCACAGGCTGGGCTCTGGGATGCTGAAAGCTGTGTTTGCCCTTGGGCAAATGTGCCAGACAAGTTTGGTTTTGACCTAAATCAGCTTCAATTTTTCCAAGTTCTAAAACTGTGATAAATGACAAAAACCCACTGCTCCTCCTTTACCATATCAGCCTGGTGAAGTTCGGAGTCACTGTTAAAGGTAGAAAAACCTTGTAAATAGGGGAAGAAAAATATTTTTGCAGTAATACAAGTAAAAAAAAAGCAATCAAGGGATGAAGTAATGGCCTTCAAAGGATAAAAACATGGAAGTATGACGGAGAACAAAACTCTTCTATTGCTAAGCACTGAGAAAAGCAGTACAATAAGAAGGCAGGAAGTAATGCACTCTGAAAAGTGTTAAACAACAAACCCAACAAAATCCGAAAAAATGGTTTAGAAGAGCCTTTAAAATGAATTTTATTGTCAGAATTTTACAAGTAGCCTTCAGTGGCATCATACAAGAACTCTGTTGCAAAACTCTAATAAATAGTCTGCTCCAAGTCCCAAAATATTTTTTTGAAATAAAATAAAAACCAAACTTAAAAATAAAAGAGAATAAAAGCAAGACTTCAGGATGCTCAGAGATGTTAGCAATATTTCCCATTTACAAATAATATCAGGCATTATATAAATCTCCTTCATACAAGTCATTAAAAAACCCAAAACATTCTAAACCTTTACAAAAGCACTCCAGAAATAGTTCCAAAGAGATCCATTTCCATGACAAAACATTAGAGAAGAACTCCATGGGGATTAGCATCACAAATGAAGTTTGAGGTGGAAGTGTAGTGTGTACTTGTGTGGAGCAAGATTAAAGAGCATGAAAAAGGGAGTTGAAAAAGAGCGTGGAAGTTTCTGTGACAAGACTATGCCTGATGATTTTAATCTGTCTGTTTGAGCATGTGGTAAAGGGGAGGGAGTGGATGCTCTTGAAATTAACCCCCAGACTGCATTTTTATGCAAGCCAATAGTTATTAAGGTATTGACTCAGAATGGAGTAGAAAAGGTTTCCCAGCAGACTGCACAGTTCAATGCCTGTGCAGACTGCGGCGCTTAAAAATCATGTTCTGACACCTAAATGTATTTTCTGGAGAGGTAACATGTTGTGGCAAGTTAACTGTTCCTTCAAAGAACAAGAAAAAAACTTTCCTGGCATGAGCCGGTTTGGGAAATCTCATGCTAGACAGTTTCACTGGGGATTGGGGATTTCAGAGCTCCAACCCTATCCCAGTACTTCGAAAAATACACTTCTCTAATTCACCTTTACATATTCCTCTGTCTACCATAGTCAAAGATTTAGAAGACCTCTAATTTAATAAAACACAAGTTAAATAAACATTTCTCAAATGTGTTGTGATTTGAGAAGTCCAGAGAAATGGAATAGGAGGGCAAATGCATAGAAATGGTTTACGTTGATTTTCATGGAAACAGTTCAGGGCAAAGAAATCCTAAATCTCTTTACAACTTCACCCTAAGTCTTCAGCACATGTGCAAGTAACAGCATCCCCTGGAAGGGAAGGGGACTGCCCAGTGCTACAGCAGCCGTGCTCAGGATCAATCTGCCTGCCCGGTGCAGTATGAACGGCAGCACACCCAGTTTTGCTGTTCATAAAGCTACTTTGCAGCCATTGTTTCCACAGGAAACAAAGGCTGCCAGAAATGCCAATGCAATGGATGTGTGATAATACGCTTCGCCCACGGCTCATGTCTCTAGTCGCTCTCCAAACGCTATGATGCTGGTTGTTCTGTACCATACACTATGGCCACGCACTCTCTGTAATGTATGGGATGGTAGCACTAGCAACCAAGCGCAAATTGCTAAGGAGACACCTAAAACATTGCATTACATCCCTTTGTCTGTGGCATACTTCAGAAAACAATGTAAGAAGAGCAGTAAAATAAACATTTCTTTCTAATTTTCTAGATGTCATAATATTTGCCAAAGCTGCAAGGAAAAGCAGATTACCTGAAACAGAGAGAAAAGAGTTAGTGGAAACAGAGGCAGATGGAACAGCAAGCCCGATCTAGCCTCCAAATAATTTTTGTACATAACAGATAAAGAGACAATGTGCAAAAAATAGACATTCACATTTTAGCAGTTAAACTTTTATTTTACCTTTTTAAAATTATTTACTTTAATTTTTCTACAAAAGGCAGACATTGATTGTTGATCTGCAATTGTTCTGAGTGCACGCCGAGATGCAAAAAAGGGTTATCGGAAGATGAAAGACAGGGAAGTGCTCTGACTATACTTTCACATGTCATGGTTAAGGTGGCATTAAAGCTTAAGTCCCCAGTAGTAAGATTCATAACAGATAGTTTCCTTCCCCGTACACTGTTCTCAGTTCATATCAATCGTGTTGAAAACCCATTCGGTGAATTTCTTCAGTTTCTCGGTTGCATTCTGGGATTCCTCCTGTAACCTCAAGTTGTCTTCCCGTAAATGTTGCACTTCAGCCTGGAGATTGGCCTTGTCCTCTTTTTCCTTAGGCATGAGGAAAAATACAGATCTTAGTGGAAATTTTAGGTGATGATTCCTATCTATATAGACCAGCAAGACTCTCTTAAGATGATTCTCATCTTTGTAAGGATTCTATGTGGAATAATACACGGTTTTGTATCTAACGGACACTTGTGACATTTAATGAGCAGGATTTCTCTATATTAAGTACTAACACAGAAGCTGGCTTCCCAAGTGGTGAAATAAAGCTGGGCATGCCGTGTTCTGTATGCACAACATGTATGTACAACTGCTCATGGTTAAATAAGGGTAGGAAATATTCCTGCAAATACCTCCCCAGTGAAGAGACTTGTCATTTGACCATAGCAAATCCTTCTTGGACCAAGCAAGCAGTAACAAAATACAGAAAACTGCCATAGAAGAAATTATATGTTTAAGTAACACTATCAACTTTTCAACATCAGCAGGATATAGTTACATGGACTAACTTCAAGACCTTTGCAGTGCCACCTGAATTCAGAGTGGAGGTACCCTGAATCACGCTCATAATCTAAGCAGAGGAATCAGATGCCTACAGATTTAGAAACTCCACCTTAGTCTTGCATAATTAGAAGTATGGTCTGAGAAAAGTAGCAAAGAAATGTTTTTTTTCTCATACAAGGATGAGACTGTCACAAACTGAGGAACGGCAAAGCGGGATTACACAGTTATTAGCATCACCCATAAGCACTAAATATATGTCTTACGGATTTTCTGTAGATTAAACGTTTACCTTCCTTAAATCCTCTTGCAACATCTTCAGCAAACCTTCCAGTTGGTCCACTTTAGAGGCGAGAGTTGGAGGAGATTCTTTACTGTTGAAAGCAGCGAACAAAAATAGGTGTTGTTATGGTTTACTGTGTTCCCACAGGATAGCTAAAAGCCTTGTCTATACCAAGTGGCTTTAGGTAGGTATGCACTTGGGTACACTAAGAATTCACAAAATTGAACAAAAAGAACCTAACAAAGAGTACATGGAACACATGCAGCGCAATAATGAACACACAAAATTTAATTCTTTATTAAGTAGGGCTATCCCATCACTTGACTTCTCTACATCACTCTACTTCTACACATCATATATGCCTCAAATTACCATTGCTTTGGATGCGTTCATGACCATCTCAGACAAGAAAGAACCAGCAAAAAGTTAAACTGTCCTTATGATTCTTCTGTTTTCACTTCCCACCACCGTCTTCATGACCTTGTGAAGAGTTTTTCTGTGAAGCCTGGTGATGGCATCCAAATAAAGGCGTTCCTACTTTTTTCCTTGGTTTATAGCTGGGGAAGCCTGCATATCTGGTGCGTTTACTTACCCTGTATAAGGCTTTATTTGTGCCGTAAGCTGGTCCTCAGCCTGATCACTACTGGAGGCAGCACTCACAGGTCTGTGATTTTCGTCAGCAGCAGCAAAGAATGAAGCTCGCTGAACTGAGGAGGCAAACACAGAGAAAAACAGTGGCAGCAGTGATGATTATTTTTTCATGTATCACACAACAGCTACCTGACAAGATCTCAAAGCAATCTAAGCCTATCTCAAGCAAGGTAAGGTGATGATAGACATACCAATATCCACTTGATGGAGGCAAACTGGCATTGCAAATGTTTGCACTAGGTTCTCCACCAGATTGGATTCAACAAGCAAGTACTATAATAGCTCTGGCACAGCTCTGCATGCTCACACAGATCATACATCACCCCTGGGCTAAGCAGCTCTCTAGGAGGGAGATGCTGGAGAGTGCAAAGCAGAGAGACCCCAGCAACACTCACAGAGTCCACCCAAGGCCAGTTCCAAGAGAGGCAAGAAGCCAAGCAGGAACAACAAACACTGCGCAGAACTTCCTGGGTACAACTGCATGACAGCGCCCAGTAACTCAGCAACTCCAGAAAGGATCCCTTTATCTTGAGGAAAGAAAAGCTCACTGTGCACAATTTACATGTGGAAACTAAAATGACCAATGTAATTTTTCAGAACCCAAAATTTTTTCCTTATGGTTTAGAAAATGTTCTTAGATTGAAATGTGAAGCCTGTTTCCTCCCTTGTGTCTATACTTTTTTTTTGTCCTGTAACTGCTCAGATCTTTTAAATACAACTCTAAATCACTATGACGTGTGGTTGTGACTGAACTACTGACTGTCCCTACCTCTGGAGTTTCCTTGCACAAACAGTAACAAACACTTTTTAGTTTAATATATTAACATCTTTCTCCCTCAGCATCTGCTGGTCTTTCACTGGAAACAGAATAATATAATACTTTCCTGCTTGGCAAATTTTAATTCTGTGCTTTCAACAATGCTAAAATTAATGTGCCTTGGTATTTGATTCAATTTTTCCTGCTCCTCTCTTCCTCTTTTGAGTGAAAATACTGAAGGCTGGTGTAGCTCAGGGATCTGGGCAGCTTTTGCTTCAGCTAGTTGCAGATATCACTACTTGTAACTTCAAGGGCATGTGCTGAAGACACCAATCAATGCTGTAGAAGAGAGGCATCCAGAATCACAAATCAGAATTAAGGCTGCCTGGTACTTGCCAATCCCAACTGGCACCTGGCAGAGACTAGAGACTGCGATTATATCCACATCAGACAGCTGTTCCCCCTCCAAGCCAAATCTGAATATATTTTTACAGCAGTGAGATGAAGGTGCCAGCCAAGACATCACCCCAGCTTTGCTTCATCTGAGGTGTCAGTTTGTTACCTCCACCGCACTGACCTTTGTTCACACTGCTGAAGAGAAACACAAGTGAATTTGGGGGCTAGAAAAGTGAGGTATTCAGGTTAACAAGGACAGTCAAATCTAAACAAAAAGGGGGATCTTTTAAACAGAAACTGCTGATCACAGTGAAATGCATTAAAACCTGGGTTTCACCTCTACATGGTGGTGAAAAAAACGTAACTACAAATTCACCTCCTCTTAGGGACTAAGGCTCACTTTGAACACTCTTTCCCAATGCTGCACAGCAGAAATACGAGACATGCTGATCCTACAACTCCTAGAGCAACAGAGCAGGGCACACATGTACTTCTTGAACACCAGCTTAGACATGCGCCGTCTTATGGAAGCATTTGACTGCTACCACAGAAGAGCCCAGAAAGCAAGTTCCTTCACAACCTTCTCCAACCATGCAGAATAATGTCTAAAAGATTTGGGATCAGTGAAAACACTTTCAGGAAGGTGGGACAGCATTTATGCAGAGATTAGGAAAAAGCACTTCCGTTTAATGCACCTAGAAGACTTTTCCATTGCATTATAGTAACTGTGAGGTAAACTCCCTTTGGGCTGAAGTGTATTTAATTTTAAATTCAAATACATCTAGGCAGCTTACAGTTCTTTTCAGTTTTCTAAGTTTCAAGGAGATGGAAAGTGCCATAGTATGAAATGACACGTGCACATCCATGCATTCAGAGAACACAAGGGGAAGAATGGCAATGAAAAAGCCTAAATCAACAAGGCATATTTCCCAAATTACCTTGGCAGCACACTTCAGCTGCACTACAGAAACTTCTTGCTGGTGCAGTAAGCAAGCAATCATTAGTGTGCTCATATGCTTTTCCCCTGCTATTTGACTTGACTTCTCTACTTCTGTGCCAGATGTCTTTTCCACCCTAGCTGTGATGTCTGCACCTGTTCTACGTGAAATGAAAAGTAGCCAGTTTCACAGAAATTTGGCCAAACTGTAGCACAGAGGGATTCCAGTAGGAAGAAATGGTCTCTGAGAATTATATACAAAGTTTTAGGCTGTTAAGACTTGAATTGCTATTTTAAATTAGCTTTAGCTTCAGACTAAGTAGAAACAGTAACAGCAACAAAAGAACAAGTGGGAAAAAAACCCACACCAAAACAACCCACTCCCTAATAAAGCATGCACAAAGACTAACCTTCTAAGTGTTATATTCTGAAAACTTACCTTCAAAAGCTTTGGCAGCATCTACCAAGTTTGACCAGTCCAGATCAGAGGCAGAATCAGGCAATGGCATAAGACCAGGGTCTGGCATGGGCTGCCGTCTTTGCTCCTGGATATCTGTGAGGGAGCTGTCTGAGGCAGAAAACTCTCCTAGAGCACAGCAGAACAAATTATAAACTCCATAAAAGAAAACCCCACAATTCCTTTCTTAATACTAATACAAACCCCATTTTAATTTTTTCTGGGATAGCACTTTTGGAACCAGTTTGATCAACTGTAGTTGACCAAATAGAGCATGTTACAAGCCAGTTTTCTGAGACACTGCTTCTAACCAGGACATTCAGCTCTTTTCTAACCTGTCTGAATCTTCACAGTTTAGCACTTTCAAAGCCAATCTCTGCCTCCTCCCAGCGCTGGGGCTGGGGGCAGCACTCTTCTACCCAACAATTCCTGTTTCTGCACAAGCTGAAGACACTCTGGAGGGCTCTGCAGCTCACTGGGGCTTCTATGGTCTCTGACACCTATTTGCTACCATAAAAATACAAAACTGGGTGTTCTGGGTTTTTTTTCTCCTCTTTACAATTTTGTAAACCAATGAGAGCAGACTTAGGTCTACCAAGACGAATCAGAATAATCAAGCCCTTCAAATGACTTACAAAGCATTTGCCATCTCTGAGCAGTTTAGTGAAACCTCTTGATCTTTACTGAAAAATACCCACGCCCACCTGTAAGTTGGTGTAATACATGGCCCGCTATGGAAAAAAAAATTGGCAAGCTTGAAAGAAAGAGATGAAGTCCCTGTAATTTTTGTACAAACTGGTGCCTAGGAAAGTGAAACAGTTGAATTATTGCCACTAATTAAGGAAAGATCAAATTGTAAACCAACAATGTGCAATGCCTGGTCAGTCAGCACACGTGTAAGCTCAGAAGCAGTGACAACCTGCTTCCTTGTGCCCTCTGTCAGGGCATAAAGAAAGTTGTGAAATATTTGTAGGTGCATTTAGAAGCTCCAGAGATGTAGGGGTGAGAAGATGGACTGGGACCTGGGAGGATGCTGCAGGGAAGAAGGGCATAGCGAAGAATCCATTTGGACCAGAGCAAACAGAAAGACAGCCTGGTGGGCAGGACACAAGCCCACTGGAAGACAAATGTTTCTTCAGATACATAATATTGCTGCATGGGAAGCAATGATCAGAAAAACTACAATGCATTCACCTATCTGCTCAAAAAATTAGTGAAAAGACACACAGAATTTGGAGAAAAAACATAACCATTTGAAAAATCACCTGTTCTAAAAGTGTGAGTTGGATTGTTAAATAAGACAGATGAGTAAATAAGAATATTTTTAGCTCATTGTTTTCCATCCTTAAAACAAATGAAGGTGCTCTGGAATAGCTGTTCTTTGTTATTCAGATCTTTGAAGTTAAAGAATTCTGAATAGCTGGAAGCCAAATACTTGTGGTATTAAATATCCAGCTCTACTTTATCCTTCTCTCAGCAAAGGCAAGTGTGGCGGGAGACAATTTGTGTCACTGGTTCTTTTATCAGGCAGGCCTACCTTTTATAGAAAATGGAAAATCTTGTTTTGTTGACACACGTATAAAGCTTGCGCACTAGGAGGACTAATCGGTTTGGTGTGGAATAGAACGTGACAGCAAAAGAAGGTTTTGTGGTTTTCCTTTTGGAAAATACAGACATCTAAATGAAAAGAGACCAAGTGCTGCTTTCCACTTCTACTCAGATGGCACCATTAATCTTCTGACCCCAAGCCCTCAGAAGCCAAATCCACCAGCCAGTTACTAGCGTAATCAAGTTGGTACAGTTATTTTAGTGCACATAAAAAGCAGAAGTGAAGAGAGCTCAGTTTCCTAACTCTTACACAAGAAACACGTTACACAGAAACAACAGCTCATGAAAATGTCAGGTTCAACACTGAAAACTGATGCCTGGTGATCACAGACAGATGAAAAGAATTTAAAATAGATTTCTTCAGCAGCCTTCACTGTCAAATGTATCCTGTGTATCTAAATACAGACTGTGCTTAGGGCTCGCTATAGTGAGTTCAACCTATTGATAGCTTTGCCTTTTCCTCTTGAAACACACTAAAAAACACGAATAAATCAGAGCAGACATAGTTCTTCAGAAAACACTGCAGAATCCTACACTGTGAGATCTAACTCTATTTCTGGAAAACACATTTAGCAGACATGTAGTTACGAGGTACAGCGGGAACCTGTGAAAATTCCCTTTCTCACCCGCTGAGACATTCACATGCAGCAACACACAACCTATCCAATAATCCTTCTGAGACTTTTCAGTAAAATAATAGGGAAAGCTGAGCATGTTCTTGACAGCAGGTTACCAATGATTTTTTCCTGTTAGCTGTTGATGTGTGACTAAAATAATTAACTCAACTCCGGCAAAATGAATAGGGTAACAGAGTGAATGTAAAAAGTTTGTGCAATAAAAACTGTATCTGGTGTAGTTGTACATCCCAATGTCCACTAGTATTTATCCACTTTTATATCATTACTTTCCTAATAGTATTTTGTTCCCAGAATCCACATTAATAGAACTGACACTTGCAGCTGTCACTGGTGTATAGCCAGGCATGTATTATTTGCCCATTGGTTTAACTGGTCCAGATGTCCCCTGGAAGAAATGGCGAAAGGTAACTGCACTTACCTCATGCAGCCTTATACCCACTGAAGTGAGGAAAAAACCCAGTTTCCATCCTATTTTACATTTCCAGGCATGTGACTTGACTCTTCATTTTAGCAAAATCAAGATGGAAATACTAATTGCTAAAACAAACATTTTCCCATAACGTGATTAACAAAGGATTCTGTTGAAAGTTGAAAAACCTGAAATACACTTACCATGTAGTGATTTCATTCCCAAAGTATATGACGGTCTCCGTAATGGTAGCGACTTTGGGAGAGAAGGGTATGTGCTGGTGAACAGGACATCATTTGGCATTGCTTGGTCCAAGAGCGAGGCCCGTGAGGCGAAGAAGTGATCCCTCTGACCACTGTAAATACTCTCATCTGACAAAGTCCTTTGCAAGGCACGCCTTGTGGTAGGAGTGCTGGGAAAGGGAGACTGACAGGACAGAGTGTGTGACTATACATTGATAAAAACAAATAAAAAGAAATGAGAAAAAAAATCAAAGTAAATTTTGAAGTCTTTTCTGAAATAGCTGTTTATTTTTTTTTTTAATAAGAAAGCAAGTGTTAACATATTTTTTTCAGGCTGGATAGGAAAAAGAACTAAAGGAATCTGCTTTGAAGAAAATTATAACCGGATAACATAGGCTAAAAAAGACCTGTATATCTCACCTTCTACCTGTTAAATACCCTTCAAACTTCCCCTGAAGTGGAAACCTCAGGCAGCCCTTGCAGATTCTAGAGCCAATGTGTAGCAGAGATAATGTTTACAGAAACGGACTGAATGCTGCATAAACCAGAGCTGTCCCTCCTGCCTGGGGGCAGCTGCCTTCCTGCAGGCAGAGCACCAGCAAATGCCAACTCATTAGCAGTCTCCTATTACTGAATGACGAGGAACGCCCACCACCACTTTGACTCTTCAGAAGGATTTGAATCAAAATGATGCAAATAGTCCCACGAATGAGAAAACTTGTGTCTTACCCCACCATCATCCCAGCTTCCTCCATGCTCCACAGAGGAGAAAGCCATGCAGTGGGTTAGCCTGGAGCTACCAACTCTCTGGCCAGTGCCAGGGAGCTGCTGTCACAGAACACACAACCATGTCCATCAGCAGAGACACTGATTTTCATGACACCTGTACCGATGTAACTATCTCTAAAATATGACATTTCTTTATGGTTTAGTGCAAATTTGGTCCAAAGGCTTTCCTGGAGAAACAGCAAACAGAAAGGACAATCTCACCACCCTCATTGTTCCGTAAGCAAGTTTAAACAAAAAAGGAGATAATATGATTTCTGGAAAAGGTGATTAAACATTATAAAAGGTTGCTCATTTGCACATGAAAATGGTTCTCTCTTCTCAGAAAGAGGAAAAAAGAATGTTTAAACAGACAGTACTTTATTCCTGTGATCAAAATCCCACGCTATGAGGTGGGAGAAGAACATGGAGGAGGGTCTATTGGTACTGCAGAAGGGAAGATAATATGGCTCTTTTTTTCTTCTTCCCCAAAACATTACAGATTTTGATATTAAAAGACTGCTCCACATTTTGGTTCCATGATTAAAGACCAGAAACAATTAAGATTCCAAAATCCCTCTATCATCAAAAAACAAGGACGGAAAGAGAAGCCATGTCCGATGCCAACTTCTATTACGTCAAATTCTCCATTCTGCGTTGCCTTCCTCAGGACATGCCCATCACAGTATGAATCCTACATACATAGTTAACGCTACAGAAATGACACCTTCTGGTACACAGTTGTCACTATGTTACATTGAGGATAAGCTGCTTTTTTATTCTGAAATTTAAAAGCTCAACCAGCAGGTTCATGTTATGATCCAGAGAAATCTCCCAGTGCTTGTCCTGAAGTGGCAAAGGGAAAGAAAGGGCTGCCAAGTCAAGCAGCATTTACTTGACAGTGGTGTAATTCACTCAGTGTCAAAGAATTAGGAGCTGGAATCACCAGCTAATATCAGATGTTGACATTAAAAGGTTGCACATATACAAGTATTTGATGAAGCTGAACAGAGGCAATACGAGCAGGAATTGTCTTCTGGTAACAGAGCAGAGGGAAGAGAAAAAGATGGGTGACTTGTCTGAGAAGATATAATGCATAAGGAGATCAGGAAGGCTGGAAAGATAATGAAAAAAAATGCACAAGACACAAAATCACAGCCTAGAACAAATTCTACTAGCAAACAAAGCCCTTGGCAGACAACAGACAGTAAGGAGGAGGATTTTTGGTCTTCGTGCAGTGAACTAATGAAGGGCATTATAATTCTTTTTCTTTAACTGTCAAAAAATTTTATGTCGTATGAGCAACTTTTTTGTAAGATGAAATATAAATCATGCAGTGGGCAGAAGTGACAGTTACTTTTAAAATGGAAAAGATTTGATTTATTGGTGTGATAGAATGTTATTAACTTGCTGAAATTTATCAAAAGTATAACCGGAATTAACATACTAGTTACAGTCACCAGGAAATAAAGATCGGGGTAAGAATTGATTCACTAATCCCAAAGCAGAAAAAAACCAACAACTGGGAACATACACACTTTTCATGGTCTTCAGGCCATCTCTTTAAACAGAATGGAATTATTTTGAATGAGACCAATTCTCTTGTTCAAAAGAACCAACAGGAGATGCTCACATTGCCCAGGTCCCACTCCCCTCAGAACTACCAGTAATGTAAGGAAAATGCATCTTGCCACTGGCAAGGGTTTTTTTCCTCAAAAGTAACATCTGAAATAACTTGTGTACAGAACCTAGCTCTTACAAGTTTTAATAAGCCACTGTGGGTTTTTATAAGCAAAGAAAGAAGCTGCAGCCCTCTCTTCTGCATAGTGGCTGTGGAAAGCATTTGGGCTCCAGGTGATGAACCCCAGCTATTAGCCACTGACTATACATGGAGACTGTACAAATCAAGATGTTCTCTTCACAATCATGGATTTTGAAAACTAACATATGCACTGGGGTTACTATACACATTTTGAAACACAGCAGGAAATACTTCTAGCTATTTATGCTATATAAATATTTGCTTAAGTTTAGGAAGCATTCTTGTCCTTGTGCAGTAACAGGATTAGAGAGGCATAAAAGCATGCTTTTTGCAAGGGTTTCAATGCTGCCAACACATCATTGCCTAGTGATGCAATCAGAGAAGAACAATTCAAATGCACAACAACACTACAGGATTTCCCATGAGCCAGCAGTCCTAAATGTTTGCAATTTGGCATACCAGTCTGTTCAAATTTGCACACAAAACTGTAATAGTATTGCAGTGACTGTTCCCCAAATGTATTTCTCTAGTAGATAAGTCTGTAACAAACGGATGACTTTCTGTCCATGATGAGAATTCAGGGAATGCTTTGCATTATATTTTCCTGTTATGGGTGACAACAAAAAAGATCCTGAGAAACTCCTGAGACCAAAGTCCAACCCTGCAAGCCCTGTATGAACGAACGCTTCAGCTTTGCTTTGAAAGCACTCAGCATTTTCTACACAGAAATCTTAAGAGCTTCACAGCCGTCATCCTCTTCTAAATTGTGAAGCATTTGTTGTAGTAGTTGATATACCTAGGCAGCAATGAACTCAACAATCAAATCCTTATAAAGTGTAACTTTACACATTTCTGTTTTGTAACAACAGAAATATGACTTGGATCAGAAGAGGGCTTGTGCGTTGCTCTTCATGTGTTCTCAGATTTCATTTAACTGTGACGGGAGATGGCCAGATGACAGACTCTCTCTTTAACATACCTTAAAATTCTTCTGGGACTCAGGTGTTGGGCTATCAAGATCTATCAATTTCTTCAGCTCTTCTTCAACAGTGGACTTGGATGCTCGTTTCGGTGATGCTCGGAGATCTCTTGCTGAAGCACGCAGTCGAGGGTGGGCCATTTCATTGCCATCACTCTGGTGACGTCTTAAATGAAATGGAACAGACACATTCAGGTCTCAAATCCCTGGGGCAGGAGGTATGAATAAAACAAGAATTATAGCACCCTCAAGATTTAAAAAAAAAAAAGCTAGGTGGGGGCACGGAGGAGAGGAAGGACTTTCGCTAATACAGCAGAGACTCATCTTAATGAATACCTGTTGAAGCAATAAACTTGTTTTAAAACATCAACTAACAATACACTTAAAGGTTATCATAACATTTTCCCAATATGAGATTGAATCTATTAAAATAACATGCATTCTGTACAAAACTAAAAAAATATAAATGTCTTATATGAGCCCCAAACCAGCAAATCACCAAGTTTCTCAAACCTTTCAACTGGCTTTTCATAATGCAGTTATCACAAAAGTTCACCATCTCCTTTTGACAGTCACAGTATCTTCTAGGGATACTGTGCTTGACCCAATATAAGTCAAGAGGGATTGAATATTTGAAATGAGCTTTCTGAACCTCTTGCTTTTCAAGTCATACTAGACTGACAGGAACAATATTTTCACTAGGAAGTTGTTTCTCAATTTCTTTTTCAAAAGAGATGGTTGCATACTGTAACACAGAGAGATCTTGGCTTGCATCCAGCCAGCTACACTGGACACTGGCAGCAATCTTAACAAGGCCACATGGAGTGCCAGAGCACTAATGCATGGTACTACAACATGGATGAGAGGCTTAAGGAAAACTCAGGCTCTGTGTTAAGACAAATTTTAATATTTGCTCAAATAGCATTTTGAGTCACTCTTAAGAGCACCTGAGGAAAGATAAGCTTTAATAGAACTCAAATCCATACACCTCTCTAGAAATGGTAAAAAAAAAAAAAGATATTTTACAAGCCAACAGGGAATGAGATTAGCTAATTATCAAATATTTAAGCGTAGCTGAGAACTCTAGATTAAAGTTCTACAGAAGACTAAGCATTCTATTCAATAGTCTTGAGTTCTTCTATACAGAGAAATGTCACAGATCTCAATGCTTCTTTACAATTAAAGCAAACAATCAAACAAGAGAACCAAAAACCAGTCTTACTTTCTTGAATCCATAAACCCCACCGAGTTTATTGTCCCTTCTGGTTTTTTCCATCCAATCAGATACTTGCTAGTAGCACCCTGGCGAGGGTAGAAAGTCCTGGGACCAGATGAGGAAGAAGAGGAAGAGGAGAAAGAAGGTGCAAGCTGGGGAGAAGTAGCAGAATGAATCTCTTCTTTAGGTGAGCTTCTGGCACTGGTGAAAACAACCGGGCTGGCAGAGTGTCGTGAGCTCATGGTACTATGAGAAAAAACATAATAAAGACAAAATTTGCCTCAAATGTGTATACACGCACCTTGTTTACCTATTTTTAAAGCAGAACTCTGAGCACGAGATGTTACTTGGATCAATAGCAGGGAGAGTAGCAAAACCACTCTGCTCTTCTTACGGGCATTCCCACGGATGTTTTATTAAAAACATCTCATATAGTAATGAAAAATTTTGTAAGCAACCTCTGAGGATGCAATACACTACCATCCCCTCACTCCCCTTCACAAACGGGAAATCTAGAGATCACAGTCAGGAGGCAGCTTAAAAGTAATATAAGAGATTGCAGCTGAATTAGCAAAAAAGAGCCCAGGGTCCAATTTCTCGCTGGGATTCCTGGTTGTGGAAGAAAACATATTTTGAAGGAACTTAAGCAACAGGAAACATCTCTTTTAAGACCCCACAACAAACCAAAGAAGCCCATATCTCCTTCAAAGCAGAGCTTCCTGGATTTTGCCTGAAAGGGAGTTACCATTTGCAAAAAAAACTCTCTTAAATTGAGAAATTTGAGCAGGTCTCTAACATGTATCACAATTTGTCTAGAGAGCAAAAAGAGTTAGGATGACCAACTGCAGTGTATTGCTGAAAGAAGGAGGGGGGCTTTGGATGGGAGCTACACTTTAGTTATGCTCATATTCAAATGTGATGCAACTTGCATAATACCAGAAGCACAAGGACTTAAGACAATATTTACTATAACAACCCTAAAAGGTTGGGCATTTCTAAGCGCAGTTACAGGAAAACTTAATGCAAAATGTTAGTACTGAAACGGTGTTATATATTTGGAGACCAGTTTTCCGAGTCCTCTACACAACTTAGTCACATTTTCATCCCTGTATCCAATGTGCAAGGAAGGAATATGAAACAGATGGTCCCGTGCTAAAGAACAGTTTCTGACTGAGAAATAAAAATTAGCTGGGAGGCTGAATAAAGTAACTGAGTAATCTTTTCTTTCCTAGCTTAAGAGAAAATTTGTCAGGACTTTTCACATTTTCATAAAACAATGCATTTTTACATCTTGCTGAAGCAGACAAAGAGTTTTTAAGGTTAAATTTATGTTGCCACCTGGAAAAATAATCTCACCTAAATTTAGCCTATAGAAGCCAGTTATCTAGTGTATGCCACTTGTCTGGCTCTTGCTGTAGTCAATGGAGAAATTTCTTTCGGAGGTGACTCCCCTCCTCCTAAATTAAGTGTCTCAGATACACGAGGAGAATTAACGCTCTGCAGTTTCTCCTCTCTCACCACTGACAATAGATAAAAGTCTAAAAAAAAAAAATCACTTTCAACTATGCTTCATTTTCATATCGCTCAAGTTAAGCAGCAACATGTAAGTGCTGTGGATTTAATGAGGAGTCTGAGTGGTCTGTAGTCTCCCTACCCAAATGGCACCAGCTGCTGCAGCCCCTGCTTCCATCTCTCATACCTGGGGATGGCTGGAAAGTCCCTCACGTCAAGGGCAAGATGTAGCTCCCCATATGTGTGCAAATCAAATGACTACAATACAGATTTTGTATTATAGAATTTTTTTTTTCTTCCTTCCATCTCTACATTTGAAAGGCCTACACAAAAGATGGCAGATTGGGAAAATATAGGAAGAGATTTCCCTGTCCATCAAGCCCGTATACTTAGCGCTGCACACCACAACCTTCTTATTTGTAGCAGATATAAGTAAACATAACATATAGCAAGAAAGCAGAGAAAAATAAAATCTATGGAGAGAGGCAGTAAATCTCATTCTCCCTTCTCTCTTTCAATACTGAAAGAAAACTCCTACACATACTGAGTAAACCAGCCCATCTGTGAGACATCACCACCACAAAATTAAACCACCAAGATTTGGAGAAGATGCACATCTTTAAAAAAACATATCGGGCTATTTGTTTGTCGTTTTTACAACCTTCTATATACACTCAAAAATGGAGAAGTCTTTTGCTTTAGTGTAGGAAAACGGAAGTTCTGATCACATTTCAGAATTCTTTAGTCCACCAGGTAGTTCTCAAGGAAGTGCCTGTTGTGAGAAAACATTTATTGATAAAAAGCAATAACAACACCTAGATAGACTGGTAGTGTTGATCCTTAAAATTCCCAGGCAAAGAGGCTAAAAAATGATGCTCGGTATGATCTACATAAAACGTATACATAAAATGCATATGTATATATAACAAAATAATGAGACTATTTTATTCCATATCATATTGCATATATGCATTTATTTAAAATATTATTACTTTATTTTAATATGTGTCATGTAATAGATGCCAAGAGCAGCCTGGCAAATAAGCAAGAAAATTAGCATACAGTTTTAAATACACTTCTCTTTAAAATGTATTGCATATTCTGAGTTGTGGTTTTACAATATAGTATTTTGGGAGGATATTTTGCTTCAGAAACTATGCACAGAACCATGGATATGACTAAAATTTTTCACACTACAGGTAAACACAGGCAGGTCAATAGATAGATGGAAAGACACACTTGTTAACTGTCAGCAAATGCTTTGGGTAAGATTCAGAATAACTGAATCAGAGCTGGAACTCTATGGTAGTGATGGGAAGATATTAGAGTATTCAACACCAGGAAGCATGCAGAGGATCCTCATACTGTAACAGACACCCAGACCAGATTGATTATATCTGGAAGAAATTCAGTCCTCATTCTCAGGACACAGAGACAGCCACTGCTGGTCTCCCACCTCAATTATTGAGACATCAAGGATTACATTAAGGAAAAATTCAAATATTACATGACAATCTGCAAGAATTGCAGATGAGCCATTCATAAAAGTATTCTACTATCATTAAATAAGATTTAAAGCATTGTAAAATTACTAGAAGTAATTAAAAAGATACTTGATTAGAAATAGCCAAAATCTTTCTTTTAGTTTTGGTAAGAGGACCATAAGAAACCACACAGTCTAGGTGGAAGTGAAAGTTTTATTTTATTTGTGGGTTGTTGTTTTTTTTTTTTTTTCTAAGGGAATTCTTGCCATCAGCACATACGGTTTCATTTAATGACATTCAGCTATAATAGTTCTGTATAATTACTGGCCTACATAATGCAATTCTCCAGCGATGCTATGAGAAACCTGCACAATCATCAGGAAGGACTCTGGCAATGGGAGTGGAGAAGAAAAATAAAACCCAGCCAGAAGCTCTGCTGTAGAAGTTAATCACTGTAATTTACATTTTGCCACCAGTTCTCAGGTACAAGTTCTTTTATGCACCATCAAATGATCTGAATGCTAATTATCACTCCTGTCTTCTACAGACACAAACACTCTAATTTGTGGTTATTTTCTTTTCGTTTGTCACTGAGTTCTTTTTAGGGCCAAATTCCTTTTCTTCTTGCTCAGAAACCCGACTCTAAAGCTGTTACAGACATTCTGGCAAAAGGTAAAAAAAGTGAGAACCTACAAAGGATAACGATTTAGAAACTGACAGAGAAACACACCAATTAAGCCGTTCATTTCTCATGGAAAGTCACCTATTCAGAATCATCATTCAGTCTCCCCTCCTTCACCTCCGTGGAGCAGGCAGCTGTGGTTACATTTTGGAAGTGCCAGCTGAAGAAGCCTCCAGCTCCAAGCTGCTGTGCTGCCAGAGAAAGAGCTATGGGAACACTGGGAGCAAAGAGCTGGACCAAGGCTTTCCTCAGGTTCTGCTGTCCAGTAGGTGGCCACCAAGTGAGTACGCCACAAGAAACAAAATGAAAGCTTTTTAGCCCAGACTGTGCCTTTGCTTTATTGTGAGGCACGAAACACATGTTCTAGTCTTTAAAAGCGAGAAATAGAGAATGAACAAAAGTCAGTCTGCTTTTATTCCACCAAAATAAACTATGTGAGTGCAAGGATTGCGATATTTCTCAGGTACCGCGTCCCATGTGTTCTACAAACTGCTACTACTCCTCTTTGCAAAGAGCTCCATTTTTAACACCTGATTTTCAAATGAAACTGGGAAAAAAAAAAAGAAAAAAGTCAAACTGTTTTCTTTAGCATAAAGCCCAAGGAACCTTTATGTTGACGATTTCAGTAACAGTCCCGCAAAAACATGCAGAGAATAATTTCAGTATCATCAGAGAAACATCACGTAAATTAATCCAGATCAACCAGAGAAAATACTGTGTTTGAAGACACAATGCTATCCTATAATAAATAACGAGACAACGTCCTAGACTTAAGTTTGCAATCAGTTTACCAAGTAAACCCAAGGGAGATGAAGCTGAGAGCTGTCAGGGTATGCCTGCCCTGTGAAGATATGTGTCTTTCTATTAAATTTCCTTGGCTTTTCTACTGAACTAATCCTATTTGGTGCTCAGAGAAGAAGAAACCTGAACCCCAGATGTGCAAAGATGCCATTCTCTTTAGGCTCACCTTTACAATAAACCTTCCAACATGTGAGTTTTCCAAGCTTCTTGGAATCACTTCTGAAGAAATCCTTCCAAATGGAAATGCTGACATCTTTATTACAATTAATATTTTGTATAAGAATCTCACATTTAATGCTACTGCTAGTTACATTCAGAAAAGTACCACAGGTTACATGGGAAATCCTAATTAACATTAAAGCATGTTTGCCTTAAAATGAAAGTGATAAAACTGCAAATAACCACCATATACAGTTTTACTTTCAAGAAAGGGGCACGCAGAATCATGGAATCATTTAGGCTGGAAAAGACCCTCAAGACTGAGTCCAAACATAACCTAAGTCTAGTCCCTAAGAACTTCAGCCGCACATCTTTTGAACACCTCCAGGGATGGTGACTCAACCACTTCCCTGGGCAGCCTGTTCCAATGCCTGACAACACATGCTAATATTGTCCAAAACTGAAGCAAATCCCTCTACATAGTGTTTGCTACAGACTTGCTCAAGTCCTTCATGAATGCATAGCTACCAGAAAGCCTCAAAGACCTGGGTGGGATTTATACCAACTGAATATGAGCTTTATTGCCAAAAATGGCCAATCATGAGATCCAGAAAACCAGAACAGGACCACCATTAATAGACTACTTAGTCGAAATTACCATGACAAAGTACACGGAGACCGTTCACTGCATTACAGTCTCTATGACAACCCCTACTTGCAGCTACTGTATGTGGAGTTGTTAAGTGTCTGATCCACATCAAGCCTTGCATAAATGTAGCCTTGCTCAGAACAATTAGCAAAAATTGCTTCAGACTTCCCATCTGTAGATATTTTAGCTGCACACTCAAAGGCATCTTATGAATAAAAATGCAAGTCTGGCTCTGCAAGGCCAACAAATTATGATGAACACACAACTTCCTTGAAAGAGCTGCGGGATTTTTGGTTGCTAGTATGACACAGTATGAGTATTTTTCAAAAAATCACACAGAATACTTCCCAGGAAATAGGTTAGGAAAATGGTCTAAAGTATTTTCTCCCTCTAGCAGCACTTGTCAAGTGGGTATCTTCTACCTGAGGTGTTCAAGTACATCATACATGTACTTGATATTGCCAATTTTACAAGTAGCAAAACTGAGGGAGAGAGGGAAGGTGACTGTAATGTGTCATACCCAGAAGCTTGCAGCAGAATGAGATTAAATCTACACTTGCACTCCCAAGCAACTTGCTCTCAGTATTCATCATACTGACTGCAAGTAGATTTCTAAACAAAGAACCTGCTGAAAAAAAAATGCAAAACATCCAAAACGTGTACTTGCAAGACTAAAAAAAGACCTCTATATTAAACTGTTCTCTAATAAAATAGACTGATCTCCTTTTCTGATCCACATGTGAAATGCAGTTGTTGCAAAATATTCCTTTTAAACGCATCATACACGTCTGCCTTACGTCTAGTAGCAGCAGTATGGAATATGCTCTCAAAGACATTCTTTATTGTTATAAGCAGTAGTAGACGTGAAGACTAAAGGTGGTCTTAATTTTCAAGCATTCTGCACAGTGAGATCTTTAACAACACTGGTTAACATAAGTAGAAACCTCTCTCTCCAACATCCACTTCTCACTTTTGACAGGTTAGAGAGTGAGAATGGGAAAATGAGAGTGGAGGGGTCATTCTCATGAGAGGTGAAAATTACCTTGTGTGTGAGATGGCATCACTAAGACTGTAAGCACTGTTCTCTCTCGTTAGAGGATTGGAGGGTGGCTGACTCTTGCTGTGAATATCCAGGCTCAGTGAAGACTCGGCCTTTCGGTCCATGTGGCTTTCTTTTTCCAATGTCCTGTCTGCAATGGAGACCACTTCGCTGGAGCTGTGCCACAGCGGTGCCACTTTCTCCTTTGTTAGCCCTGTGCGGGGAGATGTTGCTGCTCCCAGGGAGGCGGTGCTGCCATGGCTGGGTCCGTAGGAAGTGGTGTCGATGCCACTATCCGCTGAAGTCCCCTGAAGGTAGTTGTAGCTGTTCAGCTCCGATTCGGTGCGCTCTCCACTGTCATACCATTTTTCATCACTGTGAGCACTGGAGGCGTTGCTGGAGAGCGTATTGCTGCTGGAATGGCTGGAGTAGTGGCTGTCCGACTATAGAAAAAACCCACACTTCTAAGTTTATTTCAGAATTATGGTAGTAAAGAAGAGGAGGAAATAAACGGTTACAAAAGTCACCGCTGCACAATAGGAGCTTTTCTACCTTGAGGTGCTGGATACATAAATTGAGGAGAAAAACAAACTCTAAAAATTTAATTCCAACACAATGCATGTGCTCTGTTCTAGGTGCACATAAAAAGCTCTCATATGGATTTGGACGCCTTGTCTTAACTATTCAGGGGAAGTCAGAGCTGTTTGTATTTTGCCCCAAAATACTTCACACCGTTTCCTTTCAAGCACAGCTCTGCTCAGCCTAAACCAGTGAAACAGGCTGAGTTGCATAGACTTTGACTTGGTTTAACACTACTAGAACTAAAAATTTTCTAATTTTAAGACTCCAGTGTTTTAGAACATGAAGCATAACCCACCCCCAGAAAGTGCACATTATTTTAATAATCCAATTGCCTATCAAGAGGTTAAAGCAGGGTAAAATAACCACTACTCTTCCTGCCCCTTTGTAGTAGAGTATATTTGCTCCTCAACAGGAGTGTCCTTTGCAAATGACCACTGAAATGCTAATTTAACTAATCTGAAGTTGTTTTTCAAAAGGCAGAATTGCAAGAAAGTAAGCTTTAATGCAGTGCTTTTAAACTGTCCCATCAGGGCATGCCAGTGTCTGGCTGGTTTGTGTGTTTTGTCTGTGGTTACGGTCAACTGCTACGAAGAAACTCAATGTCCTCAATTCCATAGTGGGCATTGGTGGAATATCCCCTTCCATGAAGAATTTCTTGCCATATGCTCATCACTGCTTAGTAGCTCACCTACCTTTGAGGTATTTATATCCATCTGACTTCCTTAATTTTAGTTTCCATCTACAGAATTTACCTAAGTTCTGATCATCTATTTAATCAGAACTGAAGGAGTTTTTCAGTAGGCCATTGGCTTGTTTGGTGAACATATGGGCTAGGAATAACGGAAAACGATGGAGAGGAGACTTAGAACCACCCTTCCTATTTGTCTACTGGAATTTTAACAAACATGCATGGGCGGCGATCCCAGCCAAATATAAAAAATCAGATATTGTTTCTGTTTTCACTGGAAAAGAGGGAAAATAGAGATAGGTGTATACCAAGAGCAAGTAATCTCATCATCCACATTTCTTATTATACTAAAGCAACAACTGACAGCAAAACAGGAGGAATATTAAGTTGATCTGGACTCCTAGTTATCTCTAATTAAAATTACTGCTCTTCATTAGGAACTGCATCAGCCCCCCCCATCCATCTGTCCACATAATAAAGATTTACTCTAACAATGACTAAATGAGAAGAACACAAGCATTAGTAATTCCAGTGCTGTACTTTCCACACAAGCTATTGAGTTATGTATTACATCATCATATGGTTAAACACATCTAATGGAAAACAGGTCAATCTAAATATAAAAACTAGTTTGTGCTCCTAAGAATATGAAGACAGGTGTGTGGATTTTTTTTATATAATAAATATGTGTTGCTGTGAATTAATAACCTAAAAGCAACAGTGCCAATTGTATTGAAAGAAGAATGCCAGTAAGCAGGAACAAATATCAAAGCCAATTAAAAACTTCCTCACACCTAAATAAATGCAACTAATACTTTCCATGTAATCAGGCAACACAGCTCCATATTTTCGCTGATTGTACAAATAAATTAAAAAAAAAATCATAAAGCTTATTGCATAATTTAACATTTAACTTTTTTTTTTCCTAGTGACTTTAATAATTTTCAAGACATATTAAATTTATGAACAGTACAGATTTTATTTCCTCTGTATGTCAATCAGGAAGTGACAGTCTCCAAAGAGGTGTGAATATCTATCTCTGTGGAGACCAGAAAGGTAGAATTTACCATTTAGACCTTAAACATAAATGAAATAAGACAGTGTGGTTTGTTTTGTGTTTTTTTTTCTTTCCCTGCCAGTAGGATTCCAGCAGATCTTTCAGACAATGTCTTCCAACAGTGTGCAAAGCAGGTTAAGGAAAGTAATAGTTACACTAGATGAGGAAAATGGAGAAATTACAAAAACCAAGAGCAGGATCACTATTTTGTTTCAAAGAAGCAGCTGAGTGTTGCATTATAAAAATGTTAGTAAACTTTAAGTCTCACACATGAGGCCTAGGAATACCTTTCTAAACTTCAACAAATACCTTACTTATCACAAGATAACAGGCAACAAGTTGCTGTTCAACTGGCAACAAAACTTTATTAACGAATAAATATTTCCCTAGGCTGTGCTTAGCTTCTGTAGCATTCAGGAAACAATGGGTCTGCTCTACTGCTGCTTCCATGTTCTAGTAGGGAACAGGGCTTGAGGATTTGTTTTTTCTTTTTTTAACTGACACTCTAAATATAACTTTGAACAACACTTTTGGTATCAAGAGCTTATAAAGCAAAACCAAAACATTAAATAACTCCTTTCAGACGACTTACATGACCCTGCTTATTTGGAGACAAGTGAACCACAGGATCCTGTCTCATCAGTCTTCCACTGGGGCTTTCTCTGAAGGACGGCAGGACTTTCGATACTGCTGGGACATGGCAGGTTGGTTCTGCAACACAGCACACAATGATGTACTGAAGAGCACATGCACTGCAACAAACTAAGAAAATGTGTAATCTCATTTTCCACTGCAATTTTTCCAGTATTACCATTATCCCAAAACTTTGGATACCTAATATGAAATTAATTCCAAATACAAAAATACAGGCTGTGACAAAACTCAGGTGAGTAAGTAAGGGCCCATTCCTGCCCAGTGTAAATCAGTAAGACTTGATGAAGAGCCAGCAGCCACCATCCTGGCTGTTGTTAGAACCGCCTGAATGGTATCATGCCCCTAATGTCCAACTGTGCTACATCAGAGCAATAAACAGCACAATATTCACATTCACAGTGCATTGACCTTTTATGTCTGTATGCACATTGCCTGTAGACAAGAGATTAAAAAAACCCTAAATATCCACATTTCCTTAAATTGTATCCTACACAAGGCAGGACAATAGCAAAAGTCTACAGAGATCACTTAAATGTTTTTTTTACAGTACAACTACTACACATATCTCTTGTCAAAATTAAGGTGAGTTAAGTAAACATCTTCTAATTGAAGAGAGAAAAATAATGTTGAATCACAATATTCCCTTAAAAACTGATGGCTGTGAGAGTGGAAACTGCATAGATGTAGAAAAGGAATACTTATTAAACTAAGCCTGATAAAAGTAGATGGAATTCAAATCACGTGTCTTACATGGACACTCCTAGCAGTGCTCTTTGCCAATTAAACTTACTTTTTCCCAGGAGATAACTATGTTGGTTTAGAGGGTGTTCAGACATAGCCCGTCAGGTAGGTAATTGCCTTCTCAGATCCCAAGATTTAAAAAATCTCTGACTTGTGACTTTTACATGTATCTTCTTTCCTGTGGTTATGCAAAACTCTGCACTTCTAAAAATGCTGCTTTTTTAAGTAGGGTATGTGCTTATGAACAAGTACATAAATATACCCATGGTAATTAGCTACAGTTTGTTCATCTTGATCTGCAGCACTACTTTAAAAAAATATAAAAAGCTCTTTAAAAAATATTAAAAAAATAATTTAAGAAATTAAACCAACTTGATTCCCCCTGGCGAGTGGTAGCGAGCCATGTTGGTGCACAAAGAACAAAGGTCTTCTGTAGCTAAGAATGGGACAGGAAGGAGTGAGTGTGCGGACTCCCTGCACCTAATGCCTCATTTATCTTGAGACAGATTATCCCAAGTGGAAATGTCTTTGTCATAGAACCAACCTTTGACCTAGATTCACCAGACTGGCAATAAGGTTTCCAGCCAGAGATGCAGCTTCCAGCTGCAACTCCATGAATGCAGGACAATATGCAAGAGATAAAACACCGGGATTATGTGTGACTATGTATATCTCAGCCTTCACCAAATGCCAGAGCTATTTCTTCTGCCACACAATTTTTCCTGTTCTTCTTGGCCTTCTTTATTTATTTCACTAATATGGTGACACCTGACATTGTATAACAGAACTTAACTGGCAGTTCCAGTCAGTGCCAGAACCAACACCCAACTGTTGGGTCTGCAAAAGTAACGCCGAGCAAAAGATCAGTTTTACACGTGTTGTCACCATCACACAGTACCGAAACATATGTGATTAAAAATTGTTCTGTCAGAATGAGAACTGCATCAGTATAATCACAGCTTTCTAGCGAGAAGTGTGGGGGTAGCTGTGAGGGAGGGACTGACAGATGGCTTCAGTACCCAGGCACAGCTCACTGAGGTTGTGAAGGTGTGTGAACAAAGTACATCTGCAGAACTTGAGGTTGACATTTGCCTGCTGATCTCACTGAACCTTATCCTGTGTTCAACACTAGTCCATTTATATAGAACAAAAGCTGTGATGCAGTAAAATTATGATCTATATGTTCAACAAAAAAAAGTATGAAATTGTTTAATCTACGGTAACGAAGTCACAAAAAAAGAATCTAGCAATCTTGACCATGGCCATCACTATAAATCAATTTCCTTTGTTGTCAGTCTCATTGGTATCCGCTGAAGTCAAGCCATAGCTGTTGCAAAAAGTCGATGTGCAAAAACTTCAAATGAAAGTTTAACAATGCAAATTCTCAGTACCCAGCTGGTTTATGTAGTTAATATGTTCCCTCAGCTGACAGCTTAATTGCCAAGTGCAACGAAAATGTATACACTGGTGGAAGGCGATTACCGAGCTACAGATTCACTTAACTATTTAAACTTTAATTGCATTTTTTCTATTTTGTGCATAGTATCTTATAGCTTCAACAATCAAACAATCCATTTGCATTTATATAGCACCATTTGAAAGGGAACATCACAAGCACTTTAGACAAACTAAGCAAAAATTAAACTAAGCCAAGCCACTCAGGAGAGTAGGTGAGGTCAAACAAGTCCTCAACAGCAAGGCAAATTAATAAGCGTGTCTACCCAACTGCTTCTAAAAGGACAGAGTGTTTCAGGGTAAGAGCATTAAGGTAGATTTAGTCCCACAATCAAATGAAGAACTGAAATCAGTTCTTCCCTCAGGTGATACTCATAGGCCTCAAGGAAACAGATTGCAGAAGCTCCAGACCTAATTATTCATCCTGATGAACAAGGTTAACTTTCAAAGACACTGAAAACACAGTGCTTAAGACAGTTCCCTCTCTGCACAGAGAAGTATTGCCAAAGTCACCTTGTGGTTAGCACCCCTTGCTCATTGTAAAGAATTAATTACCTACCCATCTGGTCAGCGATACTATCCTCACTTCTTTGCCAGCTGGGTGTGGATTTGCCGCTACCACCCAAATCTGATTGCGTGTTCTGCCTGTCAATGGAAGCTGGGGATCTACGGCTAATTCCAAACCTGTTGTAACACCCCAAAAACACAAAGCAGATAATTATTGTAAATAAACATAAATCTTGCGTAAGGGGAAAAGTGCACTTTAAAGAAGTTAGTGTCAAACAACAGGGCAGACCAATGCATAGCACAACTGCTTGAGGGGCTTATAATGCTTTTCCACTTCACTTTTGGTGCAGCTCTCAGGACCCATTTAGCACCTTTACTGCATAAGATTACAGCACACGACAATTTATCAAACATCTTTGATCAATAACATCTAGTTACAGTGCATACAATCAAAAAAAAAGACAAAAGCATCCAGAAATAAAATTATTAATTTTCATTTACACAGACATTTACATGGAAACATGATCAGACCATTACATGGCTACAGAAAATTGACCACAGTGAGTAAAACTTTGAAGTTTGGATAAAAGTCACACAGGGAAATGAGGTGTGTTTACTGGGAAAAGATATCAAGGATGAGTCCTTTTAACTGGGAAAAGACAACCTTGAACTAGTCAAAGGAAGCATCAGAAAGTTTGTTGGGACAATCCCATGGATCTCAGCCAGTTTTCTGAGTTCTAAGCAAAAGACTAGTAAGGTCACACCTAGGTTACACAGACATATTTGCAAACAGCACAGATTCACTAGGGACAATAATACACTGCTAAATATTTTAGTTAAACTTTTATGAAGTTGACTGTATTGGTTACAGATTCCCAAACCCGGGATTTATGAATTCTGTAAATCAAGTTATTTCATCAAAAAATAATTTGAGTGCACCAGTGTAAACTAAATACAGCTGTAGGAAAGCAGTGAGACGTGTACCTATTGCTGTAGAAGAAAACATACAGAACAGAAGGAAAACAGTGTTCCATGTACTTTGTAAATCCTGCTGGATTAATCAGATGGATTTCAGAAAGCTCAATAATGATACAGTAAATTCAAGGAGGTCAGTCTAATGACAAAGCAGACACACTGTGTCACAGCGTGCCACACTGAAGTCTACATGCCTTATATGCCTAAAAGCCCGTAAGAATTAAATCTATAATTTTCTATTACATATAGATCACTTAGAAGTCTATAAGAATTTTAGCTGGGTTTAGAATTAGCAGATCAATCATTAAGAATTTATGAAGAATAATGCACTTCTGAGACGTCTTTTTTTTTTTTATAATCATACATACCCCAAAGGAAAAAAAATCCCAAACTCTACACACACAGAGTAACACCCAAAAGAATTACAAGCTGATATATTCTCTGTATAACAAGGAGCTCTTCTAGCTCTGTGTATCTAACAAAATAATAGAAAATAAAATAACTAAACTGCTTTCTACTCACTCTACTAGCTACAGACAGCCCCACATGACCTCCAACGTAAAATAGGTATCTGTCAAAATGTTGGAACAAGATCCATGTGGCTATTCCATTTGAAAGTTCATTTACTTGCTAACTCAAATGAACCCACCAAAGCAACATCATATGACTCAGAACAACGAAATCGCACTCCCACCCCTAAAGACAAAGAGACAAACACTCCTGCACATGCAGTACAGCTCCAAAATGTCACATTTTGAAATTTGGGCCTTCTAAATTTTACCCAAACATGATCCTACTTCCCTTTTGTTCACTGCTCCCTGGTACAGGCAACACATGGCTTGATGACTTGGAAAAAAGTGAAGAAAACCTGGATATATCTGCCTTCTGATTACAAAGAATTTAAACTGAAACTGCACTAGGTGAGTGATGATCTTCCTTTTCTATTCACAGAGACTAGCTAGCATTTCACTTAATCAAATACTTAAATTAAACATAATGCATTCAAGACTAATTCAAGAGATGTATAAAAAGTCTAAACACAACATTTCAAAGGTGGTTGATTCTTTAATGAATGCAACATTTCAAAAGCTGATTGGCTCTCCATATACTGATCTGAGGTCATTTTCAAATTTTTAAGACTTTAGGAAGAACATATTTTCACGATAAAATAATTAGAAGTTGGTATCTAAAGGAAAAAGCCCAAATCCCAAGAAACCTCAGTGTGATGAAGCTGCACTGCATCAATATTTTACTTTCTATACATTGTCCTCTTACCTAAATCCCTTAATGTTCATATGTATAAAAGCAGTCAATTTTGCATTTGGCACATTTTGCGATATAGGATCTTTTTTCCAAGATTAGAAATATACAAACCCACAATGCTTCTAATTTTACTTCATGAAAATGATTGCTTTACTAATGGAGCAGCAAGAAAAGCCTTTGATGTTTTTACACAAACTGGGCTATTTAAAAACAAGAACAATAAATGCAGCTTAAATGCTGCTTAAATATATAGCCCATTAGAGTATGGAGGAATTAACTCAAAGGGGAAAAAAAAGTGAGATTGTTTAAATATACATTTATATGTACGTGTCATAAGAAAAAAGTAACTATTTCGGTATTTTTGAATTTCATTTTTGCATTCTACAGTCATTTATTACATATATGTACCTTCAGGTAAATGCAGGATAAGTATACAAAACACTCATACATACATCAAGACCAATCTGGATATTTTTGAAAGTAGTGAAGTTTTTGCCTATACCCAACTCGGGATACAGACCAATAATCTAGAAGAGGCAGCAGTTACTGCTTTTACTGATGTCTGACAGAGACCGGACTCACACCCATGCTGCCAGTTGTTTCACAGACTTTCCAAATCTGTCATATCGTGCAATAAGAACGAAATGTAAACATAAATTATGCAGGAGAGATTTCCTGCACTGGGAAATCCCAGTGACTGGCACACCTGGAGCACACAGGAGCCCCAGCTTGGGAAGGTGACCTTCAGGACACGGTGCCTCCTTGTCTACGTACCTACTCCTGCCCATCCTTCTAACACCTGAGCAATCAAAGGTTACAATGTCTCTCCCTGTTTTAATAACATGTACAGGTTTTCCCTATTTTAACAACATATACAGGTTAGTTGCTGACCAGTTCTACCTGGTACATTGAACATCACTATAGAGCGGCCCTAAATCTGTTGAGATTCATCTGAGAGACCAGAAGACACACATGAAACTGCAAAGATTTTTAGCAGTGTGACAGACATTACTTTGTTTACTGAGGCAAGAGAAAGTTTCCTCCATAATTACATTTTTTTGTGCTTTCCATTTAGCTGGTAGAAAATGTATAGAAAGTGCTGAGTAAATATGATTAATGTGTACAAGAACAGTATGGGAGGCAAAATGTTCTTCCTATAAGAACAGAAAATAATAGTAACTGAAGCTTAGTAAATAACTTTACTTTTTTTAAAAAAGCATCCAATAAAGAATATGCAAAGTTAATGTATTAATTACTTCTTTAATTATTCCATTTAAACAGTGTTTCCCTGCACTTAATTAAAACCTCAAAACCAAAAAGACTCTATATGCAAGGTTTCTAGGATACATCTCTTCACTAAACTTGCAAAATGCTTACAGAATGCTGTAGTAAACATACGTGTATAATTAACTTAAAAGATGGTAAGCAGTTGGGATGGGTGCTGATGTGCTCTGAGGCCAATTCAAAACAAAAACCCCACCACACCTGAAAATCCCTTCCTAACCCAAGCAGTAATGGTTGTGATAGTCTAAGGACATATGGCAGCAAGACCTTTTTTTGTAGAGCAAATGATGTAATTGGAAAAGAGCAGACAAGATATTGGGAGCACAAGCTGCTCTTCAGAATTCAAGGCAACATGTAAGTGCTGCTGGCATGGATGTGCCAGGAAGTCTGCAGTGTATAAAGAGTTTAAGTTCTTCTTCCAGCTGCAGAGCTCTGGACACACTTCTATTTAGTTTCCTTACTGCAAAGTTTAATGGGTTTAGAGCACATCTCCTTGTGTCAGTAGGACTTCAGCATGAACTCAAATAACACCTCAACAGGCCTGTTAGTCTCATGAATCAAAGCCTTCATGTAGGTTTGCAGCAGAGAAGAGACAGCATCCTCGGAAAGCCACAAACTGAGCTGCAAGGACAAATCTTCAGCGCTCTGGAGCAAGAAGCAAGACTTGTTCAAAAACACATGCTCACAACAGTGTTCTCTGGACTGACATGAGCAGTGCACCCCTTCAGGCATCTGAACAGGCAAAAGATGGTGCCTTTTACTAAGCAGTTCCTGACAATGGTATTTAATCTTACTAATAATATATTTTTTAAAACAGAGAAAGATACCTTCCACTTGATAAAAGACCCAACCCAGAATGAATCACACACAATGACCTGCTATGTACTCAAGAAGACTTCAGAGGGACGTTTTGCAGTGTGAACTATCAGCAGTTTTGCCCCTTATCTTCTTTATAGGAAATAATTCGGAACATGGCCAACAGCTTTCCTGTTGCCAATTATTTTTTCCCCTACTTGGAGATGCTTGATTTATTGCTCCCTTCAGTGCTCTCTGAGAATGACATAGATTTAATTTCTTCCTGTGCAAGTTGCTCCTTACGTTGACATTGGATCACTTCAGAGAGTTTGAAGATTTCTGGAAAGCTGGAAGAGTGCGCCTTAAAACAGGATGACTGTGAATATGTGAAAGAGATGCTAGCTTTGGATTAATTAGCACTTTTGTGCCTACACATCTGAAGTCTTAGTTGCACTCAGCACTACTTTGCTTCAACTACTAGCACAGAATGCTGAAGTCCCAAGCCTTTTACTTTTTTAATTTTAGAATCTCAGTCTGCGAAACAAAGCAATTTGCAACATGAAACCAGTAGGCTTTAATGAAGATTTTTAATACATAAAGGTTCCTTTGTATCATAACCTGAGCAGTTGTAGACTAGGATCAGAGAGAGGTTAAGTAGCAAAGGGAAGAGGTGGAAGCAGGGTTTTTTTTTTTTAACCTTCTTCAAGAAGCATGACAATGATATTTGAGAATAAACATGTTTTTAACGCGTGTAAACAACAGCTGACAGGAGGCTTTCTAAGCACTCCTTTAGTTCAACATACATACGTTACAACAAATGGAACAGAGAAAAAAATCCCTGCCTGAAAAGAATACGAAAAAAGTCTGGTGCCTACCCTTCTGGCATAGATTTTTGTCTGTATGTGCCCCCACCAGAGCCAGTCTCACTCGAGGATGATAAGTTGCTTGGAGAATTACGGCACTGCTGCGATCTTGCTAAGGCAATGGATGAAACTGTGACGTAGACATCAGAACCTGGAGACAACCTGTTCAGAGCAAGCAAACCAGTCAATCAGCAGTATCGAACAGCAATATCATAGTGCAAAGCATGATGGACAACATCACGCAAATCATCACATCAGCAAAGAACATGGCACCATGGAGACAGAAATGAAGTCAGTTGAAGGATCAGACATTTTCCCCTGTTTAATCTATTGGAAACCGTGGAAAGCCAACTGTACAAAGCTGGATGCAGGGGGTAAATGCAGAGGCAAGCGTGGGAGGAAAATGCCAGCACACTAAGAACACAACCCAGCTTCTGAAGTCCTGATTTGCTTTTACAGATTGCTTACAAGCAATAACGTCATTCCTCACCCAAATACCAAACGGAACAAAATATTTGTAATTCTCAAAACAAACTCTTGCCTGGAATTTAACTGTAGTAAGTTGTCTATGCAAAATTTTCCAAGAGCATCAAGCTTATCTCTGTGTCACCAAACCTGTCCACATTATATCACAAGGGCTAAAAAATGCATTTTTTAAAAGACAGACTTTAAAATCCCCTCCTAGAAACTTAATATTCTAATATAAAACTAACTCAACATATCAGAGCTCTGTTTGAAAATACAGACCTGAGTCATATTAAGCTGCCTTCTCTTAGAATAACCATGCAGCAAATAAATGTGCTAGAAATGCAACACATGCACTTGGGCAGAATGGTTAGAAGCAGCAGGCTTGTACTGCTCAACGTGTATATCCTGTTCTGTAGTTGAATGCTTTTTCAGATCATTTTCTGCTTTGTGCATTTTGTTTCCCAAACCCCAACTGAATTGCTGCTGGTAGCTAGCTTTTTGTTCTACTCGGTGATGACTGAAGCTATTCAGAACTTTTGCGGTGATTTAACTGGAATTTGAATTAGACCATCCAGGAACATCAAAATCCTCCTGTGAACACAAACCTTTACTCATTTTAACTAGGAAAAATATGATAACTTACACAAGTTAAATAGCAATTTTACATTTTAAAAAATGCATATTGACTTCAATGAAAAATACAGATGGTTGCCTCAGTACATAATTTGGGTCTGGGGATTTACAAGATTGTAGCCTAGCCACTTAATCTGTATCTGTAAAGAAATGGCAGATTTTAATCAGCTCTCACCACAATACTGTAAGAACTTGTGAGGCTCAAAAACTCTTTTGAAAATGAAAAAAGCATTACGTGACTAATGTTACTTATGTATGTCTATATATCTAAAGAGAGTGTGCGTATAAATAAATAAATAAATAAACCAACCTATCTATCTCAAATGTGCTTTGTCTTCCCTCAGTACTTTGCTAAAAAGCAGTGCACTAACAAAATCTTAAAAGGAAGGAACAGTAGGACTGGATCAAACATCTTGATCATCTGGAATTTCATAAAGCACATATCACAAATAGTAACTCATTTACCCAGACAAGAAACGAACGGTCAAACACCCGAGTGTCACAAGCACCACACCAAATCCAGTAATTCCCTTTTCAGTCTACCAAACTGAATTTAACTTATTTATCAAGCAACAATTCTGAAATATTTGGTTGCAATGAAGACAGCTCAAGAGTTGGAAACTTGAGAAGCCATGAGCAAAGCAGTTCATTTTCCCAGCAGAACTCTTATGAAGAAAAAAAAAAATAGGTCTACCAACAAAAAGATGTGCTTTCAATAGTATTCACCCATCTGTATATGCACACACAGTTAAATTCAGTTATGCTTGCAGAGCAATACACAAAGTATGACCTTTTTTCCCCAACACTAAATTACAATTTATGGCACAGAAACCAATTGCTTCTCAAATACTTTCTGTAAAACAATTTCCTGTTGGGAAATGCTTACATTTTCACTTCAGATCCAGCTATGCCTCTTCTTTAATTCCTGTGCCTTACCAAAAAGTGACAACACTGTCCAGAAAGAACGTCAAGATTTCAGAACTATGTCATAGAGTTATAACTGATTTACAAAGAAGACAGACCTCAAGGGCAAACAAAATTGTATTATAAATGTGGTCTGAAGAACAACAATGAACAACCAGACAGTTAGGACATCCTAGTATTTAAAGCAGCAATACATTTTGTTGGTACAGTTCACAATAGCACCAAAAAGCCATTAATAGCAAAATACATTAAGTTTATGTGAAACATATAAATAAGACAAGAGAACTTTAGAGTAAATTGGTTCAAATTGACTTTTTGAGCTGCTTTGAAATCTGTTGATGAAAGGCACTTCCCAAGAAGAAAGGAGTATTGTGTTAGCAGTATGTCCCTATAGTTAAGATATTTGGTGCTTGTCTTTTATTTATAATTAAAATCCAAACTAAAACAAGTTATTATCTATTTCAAAAGACAGCTTTAAAAAGAATTTCCAAAATGTTTAAGTGCATGACTGCCATAATTGAATTTAAAAATAGGCCAAGTGTCCATTGCATTAAACAGATACAATTACACTGCAGTCAATTGAACTGGGATTATACCATGCATGATTTAATTCTAACAGATCTCACTCATCCTGAAAGGACTGGTTGAGTATTGCCAAGTATGGGAAGAAAATAATCTTTTGTGAAGGCAGAGAGTAGAATGGACATACATTTATTTTGTTTAGCATGACAAAACAGACATCAAAAGCATCCATCTTGCTCTTAATAAATTAATTTCCATGTTATAATTTTCCCCATGTCTTTAGTATGCACAGGTATCTAATATACACATCATAAGAAAAATGTCAGTCTAGCACACTTTGTGCCTGCGGCCTGAAGCAGTCTTTAGTTGTAAGATCACTCACAGGTGCCTCCTCCCTTAGGACCTCTGCCCCACGCAGTTTGGTTTTGTGATACAACTTCTCCTGCAAGAGCTGCACAGCTCAGCAGAGAAGGTGGTGTGGGCCGGCAGAAGGGAAGGGGCGGCCTTGGAGCCAAGGCATCGCTGCGCTGACTTGGCAAACAGAATCCTTCTCTTGCTCTTGCTGCAGCACTCCAATACCGCCACTGGCACATTTGTTAAAGAAAATTTTCCATTCATTGTCACTAATTGCACGTTTCTCAAAGGCCTTATTTGATTCCAAAGCCTGATTTACTTCTGAGATTTAAACTTACTAAAGTAGCTGAAGTCAACTGAAGCTGTAATTTGAATATATAAAAAATTAACAATGCTGGGCACACTTCCAAATAGAAGATGCCTAAAATAGGACACAGCAAATGATTAGAACATAATTTCTCTCTCTGCCTTTGTTCTTAATCTGAAGAGGGCCAATGACATCTCTTCTCATGCAAGAGTTTTGAAAATTAAGTTTAATTAATACCTATGAAGCATTCAGAAACTATAGTAATGGGCACCACTGTAAAGCTTTGAGGGGAATTAATAATTGCATCTTTACAGTAGGATTTGAATACCATCCAGTAAATAAGGGATGGAGTAATGAAGAGGAAAATAAATATTAAATAGCTCTTCTCTAATGAGCTGCATCCACTGTGTGAACTGAAGGAGGCAGATGTCCTTTATTAAAAGAATTTCTCATAATTTAATCAAAGGAAGTATCAGAAAATATGATTACACAAGAGTTCTGAATAAAATCGCACAGCAAATCTTAATTCTGGCATGTTTACTTTCCATGTGTTTGATTTTTGCAACCCTGATAACACTGTGAGATGTAACAGTTCTCTGAAAACACTGATTCAATGCTCTCATGTTAAGAAGGAAACAAACCATTCAAAAAGGAAAAACAGAGCATCAGCAATTTTGGGGAAGGGGATAGCAATTGAAACAGAAAATGCAATTACGCTGTCATATTGTACCTTCTCACAACACGCTGTATACTTTCTGAAATATTTTTCTTCAATTTGATCATTGCATTTCAGAAAACACATATTATAACAAGAAAAGATAGAGGAAGGCAACAGGACAACCAGATGGCTTCTGCATGAAAAACCAGTGAAGAGGCCATACAGCTCTAGATTATAGAGAATGTTATCATATCTGCTCAAATCCGTCCAAACGTGAATTATATGGGATCAAGCAAACAAAATCATTATTCATTATGCCTCATGACAAAAAAAATAAGTAGGAGACCTGGAACTATCAAGAGACCAATCAGCAGGTAGCTGGATGAGAAGATCCCATCCACAGCTGTTGAACACAGCAGAACAGCTGCATCTGGCTCTGGGTGACCTGACAGAGTAGCCAGCAGGGAGCTGGTGAGGAGTCTTCCTTTACACCCTAAGCATTCCTTATGCTTTTCCCTGGTCCCTGCTGATGGCCACTGTCAAACAAGAGAAACCAACTCTTGACAAGACACAGTATGGCACTTCTCAGATGTTTCTGGAATACAAGAGTTTGGCCATACAGCCAGGTGTACCAACAAACCTTTGATTTTCCTCTGCTACATCCAGCTCTAGGTCTCGATGCCGGTAGGAAATGCATAATACATAATCTCATGTTAGTACATGTTTTAATTTGAAGAATGTTACGGAAACTTTAGAATACAAATCTTCAAACCCTGTGAGGTAGGCAACTCACGTGCTACATCACTCACTTGGCAGGTGGCAAGATGAGCACAGACACTTGCTTGTTCCTGTTAGGAAAAACGTCACTGATCCAAGCTAAATAGCAGCAGATTAAGGTATTTATATAATACGGGAACAGTATGAACTAGAATCTATCTGCAGGAATTAACCTATAAACTACTGCTGGCACACTTACTGTTGCTGACTACACACAGGCATCGTTCAAAGAATGATGAAGTTTTAAGGCAAGACTGTGCTCGAAAGTCCTTGGTAAGACCTAATACCAATCTTAATGAATATTGTTTTAGTACTTCCATACTGTGGAATTTTACAGCCAGTGCCTAGCTGCAGTCGTGCCATAATTCACTTTTTCATTTGGTTTAAAACCTTGACTGTGCTCAGAAATTTTCTAGTTGCAGCCTTGAGCTTTCATCCAGCACAGCACTGAAGCGCACAAGTCCCCCACTGTGCCTTGCTCACTAGATTTCACACTTTTCAAATGTTTGTTGAATCAAGTTTTAGTTAACACTGGTTCCAGTTTTCAGCAAATTAAGACGACATAATCATCTAATACTATCTTATGTCCTTTCCCTGTACATTTCTTTCTTAATAAAGTCTGGAAACCAAGCGTACAAAATAAAAACTGAAAATTGGGGGGGGGGGGGCGGAAATATCAATAATACATTAGCTCTAGCTTACTTCACATATATATGCTTTATGGTTGTTTTCCTTAATGTAACACACTGATATTTATTCTGGGTTATAGGCTATATAGTGTCCCATTTGGACTAATTAATGTCATGAAAGAAGCCATAACTTGGAATTTATTGCATTTATATTATTTGATTTTTCAGTCTTAATGTTGCAGTAACATTAGAGATTTATTTTAAAATTTATAAAGTTTTGGGTTATGTCTCCTGCCTACAAATGTGCAGATCAATCATGAATACATTCAAGGACCTGGAATACTATGAGAAATAGGGAGAATTTTAGTATAAGCCAGTGAGTTGGATACATGAGAACAATCCAATAAAGACACTCCGCTCTTCAGTCACAGGACTGGGCACTTGCCTGTCTTCTCAGGATCACGGCCTGCCAGGCTCCCACCTACAGCAGCAGTCTCCATAAGGAGGCAAGATGATTTCACGTATGCAAAGCGAAAACCTCCTGTTCTCAGGACTGGTAATGCAGCTTTTATTTATTTTTAACATAGTTAAATGGAATAAAGATAAAATATCAACAGGGGTCATGTCTGTAATCCTGTTAATTAGAGAGCACTTTGTGGATCACAGGGACCACCGGTTATAGATCTCAGTACCCACAACTACCAGGTTACCCTTGGTCCTCCATCTCTCCAACCAAGAGCTGAGCAAAGAACAGATCACAGGGAGCAAAGCGCAGCAGCACCGCTGCCACCTGTGCCAGAACACACGGATTCCAGCACATCCTCATAGGGATCTTTATGCTATGGGAAGTATGAAAGTTAGCTGTCAAAATTTAAATTAGACAGTAATTAAGAGAGGGCTATGAAAATCTCACCTGGGTTGATTTTAGAGATTTTACACAGTACAGACAGAATTATCTGAGTTGCCCCAAAAGCATTTCTTTTATCATGCAGAGAAAAGAAAAATGAGGTTTGGAGTGAGCTTATTGTTTGTGTGTGTTTTTTGGTTTTGTTTCTTGCCCTCCCCCCAGTATTCCTTTAAAAGGACAAAAATGTATTTTTCTTCACTTTAACTGGAAATATGTTAACCTTATGGAGCTGCTGCTATGTTTAAACTTGATCCAGCCAAGAGTAACATGCTTAGCAGACCAAAAAGATAAGAGAGGAGACATTTTTCAGACATCGGAAAAAAACTCCCAGCCAAACTTAAAAGCTACTTTGATTATACACTTTTAAGGATGAAAAGATCCCATAGGACCCTTTTTGAATAATCATAAAAAATACTTAAAAAAATGTCTAGAGGAGGAAAACCCCAGCTATATACCTTGAAAATAATGGAAATGAACGAAGTTTCACTTTTTGAAAACAAACACTGAGTATATGAAAATGTAATTTTCACTTTGCAAACATTTGTCAGGCCATAACCCCCTCTAGAAGCATCCAGCAACTGGATAAATCTTGGATGGTTTAGGTATGCAATGCTGCCCATATAGAATTTTATGCACAAGAAAAACACAGTTAATAATACTGCATTTCTCAGTACAGCCAAAGGCTCATGCTCCTCGGCACAAGGAGACTTGAGACTCCAGACAAAATTCTTTGGTTAATACCATGAAGAGATGGAAGTGTCTGCACAAAACAGCAGCCCAACTGAATTTTACCTTCTGCCACTGCCTTTAACTTTGTGCAGGTATTACTGTGCTTTCCATTGTTACAGAGTGAGAGTCTACAGCACTGGAGAGAGCAAAAAAACCCCAACACCCCAAGTTCTACTCCTTCAAATTCAGGATCTGCCCATCTTCAGCTGTAACAGGCAGATACGGACTGAAGCCATGCAATTTTTATATTGGCTCTGTAACAGTGTATTTGGACCAAGTCCAGTGTCTCACTGGCTTCTGTAGCCTTTTTCACAGACAATCTCATCAAGTTGTCTGTGAAATTATTATTACTGCTTTCGGTGTTGCAAATTTTCTTTTGCAACTCACACCGATGGGAGCTTTAAGTTATACATCTATTGAACTTGCATAAAGCCACAACGGGGAGGCACTCTCTAATCAGTTTGAGTGCAGAATTGTCCAATGGAAAAAAAAGAGTTCTTACCAATTATTATAAATTCTTAACAAGGTGTCCTAGACAGCAGTTTCAATTTCACCTTAGTAGTTCCTTAGTCTTGGCTGTACCATCTTTGAACATTCTGCTTCTTATCCCAAGTTCTTCAGGATGTGAAAAATGCTTTAATTTAAATTATTAGAAACCTCTTAAAGTTTTCTATAATATGCATTTTATTTCCACTGCTCTATATATCCTTCAGTAACATAAAGCACAATCTCTACAGCTTTTTTAAAAGGAACTGTCCAAAATAAAAAACAGAAGCTATAAGCTTGTTTCCCTCAACAGATGTTTTTGTAAACGCAGAGGCAGTGGCAGATTTGTGTAGATAATAAAAACAATGATAGTTCATTAGAATACTATAAAATACATTTTTTTCCATGACAGAATGCAAATACTGTGACAGGATGTGCTCAATACATTTACCTTAACAATAATTGCTTTCTTGTTTGTTGAGCACACACACATAGAAAACACAAAACAAAAACCAAACCAAAAAACAAACAAACCCCAAGCCACCCTGGAAAAATGCAAACTTAAAACAACCTCTTCGAGCTTAAAAAGTCTGAAAACTTCACAATCAGATAAATATGCTTCCTGTTCTGGTCAGAATTCTCTTGCTGAATACCCCATTAGATGCTATTTCTGCCTTGTGAGCTTCAGCCGATTCTGCCCAGTCCATGAACAAGCTAAAATTTCCATTCATTTCTTCGAAATGCAGAAGTTTATGAACACTTGGATCTAAAACTTTGACTGTAACTCATTTAAAACTTAACAATACAGCATTTTTGGAATACCATCCAACATAGGGCCACATAGCCTAACAATCCTGTAACACTTCATTTTGTGGTTAATCATGCCAGGAAAGGTATTTCTTTTTGGCTAATGTTTTGCTCATGTTCATGTTACCTTTTAACTAATGAAAGCCTAGATTAAAAGCAGTCTTCAGGTACACAGATAAATCTATAGTGCCTTTTTCCAGACAAGACTCTGTGCAGCAACGAAAAGCCATTTGTGAAGAAGACACGTACCTCCGGCTCTCCAGCGGGCGCCCATCACTAGAGATGCTTCGGGGGATGTTGGCTGCTCGTTCCGGGGGTGGCATTTTCCCTTCTCCTTTCCCAGCGCCAATCCTAGATGTTACTGGACTTTGCATTTGGGATGGTACCTGAGTCACGTGAGGCCCCTGTCCTTTGCTTGCATTTCGTTGCCATTTGTTATTATTTCTGAAGGGAAATTTGAGTTCATATGACATTCCTTCATTCACTTTGTATTCCATCACTGGCATACGGTAGTTTTCTGAGGAACTCCTTGAAATGAAGAAATTTAACATGCTGCTATTAATAAGTAAAATAAATAAATAAGTCTCCCATTCACAAGGCTAGAGCTTTGCAGACAGAGCTGAATCAATTCTACAAAACAGTAAATGTAGTATTTTAGTTTTTAGAAACATATTTAACAAATTTTGATACTCTTCATCTGATTACTGGATTATAAAAGCTAAAAAAATCTGCTAGAAAGGTATCTTCCATTTCCTACTTTGAAAAGTCATGCATTTTAGACAAATAAGACCTGAAATGTTTGTTCTTTTTGAGATAAATCTTTCTGATGCACAGTTATCCATGAAAAGACAAGATTACCATGAAACATTGCATTACACTTTATTTTCAAACATATTTAGCTTTGGAGTACCTCAGTTGATAAATCTGTACATTATGAAAACAAAACACTTGCTAAAAATTGTAGACGCCAAGCCCAAAAGATGCCCTTTGCTTTCTGAGGACATACAGGAATCAGACAGCACAAAAATTAGAGTAAAACAAGATATAAACTAATGCAGTCCACGTAAGACACAGGACAAACTCCTGTATATATGAGATTTGGAAAGTAGATGTGACCTTCATCTTCTGTGAGGCTAATTTTGGTATTTCTCTTGACAAATGTATATACCTCTATTTAAGTGATTTTTCTATTGTGATTACTTGATCTACACAGATCAGTATCCAATGGGAAGCAAAAATAAATAATCGGAGCAAAATTTTTTAGCTCTTCCTCCAAGTGATTACACCATTAGTACTCATAATTATCAGTATCTCTTCCAAGCTAAAATCCAAAACAAAACAGATAACCTGTTATCTGGCTATGCAGACATCACCAAGTAGTGCAGTCTAACAGAAGCAAACAAAGCGAAACAGTCGGTGCTGAGGTCTTGCTATCTACAATATACACGTTTTGTGGTTTCCCTTTGGCCTATGCTCTAGTCTTGACCTGCAGATGAAATTAGCAGTCGGAAGGCACGAGGTGTGCTTCTGAAGAACGTGTAGCTCCGCTTCACCTGAAAGGAAATGTTTGTGTGCTCCCAGGACACTCTGATGTGAACCACTGCATGGTAGTTGGGGATGATGAGCAGATTTGTTTTCAAAGTCCACTCACAACTTAACTAAAATCTTGATACCCTTGTTTTTTCTATTTTACGTCTCTGCTATTGTTTCCCTTGTGACTATATACTTCAATAGTTTGGGTCCCTTTTCGTTTTTCCTTTTTTCTTCAGACACATTATAGTTACATTTTAAGAAGCAAGAATACACCATCTCCTCTTGCTGCTGTGTCCTTAACTTCATGATCAGCAACCAATCCACTAAATGAGTTCACTGGCAATGTTTTAGTGATCGTCTTTTAGTACAGATATAACCATAACAAGGTCTGTCTCTGGGTAAGGGCATTAGATTGTGCATCAGGGTATTTGGACCTATTTTTGTATTTGCTACCAACCTTGTACACGTGCTTGTTGGCAAGTCACCTTATCTAACGGCACCTCTGCTCTTCCTCCAATGCCAATCAATTTATTAGGATAGGGACTGCTTGTCATAGAAATGTATTATACCAAGCAGAACCGATCTTCATTTTAGTTATGGTCTATAGAAGATACTGTAGTAGAAATATTGAACGACCTCCAGAGGACACACTGAAAGGACTTCAATTTTGGAAAAATGATTGTCAAAAGAGAAATTGCTTTGTGCAGATATTTAAGTCAAGTCTCTAGTAAAATATGTAGAATAGCTACAAATTCAAGACAGTTCCTAAACCTTAATGGTTTTAGACACGCAAACAGGATAAAGAGTTGCTTTATGAAATGTTATAACTGGGTAATAACCCACCATGAACATTTGCTCACTACAAGACAACAACAAAACTCACTGATGCTGACTACACTATTTCAAAAAGTGCGGTAACTTCTCCTATTGCTATGTGTTTGGATACACTAAAGCTAAGCCTGTTTTTGGCTGTCCTTAATATAGTTCAGGAATAATAGGATCTGTGCTTTCCACATAGATTTTTCTGCTCTAATCCTTTTGCTATGATTGCAGCTGAACTTCCATTTCCTCGGGCTGCTAAAAACTGTATAAAAGCTTTCCAAATACCTCATGGGTGACCTTCTGCCATTGCTCATTTTAATCCCTGACATGTATTCAATTTTCCACTGACAACTAAAGGACAAATAAAACTTCTTTTCTCTCTGCTCCTGTTTTGCAACCAGTTAAAAAGGAGTTAATATGGCTCACAGTGAAAACAAACATGGATTCTTCTTTTATGCAAGTACAGGGTCTCTGCTCAGAGACACAATTTCATATCAATGTAATAAATATGCACGTAAGCTCAGCCCCAACCTAAATTATACAAAGATTTAGCATCTACCCCTACAAAGAGAATGCCTGATTAGAAAACAGCAGCACAAAACACTGTCTCAGTCTCATATGGCAAGGAACACACTGATAACTATATTTGCTTGTTCTTGGCAAATCTAGCACAAACTTTGAGCTAGCTTGCAGGCAATTTTACTCTATTAAAGATCGTTCAATTTAAATCATACAGCATTTTCAAGATACTAATACAGGATGTCAGGAATATCAGAATAACATTCAGCGATGTGGCTGAGCAGTACAAATTCTAAAAAGCTTTCACGTGAATTCCAGAAAAATAGAGGGACTTAAAGTCCAATTTAGAAAAAAAGCACGTATTACTGCTTCTTTATGATCAAGCAACATTTTAAAGCTATGAAAGCAATAACACAGTTGACACAAGCCTCAGGCTTAATACGGATAAGGAAATAAGTGAGATGCAGCAAGATCTACTACTGAGTAAAGAAGAACTACAATTTGCAGCAATTTGTCTGGCTAGATCCATATCTTTGATATACTTCAATCATTTACAGCTTTTCTTATTTGTGAAAGTAGAAGAATGTGAGTCTATTCAGAGCTTTCAGGAATTACATTGACAGACATTGCAAATTACTAAATGGGAAAGTATGGAGGGAAATGTACAATTAATTTTGATGCATCATAAATACACAACAGTCAACAAAAGCTGTTTGATTTCCACGTTAAATTCCATGGAATTTAAAAGATACACAAGGTTCTTCACATATTTTATTAGACTGTGGTATTCCATAAATATTTTGTGGGGCCTGGAGTCTGAATATAGGCAATTTTCTTCTGCCCTCTTCTTTCACCTTACAATACTAGATGCTGTATTATAACTATGCCATGGTATTTGCAGGTTAACATTTATTCTCTTGTGTTATTTTCCCCACCCTGACCCCACAAATCAATATATAATTTCAAATCAAATGTAGCTACTACACAATACCTGCGTGGTGTGCAGTCCTCATATGGAGGGACGATGACAACCTTCACTGTTACTGATGTTCTCAGAAGATCAATCATTTGCTCGTGGCTGAGAGTGGCCACAGCCACCTTGCAGATCTCCACCAGCCGGCTGCCTTGGCGCAGACCTGCCTGCCACGCGTAGCCGTAGGGCTCAACATCTGCCACAATGCCTTCGTAGTTCACGTGGAAGCCAAGCTGACCCAGACCGTTCCGACGCAGAGTCATTTCCACTGTTTCACAGCCCTTAGTCACAAGCTGAGAATTGAAATGAAGACAAAGCTTAATGCAAGGAGAGATCTTCAGTGCTAACAGAGGTCTAAGTGCTCAATTTTTGTACAATCAACCAACTCCCAAGACCAACGGTGGGACACGATCAAGAAATATGTATCTCAGTCCTGAGTACATAATCAGCTGGAATGGGTGTTGTCACTGAAACAAATATTTTCAGTACAGTCTGGTTATCCAAGTTCTGCCTTGAAGTTTTTACTGAAACCACAGGAATTTTAGAAGATACATGGCAGCACACAACAGAAACATATGGTGTTATGCAAGCATCTCTACTTCATCTTTTATGCATTAATAACCAAGCAACCACTCTACATTTCTGGCTGTTTCAGTAAACTGCAAGACTACTTTCAGTCAGAATGCGGTGGCGTACAGTTTCTAGGCACAGTGAACTGGAGTCTATGCCAACTCTTCCATGTACCATGAGCATGAATACCATCAAGGGCAATTTAACATGTCCTGGTTTTCCCTTTTTCCTGGTCATTATACAACTACAGTTGTGAAACTACAGGAAAGACACTAGAAACATAACACATTCTTTCCTAACTTAACTGGATAAAAAATCAGCACAGACAGATGTTTTAAAGACGGATACCACGATTCACTGTATTTTTAGTTTATCACATGCATTCAGAGAATGAATATCTGAAGGTTGCAGTAGGGTTTAGGACTGCACCCTGCTTACAACATAATTAGTCAGTCTCAAAGATATTACAACTTCATCTGAAACAAGACACAACAAGCCTATAAAAACACAGAAAGGGAAGGAAAACAAGGAAAAGAAATAAGGTGACATTTCTGTACTTACCGTGTGGGAGCAATTTATGCACCTGAAGGCTCTGCCTTTTTTTTTTTTTTTTTTAAAATGTATAGAGGCATTTTGACACACACAGAGCCAGCTGAGGTTGCCTGATATGTGATAAAAGTGAAGGCAATACTGGATTTTGAGAAATAAAAGCAGGACAGTCCTTATAGGTGTCATGATAAACAATTAGAATAGTTTTAGGGATCTCAAGCATTACTTAAACTAAAGCCTTATTTGGCAGCAGGGCAAGAGAAGAATGCAAAGAAGGGGAACCAAACAAGAGAACACATTCTAACCTCCAGCCTTTTGACGATCTCTTTGATATCATCAATGTTGCTGATGAAGCTCTCCAGAGAAACACATTCACCTCTCTCATAGAATATTTTGATATTTGTGTCAGTTGAAGTCCATCCTATCACATCTCGACAGGAGCAATTGAACACCACACTTTTCGTGTCCTGTTCAATGAGGACTACAAACTCATTAGAGATGCCCAGGAGACAGTCTATTTCCATACCCTTGCTGTAGTCTTTTGCATGGACACTCCATACAATAGCACCAGAGCTATAGATCTCTGCTCCTGGATAAGGCTTGGACTTTTCTTTCTTTTTTGAAGCAAGTGAGATGAAGGGGAACTTGCCAGAAGGGTCAATAGGTGTGTTGGTGACATTCTTCTCTGCCAAGTCTTTCAAGTACTCTTGACGGGTCCTGGTGGCCATCGCACGAAACTTTTCTGATTTATGAGCAGCATTCTCTGCATTAATGACTTTGGCTAGTAAGAAGTCCCTGAAAACATTTGATTTAGGAAACGTGACACCTTTTGGAATAGGTGGTCCAAAGGATGGTACATCTCTGGATCTTGTCACAGCGACACTAAAAGAAAGAAAAGAAGAATCAGCAGAGTGTTTCACTGCAATGCAAATTCAGCAGTGCTTGAATACAGAAAAATACATTTCCTTTTTTTCCTTAACCCCTCAATCTATCTTTCTTTTTCTCAGCAATATGCCCATAATTGTATTTTAATCTTGCCAGTGTGGAGATTATGTCCCCCTTATGGTACAAAGAGAAGGCCACTTATTTTTGCATCCAGCTTAAACAGAGCTTCAAGTACAAAATTGTGTTTACCTCACATCACTGCTTTTTAAATCTCTGGATCAAAAACTGCAATAGCTGATATTGTATGTTAGTGATAGAGGCAGACTCCAAAAATACCAGAAATAATAAGTTACTTAGAAGTTTGGAGACAGAAATAGATGCTTTCTTTTTCAACTGTTCCTTTTAGTTTCTGTACCAAGTGACGGACTGACAAGAAGATTGCGTTAGGCAATGCCGACAAGCTTCACTATTTTCCCATGTCAATTCTCTCTTGATACAAAGTGGATGAGAACTATTTGGCATCATTGAAGATTTGCCATTCCAGTCCAGTATCATTCATTTGGCAGTCTGTCCTAAGAAGAGACTGACAGCTGTACTTCAATCGTTCTATGACAAGAAATGCTCCAAGAGTTCAAATCAGGTTTACCACATATCTATAACTAGATCTGAAGAGGCATTAACTAATTCTGCCCAAAATATCATGGTAACTGAGTTTTAGAAAGAAAAATAGGATGGACCTTTAACACACTAGAAATGTATGTGGTGGCTCATTTGGAAGACTGGCTGGTACTATTTTCACACTTCGTTCTAACATCTGAATCCTTAAACATAATCAGAGAAATTGCCCCCCAAATCAATATCTGAGATTGCAGAAAGAATAGTAAAGCTTTTGGGGGGGTTGGGTACACAGGAATAGTAAAAATAAAATGAAGTCACCCAATCGTTAACCATATCTTCTGGTTTGGGTGTTGGTTTTTTTTTTAAATAAAATCTATTTTCTGGCAACTGATATTGAAAGATGTCATTGACTGTCATGTATCCTTCAAATGCATCCCAATATATCAAACCACGGAACAGGAGGTGCTCATGATGCAACCATCTGACTCTTGATCCCCTTCACTGGTCCTAAAGGGTCTGTTGTTAAGAGATAGAAGCCTAAGTGTTAAAGACAATTACTGGATGTAATGAAAAGTGGCCAGTCATATTTTGTTTGATGATTAGGTTTACAGTATCATGAATCACAGGGACAACAATTAATTCTTCAACATATGCTAGAGAAGTTTTAAAAAGTGAATGATGTTAACAGAGAAGCCAGACTTTTGAAATATTGTTTATCTTAGTTGGGAGGAAGAGTCACTGGCCAAGACTGTGTTTTATTTTATTCCTTTAACATAGTTTTTAATATAAAGTCTAGTACATTTTTATGCTATATGGCTTCCTGTTTTGTCTAGAATTATTAATCTACAAAACTGTTCCAAACAATTCTGTGAAAAGAGGTTAAACTTAATTTGAAAAGTTTCCTAGAAAAACTTTTTAAAATGGATCCTTGTAAATTTAAATCAAGCGTTCACACTGAGAAGACAAAAAACCAAAGTATTTTAATCTTTAAAATAGTACACAGAACATATAAAGCTCTGGCGGTCTCCTCTATCAAAATCAATGCTGACACACCCACAATTTTTTTTTCCTACCTGCTCCCTCTTCCCTTAAAATTTAAACCTGTAGTACAAGCAGAGCCAAAATTCTCAAATTTTATTCACCAATAGTAACTGGTAAGGCTCCAACCATCGTAGTTGTGAACATTTGTGACAGTGATTCGGAAGTCTGAAGGTCAGAAATAGAATGCTAAGATATTTAAAATTATTATGGTATAACAAGCATGAATCTTTCCCATGCCTTTTAAAAGGAAGAAACTAAAAATATGCAGTCATATTATTTAAAATAATAACCAAAAGCAGGTATTTCTCTGTGTTTGCAACACCCAATTTAAATGGAAAAAGCGTCTGTAGCCCTTGTGGATATATTTCCTATTTTACCTTTATTTCAAAATTATTTTCTGTACAGAATGAGATATGAAACATATGTCTAAAAGTTTAAGAACAAGCTATGTCCACATAAATTATGCAGCAGTGGAATTTGTCAGCAAGCTGCCTTAAAATGAATACCAACATGAACGCGCCTATTCCAGGAGAGTTTGATCCACATGCAAAGTTCAGTGTCAGTTCAGAAGTGCTGTGTGAGTTTTTTCAAAAACTTATGAGGGAAAAACTCTTAAGCCTTACTATACTTACTTGGAAAACATGAATACTCCATTTCCAACACTGCAGTCTTAGTGCTTCCTCCAAATAAGCACTTGACTGAATAAATTACTTAGGTGAATATTTGTATTTCAGGGAAGACAACTTAATTCTGCATCTACCTCATTTCTAGATAACTACTTAAAATCCATTACTCTGACACTTCATTTCATTTAAAAATACATTAAGAGTTCAAGATATAACAAAGGTAAAAAGTTTCATTAAATGTAAAAAGTGTAACTCATTGTTTCTATATACTTTCAGTTTGGTTAAAAAAATGATGCTAAAAAGGATTGTCATCTTGTAATTCTTTGATATATGTTACTTGAAATAATCATTTTCTATTTAAATCATATTGACTTTAAGGTCACATTAAGATATTTTTGCTGCACAATGCTCTGCAATTTCTTCGTTGGACTAAAAATGGAACATAAGCTCAGATGCCCAAATTGTCAAAAAAAAAGAGTGAATTCATAAGAATCAAAATAGAAATACTCTTCTAGCATACTCTTAATGAAGAGAATAAAAAGAACGTGAGAACAGAAATAAAAAAAATCATTCCCAAATGCTTAATTATATACACGTGTGTGTGCGCACGTGTCTGTATGTACAGACATACTGACAGCACTGATTTTCATATTGAGTGCCTTGCCTTTACTTACTCCTGTGTGTCTATTTACATTTTAAAAAGAAGTATTCTACATTCACAGGACCAAAAAAATCTCCTTGACCCCCATCTTTCATTATGCTTCCCTACTGAGAATTCAGAAGATGAACAACACCTCCCTTTGCACCCCAGTTCCGTGTTTTCAGTGAAACTAGTGATAGCTACCTGTAACAAACGCTGTCAGTGCAGGGACTGTGCACTCTTACAATGACAAAGACGTGCTGGAAGTGGGACCGGATGTTCTTTGGGCTGAATGGTTGTGCCCCAGGCTCCTGGAAAACTATTGTCACAATATCATTTCCAATGTGTCGTTTTCTCAGAAGCTTTAACAAAAAACAAACAAATAAAAGTTGTAGAGGTTTAAACATGGCCTTTCACAATTTTAAATTACTTATTTCTCATTATTATAAATTATTATTGTTCATTTTTTTTATTCCAAATGATACTTCAAGATGAAAACTGAAACGGTTTTACATGACAAGTACTAGAATGTTAATTATTCATCTAAAAAAATATAGACATGGGATTTTAATTTTCGTAACAATTTAATTTCTACACATAACAAACAGAAGATCTTGTTAGGGAAAATTTTGAGCTAAACAGAGAGGAAAGACAATAACAAAAACCTGCTAGTATCAGAGTAAACTGGAAGCTGGAAATCATTCCCCAATTCACATATTTTTAAAAGTCAGAAGAAGGTTCTATTTCAAGTTGAAAAATAACTGTAATTGTCCTTAAGACACTCTATAATTATTTTCTGATAGGATTCTTTAAGTAAATCCAAGACAACAGTGAAGGAAAAAGGTAAACTACAAAGTATGAGGTTGGTGCAAAAGGAATTGTGGTTTTTGCATTGCTGAAGTTTGCCATTTGATATTGGAATACATTATTAAAAAAAGGTGGTTATGTTATACATACTTTTAATGCGCTTTTCTTGCTTTGGTTGTTTTTTTGTAGTTTGTTGTTGTGTTTTTTTTTTTTTTTCCCTACTGACTTATTACTTGCATATTTATTTTAGAGTATGGAAATTATGTTACTGTGGCAGGATGCAAACCTTCATCGTGGAAGAAGTAGACACATCTCCCTCTCCCTCTGCTGTTTGAGGTTAACAGCTTCTTTTGTTTGGCCCCAGAGCACCCTGGCCAGGGCCTAGGAGAAGGGAGTGCCGAGGTGCCAGGGAGCCGCTGGGCATCTGTGGCGAGTGTGGGGGATGTTTGGAGGTTTCAGGGGCACCCCACAGCCAGGGTGGGGGTGCAGAGAAGCTTCTGGAATGCCTGCAGTCAGGTCTGATCAGCCTATTAAAAACAGGACTCTCGTCAAGACTCCGCCCTTTGTCGCGGGTCTCTCAGAGCACGAGCAAGGTGCTGCCGCCGAGAGCCCCTCTCCCCGGGATGGAGACTCCGCTTGCCTTGCCACCACATGTGTGAGTAAAATTAATCCTCGCAGGATTGCGAGTGTATTTATCCTTTCCGTGTACATATGCACATGTAACTGTCCGTGCTCAATATGAGCACATGTATAAATTATTTCCTCACACAATCGCGAGTGTATTTTCCTCCCGTGCTTCCACATAAGCACTTGTAATATTCCATGCACATTTGCACGTCTAAGTAAATTAACCCTCAGAGGATTGCGAGTGTATTATAAATTTACCCTCGCAGAATCGCGAGCGTACACCTTCCGTACTCACTACGAGTACGTGTATCTCTTTAAAATAATCCCACACTGTGTTCAGGCAAGTGAGTACTCTTCCTGGACTCGGATGGCTCTGGCATTGTTTTGGGTGAAGCCATGTGTACGCACTCTGTGGACAGCCTGTTGTATTAGTTGCTGCCCTTTAATAATTTTCCTCAACTGATATTCGAACCTGTATTTAAGTCACTTTTAGAGTGCTGAAATCCTGTTTCTCACCGGTTTAATGAAAGTTGTTTTGGACCCTGTTGTCCCTTAAACTAACCTCGGGGTGCCTCCGTGACAGCTCCACAAAAAGCAAATTCGACCTATTTTCTTATTTGAGTTCAAAATGAGTTGTAAAGCAGTGAAGACAACTTGCAACATCAACAACACATGTGCCCAGGAATTGCTAATGAACGTACAGTGCAGCAGTGGTTCAAGAAGTTCCACAAAGGAGATGAGAGCCTTGAAGACGAGGAGCGTAGTAGCTGGCTATCGCAAGTTGACAAGGACCAACTGAGATCAATCATCAAAGCTGATCCTCTTACAACTACATAAGAAGTTGCTGAAGAACTCAATATTGACTGTTCTATGGTCATTCAGCATTGAAAGCAAATTAGAAAGGTGAAAAAGCTCGGTAAGTGGGTGCCTCATGAGCTGATCAAAAATAATAATAATAAAAAAAAAATAATAGTTTTGAGTATCGTCGTCTTCCATACAACCAAAATGAATCATTTCTCGATCGGATTGTGACGTGCGACAAAAAGTGGACTATATACAACAACTGGTGATGACCAGCTCAGTGGCTGGACCAAGAAGAACCTCCAAAGCACTTCCCAAAGCCAAACTTCCATCCAAGAAATGTCATGGTCACTGTTTGGTGGTCTGCTGCTGGTCTGATCCACTACAGCTTTCTGAGTCCTGGCAAAACCATTCCATCTGAGAAGGATGCTCAGCAAATTGATGAGATCCACTGAAAACTGCAAGGCCTGCAGCTGGCATTGGCCAACAGAAAGGGTCCAATTCTTCTCCATGACAACACCCAACTGCACATCACACAACCAGTGCTTCAAAACTTGAATGAATTGGGCTACAAAGTTTTACCTCATCTGCCACATTCACCTGACCTCTTGCCAACTGGTTGCCAGTTCTTCAAGCATCTCGACAACTTTTTGCAGCGAAAACCCTTCCACAACCAGCAGGATGCAGAAAATGCTTTCCAAGAGTTTGTCGAATCCCAAAGCACAGATTTTTATGCTACAGGAATCAACAAACTTAACTCTCTTTGGCAAACTTGTTCATTGTAATGGTTCTTATTTTGACTAATAAAGATGTGCTTGAGCCTAGTTATAACAATTTAAAATTCATGGTCCAAAATCACAATTACTTTTGCACCAACCTCGTAGTGCAGCATTTAGTGTACAAAAGCAAGCTAAAAGGAACACTTTGTTATCTTTAATTGTTGAAGTAAATTTCTGTTTTGAGAAACACAAAAGAACCTAATTTGTAGAGTAAAATGCATACACATCATACACAACCAGATGGCCTAGTATTTAACAAGACCAGGTTCTTCAGAATAACAAAGCAAGTCAGCCTACATATCTGCTCAGTATAATAAAAAAAAAATAAGAAAACAGGGAGGATTTTGTCTTATGTCTTCTTGTGTAGTGTGCTGGACCACCCACTCTTCATGTCTGATTCTGTGCTAATTACAACTTGGGGAACGTGCAATGGACCCTGCTGCAGAAGGCTGAAAATCATGTTAAGTACACCAGTCCTTGTGACTTAATATTTTAACTCGTATTTATGTAACACAGATGTGATACTGACACAGAATAATATTTACAAACTTTCAGTAATTTATGCATAATTAAATAGAAACAGTCCTATGGAGAAAAATCCACCTATGATGTATCTACAATGATCTGCTTTGCCCGCCTACGTGACACAGAGATGGTCAGTTTTACTTTTGATTCTTTAAGTGTTTTCTGTGCTAGTAACAAATGAACGTTGTCATAAATATTCAATAGTTCAGCTACTTTGGAGATGGAGGAAAAATTAATTCTAAATAGGCATGGTTCATCCTACCTGTTGCTTGTTGTTTGGAGTATATGGTAACATAGTAGAAACGTGGAACATGATTTCATAGTCCTTGTATGTTGTGTACAGAGAGTGAGTACCCGTTGAATCAGCTTCAGTGAAAGAAAAAAGAGAAAATACAAGCATTATTTTAAAAAAAGTTTAAACACAAAGTTCCCTTATTATCAAAGAAAATCATCAGGCAAGACAAGACTTCCTATTCATCCTTGACTCAAGCTGAAAAGTCACCAAGTAAAAACTTACCCAGAGTTTATTCACCTGCCAAAGTAAATGACACAGAGATAGCACATATAATTCTACATACTTTCCCCAAGGAAGAACTTGTTAAGAATAGGGAATTTATACTATATAACCCTGAAGAGAGCCTACGTAAGTACGAAAAGTGATAACGGAGACTAAAATACTTTTTCAGCCACTGCTCCGTTATCTCAGGCTAATCAGAATGAAATGGAACTCTAAGGAATATGAAAAGGACTTCAGAAAGGAAGGGAGACAGATATTGTGAATGAATGCCATGATCTCATGCACAATTCAGTATCAATGGACATATAACCCACAATACACAAACAAACAGAATGGGTTCTTTTAAACATAAATATCAGGGCTCTAAGTTAGCTGTAATGAAGTCAGATAAAACCTTGACTAAAACAGGTGCTTTATGGATAGGAGCAGTCAAAAACACAAATAGGATGCTAGCATGCTTACAGCTGATGATGGAAAAAGCTCACAACGACATTATGATGTTGGTATATTAATCAAAGGTACTCTCACCTGTTTTGGGTTCTGGCCACCCTATTTTAAAAGTTATAGAAGAAAGAGAAGGGATCCAGAAACAGGCCACAAAAATAATTATACGTGGATGGAGAGACTTCCACGTGGAAAGAAAATGATAAAAACTAGGATTATGAAGTTTAGAAAGAAAAAAGAAGAGGGGATATTATTAAAGTTTACAAAGTGTTGGCTGAAGGCAACACTTGATTAGACAAAAATTGGGAACTTCTTGTTTTAACTTTTTCTTTCTCAGAAAAGGAGACACCTTGAAAAATGTTCCATTAATTTAAGTAGTAACACATTTAAAGCTGAAATAGTTAAATTATTCTATTAAATGTAAGTGCTGTCTGCAGTGCAAAAAGTCTGTTTTCAAACAATTTTAAAAAGAACTAGATTTATATATGGAAAAAGGCATCTTGGTTATTCGAAGTTATATAAACATGATACTATATTATATAATCCCAACTATTTATAGCAATGTATTTTAAAAAGCTGTTAAATACTACACCTTGACACTTTTTATTAGTAGAGGAATCATGTCACTAAGGAGATAATATTTCTAAGATCTGTAAGGCATTTACAATACCATAAATATACAGCTTATTTACCCAGATTTTTGGTATAAGCTTCGACAAGAAGTTTTCATTTTCTTCAAATTCAAAATAATAAAATGGAGGTAGCTCTGCTGTAAACCATAACATCATCCATAAAATGAAATGGAAAGTTTTCCACATTATAGCTGCATAGAGATTTTGCATTTCCAAATAATCTATATAGAATATAATAGGAACAAGAAAAAAAAGGACCCCTAGAATTTTATAAAAAATATCTCCATGTTTCAGCTCTACTCCAGCATTCAACATTGCCATTATGAAAAACTAGCTAACAGTTAAATATTTTCTTTTTAATGATAATTACGACACCACAGGAGATGAAAGGGAATCATCTAATCTCTCACTTCACAGCAGTTGTGAAGAGACCTGCACCTGAAAGTCACCTAAACATCAACATAACTCCTTACCGGCTTGCTTTTTTTTTTTTTCTGTCTAACTGTAAATATGCTCATTTGTACATTATTGTATTGGGTTTGCGTGGCCAGATTTTGAAAGCAGGAGGGCTACAGGGATGGTTTCAGTGAGGAGCTGTAAGAAGTGTTCCCCATGTCCCATAGAGCCAGTGCCAGCCAGCTCCAAGATGGACTCGCTGCTGGCCAAGGCCAAACCCATCAGTGATGGCGGCAGCGCCTCTGGGGTAACAGACTTAAGAAGGGGGAAAAGTTACTGTGCAACAGCAGCTGGAAAGAGGAGAACATGCAAGAGAACCAACTCTGCAGACTGCAAGGCCAGTGAAGGAGGAGGGTAGGAGGTGCTCCAGGTGCTGGAGCAGAGGTTCCTCTGCAGCCTGTGGTGCAGACCAGGGTGAGGCTGGCTGTCCCCCTGCAGCCCATGGAGGTCCACAGCGAAGCAGAGACCCACGTGCAGCCCATGGAGGACCCCAGGCTGGAGCAGGTGGATGCTTGGAGGCTGTGACCCTGTGGGAAGCCCGTACGGGAGCAGGTTTGCTGGCAGGACTTGTGACCCCAGGGGGACCTGTGTTGGAGCAATCAGTTCCTGAAGGACTGCACCCCATGAAAGGGACCCATGCTGGAGAAGTTCATGAAGAACTTCAGCCCATGGGAAGGACTCACAGTGGAGAACTTCATACAGGACTGTCTCTTGTGGGAGGGATCCCACAGTGGAGCAGGGGAAGAGCACGAGGAGTCCTCCCGCTGAGGAGGAAGGAGTGGCAGGGACAGTGTGCAACGAACTGACCACAACCCCCATTCCTTGTCCCCCTGTGCTGCTTGGGGGGAGGAGGTTGAGAAACTGGGAGTGAAGTTAAGCCCAGGAAGAATGAAGGGGGAAGGTATCTTAAGATTTAGCTTTTATTTCTTATTATCCTACTCTGATTTGATTGGTAACAAATTCAATTAATTTTCCCCAATTTGAGTCTGCTTTGTCCATGACGGCAATTGGTGAGTCATCTCTCCCTGTCCTTATCTCGACACACGAGCCTTCTGTTATATTTTCTCTCTCCCATTCAGCTGAGAAGAGGGAGTGACAGAGCAGCTTCGGTGGGCCAGGGTCAGCCCACCACAATCATCTTTCACAAATAGAGCATGCAAAAATATTACAGAGAACTGGAAAAGGGGAGCAGGTGCTAAAATAAAGGGAAATGAATGAGATGACAGGGGAAGGAAAGCCCCAAAAGAGTGGAAGGGGTCCAAAAAAGGCTGGGGGGAAGAGAATAAAGTAATACTGACAAATAATACGTTAGGACAACACCTATGCATTTAAGCCAAGCTTTCAACTTTCCTAGAATGACTTCATTTCAAGTAGGAAAGGTTTCTTTCTCAGAACAGCACCAGTTCTGCAAAGTAAGTAATAAAGCTACAATCCAAATGAAACATTTAATGATTCCAATTATTTCCAAGTACTTCACAGCTTCAATCGCTATTATTAAAATCTAACTAGAAACAGAAATCCACATCCGCTACAGGCTGTGCATCTTTCTCAGCATTCAGATTTCCTCTAAGTCCAGAATACTTTTTCTGAAGTACAACACAACAATTACAGGTGTTTGCTCTAAATCAAATTGCAGTAAAATTTACAAACTGCAATAAAATCCAAGACTGTGCACTGGAATAGCATCCATAATTTCAAGGTCTGAATTGTAAGGCAGCACTGCAACCAACTTTTATTTCCTTGTGTTTAATAGAAGCCCAAGGGATCTACAAATTCATTGGCACCTTTTTACACATCCTCTCCTGCCATGAGTTTATGGCATATCTATTGATGCTGCCTTCTCAGTCTTGTCCCATTACCTGATTTGGTTACATGGCTGAGGACTTCTTTTCCTTCCAGGATTTTTCACCTTTAAAATTCCACCTTATTCCTCTGTCCTTCCACTGTTTCAAGGCTATCTGCACTAGGACTGTCTTAACAGACTCCCATGTGTTTTTTTCCAGCACCAACAGTGCTCAAAACTGTGACTGGCACCAACAGCATACTGCTGATAAATTCACCCCACTGAAGCCACAGAACTTTGTTAGCCTACCTCTACAGCAGCTTTTAAAACCTCTTCAGTAGAAAGCTGTGTAAGAACCAGCATGAGCAGAAAATCTAACTCAGTGCTTCACAGAAAACATGTTGCAAGGAATTGTATGAAAACAAAAAATAAACAATACTGATGAGGTAGGAGAACAAACAGCCGTTGCTACAAACTGCAGCAGTGCTCATATCTAAAGGCACAGGAAGCTTCAGAGCTTAATGCTGTTTCAATCTACCATTGCTATTAAAAAGCTCTGCCTTATTTCTGATTTCTCCTAGTTTTGTCCCAAATTCAGCACCTGTCAAACCTGCTCTCCTTTCTCTTATACAAGTATTACATCAAGTGCTCCTGTTCAACTTCTGTAGTATCCAAGTTGATTTCAGACACTATTTCCTAAGACAGAATCCTTTATTTTGTAACATACAAAAGTGTATGTGTAACACAAACATAGAGAAATGCAGATGGACTTGCCCCCATCACCATTTCTGCTTCTTAAGCAATCCAGGAACCTCTGACCTTGACTACAGACCTCCCAGTGAATGTCTCAGTCCCAACAATAAATCTATTCTTACTTCCATGTGACTGAAAAGATGTTAAATAGTACAAGTTAAGATGTGCATGGTAATCTGTCTGTATTGTTTCATGAGAAACATTGTGGTATATTGACAATCCCTAAATTAAACATCAATTTGAAGTCCATTCATTTCCTAGATTTTCAATCTATTTAATATATTCTGTGCAAGTTTTATAATCTTTTAATCTCTTAACCAACAGTCATGCAGCATAAACATCTAATGCAGAAAGCTATCATTATTGGCTAAGGTTATAATCTCATCAAACAGGTTCTTCATAGACTCCTGCAACTCACATCAATCAATCAGTCTCCTTCATTTCCTGTTCAAACCACTCTGCTGGACAGACACACCAGGTTACCAGGCCCAGCATTATCCAGCTGATCCCATTCACCAAATTAAACATTGAGAAATAAGACTGGGTGAGGAGGAGGGAAATAAAGCATGCATTACAACTAAGAAATAAAGTGACTGAAGTTATAATTTGAAAGACCACTGTGATGTCTATTTCTTTAAAATGATGGCCATGAACTTCTAGCAAGTGTGGGATAGATGACATTTTCTAGCTCTATCTGCTGTCCAAAGCCTGCAGGCTGTCAGGAGACAGAATGCTCCCCTCTGGTAATTCTAGAAATATACAAACAAAACTTTAAAAGCAGCAGCTCTTTTCCACAGTGGCACTGGCAGGGATCCAAAGCTAAAGCCCTTGAAGGATCCAATGTACTTAAATATGCTTTCAGTTAATAGGATGCATGAGATTCCACCTTTTAAAAACTGGCTCTGTTACAGATACTTACCAATTAGGCCCCTAATTCTAAAAATTTCTAAGAACAACAACTGTTTTCAACCCATCTTTGCTAGAACAACTTCACTTTTCCAATTTGCACAAATCACAAATATCTTGTGAAAATTTCCAGAGTACATATACATATCAGCTTCCCTCCATGCTGAGAAAACCTTTCATCCTGTCTTACATCATACATGTGCTTTGCATAGGTTGCAAAGTATTGTCAAAGGTATAGAAACTAGCAAAGTAGCCTACATAGCTCCGACCTTTCTTCCAAGTTAATGAACAGACATTTGTTTTTTAAGAGCATCTTAGCAATCAGCTGTGCTGACATTAATCAGAATTTTTATGCAGGAAAAGTTCCTGACTAATGAAACTGTGCAAACTATTTCATGCCAGTGACCTCTAGCAACAGAAGAGCACAGAGCTGGAAAAGGAGCAGCTCGTTTCTTAGCTGTAGGCCTAGCTGTATCAACAAAACCCTATAAACCTAAGTCATGGTAGAAACCACAACCTCCTCCTATGCAGGCCTTCTTATGTTAGGGCCAAGGCAGAAAACACTGACTGATTACTTAGGGTTACTATCGAAGATATATTCCATGTTTCTATTCTGCTGTTCACATATTCCCCATACTTGAGATGCAGCTCTTGTGACCATCTCTGGTCTCTAGAATTTTGCCTACCACAAGGCAGCCTTTTTTCTGTGTGTGGTGTTTGTTTTTTTTTCCCCCAATTTCCTACGCAGAATATGCAATAGCAGTTTCTGAATGTAGCTATCCAAAGAGCTTAGTGTTGTGCCCACAAAATACCACCTTCTCTTTCGCCACCTCCAGTCTGTGCTTTGCATATTGGCAGAAAACATAGCACCATCAAGATATATTACAAACGTTTGTTAAGTTTGTTGTCATTGCTCACATTTGCTGCTGTCTAAACCTGCTCATTAAGAACTCATGTATGCTGTCTAATTGTGTGTTTCCTCAGTGAGCCTGCAGAAAAGATAACCCAAAAGATTTCAGACAACTTAGGCATTCCTAAGCAGTTTTAGCTGAAGAGGTCCCATGCACGTGAGCTTGTAAACCCTGACTAAAAAAACACCATAGGAAATCCTCTAAGAAAGCAGCAGTTTTCACTTGAGCTTCCCCCTTCCTCTCTGATCACAGTGAACTGTTCATGTAAAGCCTCTTGACTTTTGTATTTTTAGACACAAAATGGAGCTGGGAAACATGAAAAATCCATCGCAAGAAAACAACTCTTAAAACTTGGAGAGATTCCGTCAATTTAAACTTTACATATATGTCCATTCAACAGGTGCTAAATCAAAGTACATAAAATCAGAACTTGACAAAATTATTTCTCTGAGTCAGAAGGAACAAGAAGGAACTCAAACATTACTGGAAAATTCTGCAGTTTAGAAGAAAACTTCAAACAAGTACTTAAAACACTGTTACGGCTTTCATGGGTATATTTGAGCAAATGAGTCAACACTTAATCATACATCATTTCCATGTGCCAGAAACCAGTGTGTGTGGACTGACATCGAAAAAGGTTTTTCTTTTTCAGATGTCTTAAATAACTAAAGCAGAAGAAAATGAAGAGAGGATTTTACTTTAACTACTGAAAGCAGCAAGGAGGTCACAATATAAACCCAGAAGCTATGAAATAACAAATATTTTTTTTTCTGTTTTCCATACACATTTGATTTTTGACTGAGTGTATTTTTATAACTGAGAAAATAAGACTTTGGGAGCTGCAGAAAAGGAAAACCCAGCCTGAGAATTATTGTATAATATATTTCCAGTAAAGGCAAGGAAATGTTACAGCAAGAAACCTCCTGGATCTCATCTGGAATTGTGTTTATAGTCCTAGCCACTAAAATTGAAGAGACTGAATTCAAACTTGGATGAGCACATAGGAAGGTTACCAGGTAATACTCTGGGGAGGGGTGGGGAGAGCAGAGAAAACCATGTGAGACTTGGCTTATTAAGGGTAATATTACAAAAGCACACAGGAGGTACAACTACAATGTGTAAATGCACTCAAGGGAGTACATACAACAGCAGAAATGTAAGTATTGCAACTAAAAGGAAGCCCGCTCAATGGTAAACGTGTATGAAACAGGTATTAATTTAGGTTTAAAACCACAGTAAGTTTTATAACCCTCTGAGGAGTGATGATTACGCTGACCAAGAATAGTCTGAGAAAATGGCAACATGATCCCTGTAAGGAATCAGGGACACAAGGTAGAATGGTGGAGCATTAAAGCAGAGCAAGTTACTGTATTTGTCAGAGGAGACTCATGACAAGAGCACAGTTTTTGCTGCTCTGAACTTGATTAATGCTTTTCAGCTTTCATGAATCAACCCTTTATCGAATTTCCTTTGCTGCAAGTGAGGGAAATAGCAAAAGATTTCCATGGGAACTGGTTTGCTCAAATACTCAAAGAAGATGAAAACAGGCCAAAATTTCCTTCTGAGTATTTCTAAAGAGATTTATAAATTGCATATAGTACACACTAGGTGATAAACAGGTATTTCACAAGCTTGATTCCAGAACTATGGAATTTCTTTTATAGATACTGTAGCCCGAGATCATCGTCCCACTGCATTTTTGTTGCAATATATTTTACAGTTGAAGCTGAAAATATAATTGCCCAATCTAGTTTCATTTCTATAACTCAAAAGAAAACTCATAGAGGAATACATTTGATTGTAGGAGTAAGACAAAACTGCTTAGAAGAAAAACTACATGCAACAGACACAGCAGAAAACCACCAGATCGACTTGTCAAGGTGGACTTACATAGATAGGTTCTCAAAACTTTTTTGGTGACAGTCTATTAGCATATCATTAAAAAAAATTGATAAACCAACTTCATTGATTACTCTTTAGACAACACACTGATGATGGATTTGCAATGCTGATAATGGTTCCATAATTACTGGTTTCTTGTTGCAGCTTTAGTGACAATTTCATACCAAATTAGTACAAAAATCCAATAATTATCAGAGGTGAAAGACCATATGGGCATGGGTCAAATTACATACTTGCTCTGCTTTCACTTCTAATATTGAGCAACTGTCTTCTTATAGCAGAGAGGTTATTTTTAACAACTCTGTGAAAGTCAGTTAGCAATCATATTAAGGGAAAAAAATCACTTAAGGGGAAAAAAAAAAAAATGAAAAAGCCTTACTCTTTGTATCCAGCTGAGCACGATACTTTTCGAACCCCTTGAGTCGAACTCGTTCTCCCAAGAGCTGAAGAAACTCTTCAAAGGCTGGACCTGCTGATTCATTATTATACATTTCCTCTTCTGTGCTTTGCCCAGCTTTGCAGTACATGATACCCACCTTAAGTTGGTAACTTAACTGCAAAGGGAAAAAGATAAAAATCTTATATGTATACCAAGTGATACAGCAACTTAACGATTCACATTTTTCAACAGACCCATAAGTCACAAAGAAAAAATATTCAATTATCAGTGTAATTTAAGATTTTAGTCTAGTTCCAAATACTCTTTGTCTTCACCATAATTGCCTCAATGATGGCATATTTCAACTAAAGATGTCAAAATGCTTTCTGAAGTGAAACCAACATTAACGTTCCTTATTTTCAGGAGGACAACACTGCAGATTGCAAATGATGAATGCCTTGCACCGAGCCACATGGAAAGCCCTGGCTGAGTAATGCCAGGAACTTGATTTTCCCTCCTAGACTGGTACCATGGTTACTATCCTATGCTAAACCTTCCACGCAGAAGGTTAGGGCACAGAATGTGCTCATTTCTCTAAGAAGTGAGAAACTTAACATTTCCTCACTTCAAAGAGAAGATAAAAATTATACACCTATTAGTGCATTTACCTGTTAGCAATGCTGAAATAGTCCATATCATTCCGTTGGCCTTCTCTGACTTAAAAATGCAGTAACAAAGAAAACAGCTAAATTGAGAAGTGCTGGTAATAGAGACACTATTTTCTAGCATAGAGCTTCAAATATATTTGTGCTTTTTACTTCCATTTTTTCCTCTAATTTGGTGTTTGATGTTCCTCATACAGCAGAAACTGAAGATGGTGTCATTTTTTTACCCAACCATAACTGATTCTTCAAAGCAAAATTGTTCCCACCAATTCCAAATTCCTGATCACACACAAAGGACCATATCTGTGCCCTTTAAGTCTGGACTACAGAAGCAGAGGTTACAGAGGAACTAAAGCAGCACCCACAGCCATTTACTGGCATCTCCAAAACCATTTTCACAGGCAGGAACTCTGACTGGCAGATTGCGAACCTTGGAGTTCACACATGTAATTCATCTAGTAAAAGCACATACTTACTGCAGGGTAAATAACCTTTCCTCCCACTCACAAATTTCTGCAGAGGCTCCATTTTAAATAAATATCAAGCAGATCTGCCAGAGCAAAATCACAAGAAATTCTATCGAAACTGGCATGAGATTTACAGATTTGGGCTACAGGTCAGTGGAAGTGAAAACAGTTATTTGCAAGGGCACTGGAAGTACAGTAATCTGAATATACTGTGACTTTCACTCCAAGCCCCTATCGCAGGTCGTGAGAGGACTTGCTGGGATGATGCAGACCCACATAATTACTCTGAAGTTCATTAATTTTAATTTATATTTATGGTGGAATATTTTAAAAGCCCTCATGAGAGGTCCTACTCTGTTTATAATTAAATTAAATTTTAAAATTAAAAACATCTGAAAATGGCAAGTTTACTGTATTCTTCTTTTACTACGAAAGATGAATGGTGACTGGGATAACATATTAGCAGTAGGAAATTAAGGAAAAAAAGAAGGGTAAAGGTCAACCTGGTCTGATTATTCCCATTGAAGAAATTAGGCATATGTAATGAGTCACAGTTCTAGGCTGTTTCTTTTTTCACTTCCAGAACGTCCCTTATTTTATCATCTGAGATAATGACTACCTGACTTTTTTATTCTAAATATGTCCAAATTTCTTATGATAAACTATGAGTCCAGCATAGAATCAGTCTCATTTGGGTTGGAAGAGATCTTAAAAACCATCTAGTCCACCTCCCCTGCCATGGGCAGGGACACCTTCCACTAGGACCAGGTCACTCAAAGTCCCATCCAACCTGGCCTCGAACGCTTCCAGGGATGGGGTATCCACAGCTTCTCTGGGCAGCCTGTTCCAGTGCATCACCACCCTCATGGTGAAGAATTTCTTTCCTATGTCTAATCTAAATCTACCCTCTTTCAGTTTAAAGCTGTTATCCCTATCCTGTCACTACACCCTCCCCATCTTTCCTGCATGTCCCCTTCAGGCACTAGAGGGTCACTATATGGTCTCCCTGGAGTGTCCTCTTCTCCAGGTTAAACAACCACAACTCTCTCAGCCTGTACTCATCTCAATCTATTTCTTATGAAAGAAATATTCAGAGGCCAACTTCCAAAATTGAAGCAGGAAAAAAAGAAAAAAAAAAAAGGTGCCTTGAAGTAACATTTCTATTTCCTTTTCTCTCCTGGTTAACTATTTAAAATGCTTTCTGTGTAACTATAAAGGAAATATGCTCTTTCAGCACTAGAGACTCAACTAAAAATACTAACTCTCAAGAATGAAGATGCGTATTTTGGGTAACAAAGTATTTAGACTTGAAGAAAAGGCATTTATTTGTAAAACAAATACAGAGCACATGCAAATTGACCTTACAATTTATTATTATGATTATTTATTTCAAGTCTCCATTCACTTTAAAAAAAAGTAATCAACCAGTGTATTCAATGCTCAAAACAACCCAGATATGGACCAGTGGCACCTACTTTTCAGTATTTTTTGTAACAGATTCTGCATGATGACTGTTTAAGATATAAATTATTTTCAGGAATCACAGGAGCCAGATGAGGTTTGCAGGTACATTCCCCTGACCTCAGCATAGCTAGTGAACTACATGAGCCCACTCACTGCAAGCTGCTTGCCTTGGAGCTGCCAAACTCGGCGCCTTCACCAACAGGGCTGTGTGCTGCCACAGAGAACCTGGACCAGTCTCTGCTGACATGGGTGCAGAGAGGAGATAGGAGGGGAGAGAAGAGGGTGGCAAGAGCCACTCCTGCCAGAACAGCTGTCATCTTTTCCCATTAGCAGCAGCAGGTCCTGGCTTGGACCATTCAGGCAACATTAGCTGCTCCAATACTCTCTCTGTCCACTCTCAGGGAAATACAATGGATGGAAAAGTTTCATGGGGTCGCAATGACTTACTGCACTGCTAATTACCATAGTTTCTAGCAATTTTACTTAAAGTTAGCAAAAAGAAACCCATTCTCACCAAGCACACCCAGAATATTTAAGCTTCAATTTTGGGTGAAGGAAGTTATTTTCAATGGCAGAAACAGAAGTGGGATCTGCAACGTCCACGAGCAACCAATAACTGTCCTTTATTGCTTTGAAAATGTCAGCCTAAGAAACTAAACAAGGACTATGCAAAGATAATTCTAGAGTCCTTAGAAGTGTATTACCTCCAAGCAAAAGCTAAAAAGAAAAGTTGAAGGATGAATTCTGCTGTGGTAAAGCTCATAAAGTAGCAGCTTCATTTTAAGAATCTAATAGTATTTACATATTTATATATATGGGAAAAATGCACTTTAAGTATTTGTCTAGTAACCAGTGAAAGACAGCAGAAAGCATATCTTGGATTTAACCAGTCAGCAAGTTTATCTTATAAATATGGAATTATATTAAAAACCAAATGACATTTCACAGTATTTCTGTGAATGAGAAATTGCCATAAACTTCTACTGGAATAAGTCAGTAATTGCCCTGATATTCAAATTTTTAAATCATATTTGGAAGCAAACCTCAAGTTAGTTACCATGAACTCGGCATTCAAGGCAAAGATTAGTTGATGGTAATTAGCCAGGAAGGTAGCACAGTCCTATGGAACGACTGGATTGCTTTCTAACACAGAACCATTCAAATGTATGCATTTTAATAAAGGCAATAAAAGAACAACTAGGTAACAAGTAACATTGGCCACATGTACACAACAGATGTTACCATGACTCCAGCAATCTGAAGTGAGGAATATGCAACGGCACTACAAAACAGGGGCAAGAAGAATATTCCCATTCTGACATCGGATGCCACATCCACATATTGAACGAGTAGAAGAGACAGAGCTCAAGCATAAAAGTGATATGAAATTCAGAGAAAATATGTTGCAGTGAAAGACTTCAAAAGTGCAATCTGTTTAGTTTATCATAAACAAGACCAACAGATGATTTAATCACTGTGTACAAAAACCTTTGCTGGAAAAAAAATCTCACACCAAAATGACTTTTAAGATGTGACTGAGAAAGATATCAGAAGTCTGGAAGCCAAAAGGAGATAAATTCAAATAAAGAACTGCAAATTCTTCAATATGAAAACAACCAACTGATTTAAAAATTCACTTAAATCTTAAAAAAAAAAAAAAAAAAAAAAAAAAAGCCTATCTTAATTAAAACAGGTGCATGCAAATCTGGCTCAATGAAGGGGATGCTGGGTGGAATTTAATGGCTAAGTCAGGCTAAGGTCACCTCATAATCTAAACTCTTGAATTTACAAAACATCTTATTTGCTATATCAAACAGGCACCTGTTCATGCTGCAATGAAACAGTTCCACACTCTGCAAGAAGTGATAAACATTCTGTGTACCTAATTAGTACAGCAGCTGTTACCCAAACTTTTCTGTTAGCCTGGAATTGATAAAAAGTGCAGCTTCTAATTAGTACAGAGTGTGCTTATCTTTTTCTGTTAGAAGTGTCAAACTGTTTCATTACTACAAAACCAGAAAATACTTTGATGTAGATAATACAATTTTAACTATCACTTGTCCTTAATGATTTCCAAAAGTTTAAGCAGTAACAGAAAACCATACTATATACCATATTTTGGGAGCTTAATGACATACAGGATATGAAATAAGAATAACTTAATTTCACACAATTTTAGACATAATCAAATTCTGGAGTAAATTATGCTAAATTACTTTTCAAATTAGGTAATTACTAGAAATAATTTTGGAATTTGTGAAGTAAACTTTCTGCTAGATTTTTGGTGAAAATTTTCCCATCAACACTACTGAGATTTCAGGTTCTTGATGGGCATATCTGGAAGGTACTGATCCTTGAATCCAAAGGCTCCTGAGTTGTGATGAATCGAAGTCCATTTTCTCCACTGCTAAAACAGAAAACTTTGGAAAGAGATTGAAAGATACCCTTGAGTCTTCAAGTGTCTGACAAATTTGATTCTTAATGAAGGGCAGATTAGGCTAAGGGTCAGATAATAAATCAAACACTGAGTATGTGAATATTTGAAATTACTGGTCTAATCATGCAAGGAAAACATTCAGGCCTTCTATGGATCTCATCCTGTGAAAGCAAATATACTGTGCAGCATAAGAACCTAAGAATTATGTCTATACCAGGCGTGTCAAACTCATTTTCACTGGTGGCCACATCAGCCTCACAGTTGCCTTCAAAGGGCCAAATGTAATTTTAGGACTGTATAAATGTAACTACTCCTACAGTCAATGAGTTTGACACCCCTGGGCTATACAGTAAAACCACTGCCCCTCAAGCTTATGTGTTTGCTGGCTCATTGCCATGCTGATCTCTGCCAAAGCCAACAAGCAGATGCAGGAGATAGGCTGCTACAGAGTATACTTGAATTTCCAAAAGACATTTAACAAAGCTTGTTCTTCGAGAGATCTTAAAAACCCTGAATAGCCAGGGTACAGCAAAAGGAACTCACTGATACATCTAACTAGCTAAAAGACAAAAAAAAGCTAAAGAAAAAGATCGGTAGAATAAGGCAGGGATCTGAACTTGGACATACAGTATTCAACACACACTTTAGCAACCTGATAGAGGTGATCAATAGTAAGGTAACTAAGTTTACTAACATTACTGAGTTATTATTCTACAGTATTGAATACTAGCTATGTGACATATGAAAGGACCTTATGGTATTATATAACTGGGGAGAAGAATGGCAGATGAACCTCAGTGCACGTAAAGCCTGAAGTGATCCATGTAGCACAAAGATACTCAACTTTCCATCTACAGCAATGAGCTCTGACTTGCACCCTAAGGAACAGGATCTTAGGTGCTCATGAACAGATACTTCCAGTGTTCAATAGTAGCTGCAAAGCAAATAAAGTATCAGCAATTAGTAAAGAGAGAAGAGATAAGCAAGCATACTGAACTGAAGTCACCATAGTCACTTATAAACCTGTTTAAAAGAGTTATATTCTCTCCACTGTGGGGTAGATAATGATTCGATCTTCAGTTTTATGACACCAATGTCAGACCAACAGCAAGAAGAAATAATAACGTAGATGTTAATTCCGTGCAGGAAAGGCTGACCATGAGAAGCAAAAAGGACCAGCAGAAGGAGACAGCCTCAGTACACAGAGCTGTTAAAGGTCACTACTGAAGTTTTTAATAATAAAATTCATTTTACTCATGGACTTTCATTTTGTCTAAGCTATATAGCTAATGAGCGTCAGGTCCATCTTTAAGAAACTAGGGGACTATCACCTAATAGAAACCCACTTGTATGAAGAAAAGGCATAGATTGTTTTGCCATGTGCTTTGTTTCAGAGGAAGAACAAAAAAGAGGTAGCATCCTGAAAATGGTTGTGTCAATATATTACAACAAAATATCTAGTAACACAGAAGACTTCTCCTGTCATTATAATAGGAATAAGAAAACCGAAACAGAACTCCCTCCTTCCCACAGTCTTTGAAAAACAGTCTTTCCAAGTAAATTAAAATGGACAACTGCCATAACATTAATCTAAAACTTTAGACTTCTTACAGCAATGAACTTGATTTCAAGCATATCAAATATTTTGGATAATTTGGAGCAAAGACATGCAACATAACTCTCCGTACAAATGACAAGCTTTAGTTTAAATGAGGCATTTTATTAGACTGAATCTAATAACTTAAAGCTAAAAGGTAACTTTGCAGTTCATGGTAGTAATTTGACAGTTTAAGACATTGTCTCGTTCTATAACTCTGCACTTACCCCTTGTTCATCCAGTTTCATCAGCTGTTCTGTGACTTTTGGAGTGTTGAAGGCCAGTCTTAGGCAATGGATATTCAGCTCAGGAACCACATACTCCAGGACTTCTTTCAGGGGAAGTCCCCGGGCTGTGCAGTGCTTTGCAGTTGAAGGGATAGCATCTTCCAGGACAGAGCCTCTTAATGTCATAAGCTAAACACACAAACCAGAAAGAGCTCATGTACTGAACTTTCCACTGAGAAATGGTTGATTAGCAATAGCAGTGGAGCAAAACATACTATTTTTCCAATTCTCAATAGAGACTGAGGACATTAAGTAACTTATGTTGCATGAAACACTGATTTGCAAAATGGCACTTGCTAATAGCTAACAGCAGCCAGTGTATTTCAAATGATTCAACAGATTTAAGTTTTACAGGAAACTAATACTTGGAAAAGATTAGTAGTAGTATTTCTAGCAGAGCACTTCAAAGTTCAAAAGTATGCTCCTTAGGTCTACCCACTGTCACATATAGAAGGGGAGTAAAGCCATTTTCCTCCTCCTTGCTTGCTTCTAGCTAATGGAACTCCTGTAAGTTTCTCAAGCTTTAACCAAAACAACCTTCACAGTTTCCTCTGTATTGGATGTTATGGAATAACTCGCTCACTGATACACTTGTGCTCTGTGTAATACAAACATGTGGCATAACTTTGTCAGGAGATTCCTGGATTATACACATGTAGAGGCGACAAATCTATTATCAATGCTGCAAAGCACACAAAACCATCCATACCACTTCGTTTTGCCTGCTCACTTCTCGTTTATTTTACCATCATTCCTGAACTGCTTACCTCGCTGGTTCTGAATATGATCCGGTAGTTGTACTGAGGTCCATTTTCTTTGATTTCCTCTGGTTTTTCTCTTCTTATACTCACAGCTACTGGACCCAGGTTCTCATCTGCCCCAAAATAGTTCCAGTGTTCTTGCATACAGAAAAAAAAATAGAACACACAAATAAAAGTCTGCTTTCCTTCCTACACTTCATCTATATTTTCATACTTAGTTGCTATACTGCAAATAAATTGCCAGTTTCACTGGAGTCAGTAAGAGCATGTCTTTGGTGGTACTAGGATTTTATTCTTCTGCTTCAGTTCTCTAATGAGCTCCTTTCATACAAGAATGCTGAAATTCAACTTTGCATCTCTGCTTAAACAGATCTAAAACAGGATTTACCTCTTACATTGGCTCTTACATCAAAACCTGTTTCATTCATGTTGAGCTAGATAAGTACAACCAATTATTCCCACTTTAAAAAAAAACAAACAACAACAAAAACAAGGAAACCAAATGCACCAAAGTAGGAAACTCACCAGTCTGGCAAACAATTGTACTTAGCAAAGGATGTAACTTATTTTTGTATAGAAGAAAAAAACCAAAACCAAAACCAAACAAACAAAAAAACCCCACACAAACAAAAAAACCAACCAACCAAGAAAACCACCACAACAACAACAAACAAACAAACAAACAAAAACCAAACAAAAAAACCCAAGTTACTGAATTGTAAAAGAGGAAAAACTGATGAAGCTGAAAAAGAAGGCAGACTCGTGCATAGTAAAAAACCTAAACAAATAACAACCAAAAATCCATAATATCATGGAAAAACTGAATTAAGCACAAGAAACAAAGTGTCTAGCATAAATATTTAACAGTGAAGTGTCAAACAACCCGAAGGGTAAATTTAAATTGCTAAGAGTTGAGTCTAAAACTAGCCTAGTAAGGAAGGTGGCAGAGAGGAGAAATTGCTCACTAGCTGAATTACTTGGAGATTATTTGAAAATATTTTTATATTTGTTTAGCTGTACACAAGTAAAGCCAAGCTTTATACGAAAGAATGTTATACAAGTGCAATTAAAAAAATTAAAGCTCAGCAATTTAAAGATGTTGGTGTTTAAGACTATCGAGCCTTGTGGATGTTAAGAACTATTCTGACTGACAAAAGAGACGCAGCAACATATAAACAAAGTTGCACGTATCTCAAGAGACAATAACTGAATTTAAATAAATACCTGAAAGTTTAAGAAAACTGTCAAGAAATAGAAGTCAAGCATTGTACAAGAAAAATAAGTCCTATGTCATCATTTTTCATATGATGCATGTCTGCACATATGAATTTATACATGCACAAAAATAGAAAGTTAGAGTTATGTGAAAATTCAACAACTCAAAGAAGAAACGCGAACTCCAGTGGAATGAAAAAAAGATGTAACTGCCCTGAAAGAAAACGTAACCATACTGGCCCAAACTACTATATACAGATTACTTCTTATTCTTAAAAACCCAGAACATCAAAACAAGAACTTTTAGAGCAGTTTAATAATATGAGCTATCCTGCTATAGAGTATAAAACATTATATTAACACTGTCAAGAACTCCATCTTTAAATATACTAAAAATAGATACGGAAATATGCTCCATCTGAAGTGAATGGCAGTTATTTTTCCAATGAATAACCAGTTGCGACCATAAAAATTTGAGTGTCTAATTTTTTTATTCTATTTCTCTTAAAAATTGTATTTACCATTCTTGCTATACTTTCCATCAACAGACTAAATGCTTTTCATGTAGGTGCTCTCTACTTGTGAGCTTACTTGTGCCCTAGAATGACATCATCTTCACACAGTTGTCCACCCCTTTAAACCTTTGGGGCTCTACTCTGTTCACCAGTATCTGGTATTTTATTACTCTTTCCTCAGTGTTTTCTATTTAATGTTTCAGAACTTGCAAGGCATAAAAAAACATGCTCACAGCATTATAAAGCCTGCTTTCCACCAAGTTCCTCTGAAAGTCATCAAAAGCCAATACTCTGCACAGAGGTAATTAAGATTCAAAATTCTTTCAATATCTTGTGGAATATCTTGTAAATACTGGTGTAAGTTTGGGATGACTGAATTAGTCATGAGTCGGGAAATGACGAATAAATTAGACCATCCACATAAGCCTAATTAAATCTTTATATTGTTCCACTGATATCAGCCCTGCAAATGTCACAGAGATCTTCTGTTGTTTAAAAAACCCAGACATCTTACTGCCAACCCTAGTTTTCCTTCTTCAGCCACTAAGTAACTTGCTTTTTTTCAGCATGTTTCTATCTCAAAGAGTTTATGGCAGAGATGGCCATACCCTGGTTCCCTGAAAATAAGACAGGGTCTTATACAATTTTTGCTGCAAAAGATGCTTACGTTTTACATGTGGACACTATTTAAATTGACTTTTTAATGAACTGTAACTAGGGCTTATTTTTGGAGTAGGGCTTATATTTCAAGCATCTTCAAAAATCCTGAAAAGTCATTCCAGGGCTTATTTTCAAGGTAGGTCTTATTTTTGGAGAAACACGGTAGTAGAAGAACAACATTCAATAGAGAACACGAGATCACTTTTCTATCAGGATATTACGCAGCTTCCAAAACCTGAGATGGTTTGGCCATCTCCACCCTAAACTGCTTAGTGACTTAAAAACATTGATGTACCTTTGCTTACAAAATAGAAAATTTTACAGAAAAAAAGATACATTAATATATACTAGAATGGTCAAAAATTACGTTAGTTTTCTGTACTGGCAGCTGTACAGATGATAAAATCTGTGTACCTTGTAACCAGTCTAGCCTGCAATTCAAATAGAAAGTTTTCTCAGGAGAAATTATTCTATATCTTGAAAACATACTTAGGAAGGCTAGCAAGAGGAATGCTTCCAGCTGCATGAAAATACATATACAATTTTGTATCATCTGATTAAGCTTTTTATCTAGCTATTTATTTGAAAAAATGCACACAAAGGAGTAGGGAATTTCACATTTCTCTGCTAACAGGAAACATCTTTTGTCCTCTTTCCCTGCCCTCTATGCCGGGCAGTTTCTTCCTCTCCTCAGTCCTCTCTTCTATTCACGTTGTCCCCTCCTTTGTTCACATTTACTACCGGGTCCTTCACTCTTTCATCTTTATTCTCTTTCTCATCCTCCACCCCCTGCTTCTGTATTCAATTAGCAAGCTACAGTACATATCCTTGTATGTGACTACTTTTTCCTATGGTACAGAGTTTCTTGCATCTCTGCCTGATTTTCCACTATGTCCTGAACTACCTTGCATCCAACCATTTTCTCTCTCCTGTAGCAGGAAAAGCAGTAGCAAAATTCAAGCTTAATATCTGATCTAAAGTAGTTAATTAGGAGTTATGTTGTAAAAAAAAGGGCTACTTGACAACTATAATTGAAGAACTTTATGCCAAACACGAGTAGCATGAAAGACAGCTTTTTCCTCCACCCCACACAGAACCTCACTGAAAGTAACACTTCTCAAGCTTGACGTTATTTCACTTAAACTCCTGTTGAATTTTATTTTTTTTTAATTTAAAGACATAACTAGCAACAGCCAAAAGTTAATTTATAAAATCATACCAAAAAGAAACAATTAATTGCTTGTACCTGGTCATTAAAACAGATTATACACACTTTTAAAAGTATTTGGGACAAATATTTGGGGACAGAATATGCAGCGATATAAACCATCAGGGTTTTTTTTACTGACTGCCAACAGCTAAAGGAAAGCTGACCAACAGCTCATTTGCCATAAAACCAGCCCAGAAATCTATTTACTTCTCAGTCAACTCTTTCATTCTGAGACAGTAACTCCAATTTACCGTAAACGGTAATGATGTTAGTGACCACCGCCTGATGATGACGGAAGCTAACGGGATGCTCTTGGTTCTTCCCACGAGAACTGTAATTCCCAGACACAACTCGGGGGGCAGAGAGCACAGACTGCTCCTCCAGAGTGATGTGCTCTCTCTTCTGAGCAGCACTTGGAAAAGCTGATGGAAACGAATATTTCCGTTCCAATGGTTTTATTACCAGTAATAAATAAGTCTCTCTTATCAAGCTATAGTTCAGCTAATAAGCATGCCTGTCCTTGAAAAATACTTTATTGCTAATAATTAACCTGTTACCTAAATAGACAAACATTTATAAGACTTCATCCAGAATACATACGCAAAGCTTTTAGTCATGTATGGGAAAGAAATTCAAGTCTCTAAGATAAGTTATAGTCAGACATTCAGAATTTTTAAGGTGAAAACAGAAAACATTATGATACAACTTAAGGCTGCAGTTTGCTTGTGTCTTGAATAATGTGCCCTGATGCCAACTGGAAAATGCTGAGAGAAGGGCAATAGAACGTGATTGAGGGGGGATAACATGGTTGAGGTTTATAAAATAACACGTAGCAAGGAAAGGTGAGAAAACCAGTTCTATTTCACCTAGCAGTCAGACTGTGTAATCTGATGGCCCTAGCTTTGATTCTGGAGTCAGCAGACACAGCCATTAAAAAATGGCTCTTTATGACCAATGGAGTCCCACTGCAGAACTCCCTGCTGCTGCAGGAGCACTGAGAGCTGCCAGTTTACCCAGGGCAGCAGACAACTGGGTTAATGCCTGGAAGACAAGTCCAAAGACTACTAAATACAAATGATACTATTGCCAGGTTAAGAGGTCCATTATCTACACATCTCCAGAGGCTGGGAAAGTACACCAGCAAGTATCGCTGTGTCTTTGTCCTATTTTTGCTCTTCCTTCAGTACCTGTCGCTGGCCCTTGCCAGATGATAGGACTAAAAGTTTTGGGTTGACCTGAGATGACTCTTCTCTTCTCTGGGAACTCTAATTTTATGTCCAGAAGCAAGGATTTCAAGGGTTTACTTCTCTCACTTCTCTCTCTGCTCCCTCCCCCGCTTTGCCCTCTTGTTTTTTTTTAAAAAGTGGGAGCATTGTGGTCATAGCACAAAATAAATTGTGGGGGAGAGAAACTTATGTATTTAAGTAAGAATCTCACTTTCTCACAAAAAGGACATATTTTCTTACATTGCAGTAAGGCCTGAACAACTTATTTCTTCTTTCTATCAAAAAAATTTTTACCAAAACTGAATTTCATCATCTGTCTTAACATTTATTTTCTTAGAAGATTAGTTGCAAGTCCTCATACTAATCACAGTCACTGGAGAATTGAAAAATGTTAGAATGCTACACAAGGAAAATGTCCAGAAAGCAACTCAAAACCAACTGACAGGTAGGTTGTTGAAATCTTCCCTCCCTTACATTTGGTGCCACTGTGTAGAAAAGAAAAAAACAAACAAGTCCAACTTGTTTTCCTTCCTCCTTCCTTCCTAGAAGCATCATGTTTAGATAAATATTTCAGTAATTACAGACGTTAAAAATTTTGCCCTGTACCAGCATACTTTGAAGCATTTTTATTGTTATAATGATCTCACTTGTGTAGTTTAGCCAGATTACAAGACTGCCCTTTGATACAACCAAGCAGCAAGAGCCGAAAGCACATACACTTTATGGCACACATGAGGAACCACAGCAATCCAGAACTGCAGCCAGTCTTGCTCTGCCCAGCTACCCACTACATCTATGACAACTGCAAACCCCTTCAATAAAGAGGCATCTTAAAAGAAGGGATACTATCACATTAAGAAACAGATTCCAGAAGAGATCCTGTTATCTTAACTCAAACAGGTCAGAAATTGTCTTTTCAAGTACTGAATTTAAGAGAAGGGAAAACGCCATACAAAGAAACAGGACTGCCATGTAAAATTGAAACAATGAACAACTTTGTTTAATAAATTTTCCCATGAATAGTTATCATTTTTGTTCAAAGCTTTATCTTATTTCAAGGCCAAATTTGTGCAACTTTCACAAATTTGTTCTTGTGCTAGATTCACCCCCTCTCATTTTAGCACTAGCATTTCCACGTATCTCAGTGCTTATAGATGTCTAGACTTAGACTTCTAATTGCAAGTCCCCCTACCAAATATACCTTTTGAAATACACCTTTAAATAGTCCCCTTGCAAATATATATTTTTCTATATAAGAGCAGCGTTAGTCTCCTTACAGTATAATATCATCATGTGAGGCAGCTGTGCATGAGCCTTCCACAGTGAACTGAGGGATGTAAGACTGCAGTTCCTATTACACTGCAATATTTATCAATAATTTATTAATTTATCAATAATATTATTAATATTAAATATTATTTATCAATAATTTTACTGCTGCTCTGTAAAGGGTCAAATAACATATTGATTTCACCTTAGTATTTCCTTTACAAAGGCTCATCCATTTGCATTCAACAAACTCATCCAAGACTCATTCGTGTCACACGCGAATTTTTTACACTAACTAGATAAAGATATTTTAATTAATTTGCACTGTTTGTAATACTCCAGATCACTGATACATCCCCTGTACACTGCTAAAATTTGAGATGCATCTATTATTCAAGTTAACAATATCTGCAAAGAATGAGCTCTTACTTCCATATAATTAAAGATTTCAGTCAAGTCAGCATCTCACCAAATTACCTTGGAGAAACTAAAATGGACTATATCAATGCAATGGCTTTCCTTTTTTTTTTTTCCTAAGACACAAAAGATTAACAGTGTCAGGGTTCTTTGTGACAAGACCTACTTTTCATAGATCATGCTGACTGGCATAATCAATAATTTTTAACTGGCAGTTCTTTGTTGATATAGTCCTAGTCCCAAATTATCTGCTTTGTTATGTTAAATTGGAATGAAACCAAACTAAAGGATTAAAATTCCCTGGGTCAACACTTTCTATTCTTTACAAGCTCTGGGATTACTTCGGTAGTTCTCCAATTTTGTGAAAGTTTCCTGGTTTTAAATCTTTAAAAAGTTATCGCTGCTGAACCAGAATTCTTCACTTCATACTTTTAAGACTACAAAACTACTCAAGGCCTGTTGACTTGACTAGCTGATCCCATTGGAACTGTCTTTCTGTCACTGCCTATTCCATCCATAACATCCAACCTCCTCATCAAACAAGGAAGTTTCTGCATCATTACTTGCTTCACATTATAAAAACATTCAGTTACAAACTACTTCCTTGATATTTTTTTCCTATTATGTTGCTTTTAAGTTTTATCACTATCCTGTCTCTTTGAGATTAACCTAAAGTTTGCCTGGGGAAAGACAATACATGGGGTGGTCAACAAAATCTATTTGGTACTTGTAGAACTGTGGGTTTTGGCATATCTGATGAGGCTTCTGAAGTACATCTCTTTTCAGACAGAAATCGCTAGTAGGAACAATGCCTTGGCTCCTTCACGAGCACAGTGAATTTAAAAATTCAGTTTTAGGGTTTAAGGAGAAAAAAAAAAAATCTAAAAAAAAAAAAATAAAATCACAGCTGCTTCTCTCCCTCCAAACTCACTCGATACACATACTGACACTTTCATATCTGGTTACCTCTGACCAATATCTTTAGGACCAAGTTACTTTAATTTTATCTAATTCATCTTTGTTACGACGGGAAAGAAATGGAGATATAATGGTGACTGGCACTGTAGTACCAGGAGGGTGTGGTTTCCCATAAGTATGAGCCAAATGAATAAACTGCTGTTGCCTGAGGGCTGGAATCCCCCTCACGCCTCCTCCCTCTTCTGCTGTTCATTCCCACTGCTTACCTGGCACTAAGTTTTGGCACTTCTCTGACTGCAAGGAAAGCTGGAGAGAAACAACCAAGCAATAAAAAGTAAATTTATTGTGATGGCAAAATTTCTGCTTGGTTAGTAAACTGAACTGGCTTATTAAGTTTTCAGAAGAAAACTGGTACAAGGAAGGAGGAAGAAAAAAGTCTTTCCCCTTTTAGTGCTGAAATGCTGTTAAATCAGGTCAGCTGTAACAAGAAACTGCACCTTCAGTTGCTGATTGCAAAACTCACCAGAGTGATACAGAATCAAATTGTTCCAGAAGGAAGCAGACAGGAAGGTAATCACAGCCAAAGGTCTCTAATCTCAGGCTTTCACCTCCAAAGGTACCTCATCCTACATTGCACATCTGGCTTACTGTGCTCAGGAAACCAACACTTTTCCTCACTCCCTTCTCTCCAAGGGATGTGGATCAGCATTCTCAGAACCCATGCAGCAAAGGACACCACTCAGACCTAGGATGGCTGCTGAAAGAGGAGACTATGGCAAGGGTGAGAGCCACCCAACCAAGGGACAACGCAGGGACAAAGAGACAATACACAGACATATTTCACAGCAAAGGAAAAATGGGAGATGAGATTATTAGCTGTAACACACAAGTTACAAGCTGAAATTGTTTTAAACTGACATTCCACTGATTTTAACCACGCATCCCTGTGGACAGAACTCTTTTAAACTTTAAAGGACTCTGGTCTGCTTTTTGATCCTTTTGGATCATTTTCAGAATCAGGAAGAACAAACAGCGAGATCTGCATCTCACAGTGCAGCATCATTTTGGTGAGGGCATATCTTGGTAATGTTTGGATTCTGCTTGCTCCTATATGTCAAAAAGCTTTGATCTGATTTTGTTTTTTTCCTGCATACCCCCAACGGAAATTTAGAGTCCTCGTGTGATAAGATAATTGTATTCTGTTTTTTCAGATACATTGTTGTCATTGCAACATACATGTGTGTGTGTGTATATAGTCATGTATATAAGACTATAGTTTTTTTTTCTGCTGACTCTGACAAATTAGAGTTTTCTTTCTGAAATGGTGACTATAATGAAAATATTAAGGAAGACAGATTTTTATCTTTATTTTATGTGATATTATTGACTTAAATATCCCCCTTATTTAAAAATGGATGCTTACAATATTTAAATGTTCAAAGATCAGTGCAAACGCCAACTTTCCAAGCTGCATATTCCATTAAATCCTTAGGTACATCAAGTCTTGACATGGAAGGAAACAAGTTCTCATATTTTAGGATTTTCCTTTCTTTTTATCTTTCAAATGCCAACCCCTGCTCACTCCCAAAGCTGTGTTTCAAGACATTTACACTTTGTAGCCATTAATAACTTACGTATATATCGGTACTAAAATCATCAACATTTTTTTACTCCAACACTGTGAAAAACTGTTAGAAATAGCATGTACTGATCGGTGAAATATAGGATGTTTAAGCACTGATAATTAAAAAAAAAAAATGTAATTCTTGCAAAAACCATTACACATCTGCTGAATTTTGTATGTTGATAAAACAAAAAATCATTAATAAAACACAAAGAGAAATAAAATTTACCTACCTTTCTGATAGAAGAATTTTCGATAATAATATGCACCAAGGTCTACGTGTTCAACGATGTATCTCTTCACTCTGTCTAGATGCAAAATCAGATTCTCCTTGGGGACTTCTAGAACTGCTACACCTGCATTCGTGCAATGAGAACTCAGAGTTGACTCAAAGGAGGCACTTTCACATCCACTGAAGGAACCTGAATTAGATTTGGAAAGGCTGATCTTCCTCTCCCCTTCTCCACCAATCTCATTACGAAAATAAGGACAACTCATCACAAGTTCATTGCTTTTATCATCCCCCTGGTCCATATTGAGACTTCCTTTTGAATTCAGGTCTTCAGTGCTACCCATTGGGGAATTGAAACTTGCAGAATGGGACAAGGGTCCAGAGACAAGTGATGCTACGGCAGCAGCAGATGCGCCTGTGGTCGTGTTCCTTCTTTTAATAACATTGTGCCTGTTGATTGCCGCTTCATTTAAATCAAATAAAATACTCTGTACATCATAATGAGCAAAACACTTTGGACAAGTCCAAGGCTTGACGCTATCTTCTGACCTGTTATCTTCAAGATCTGAAGACTTTCCAAGCTCCCCTTCACCTTTGGCATTGCGCAGCTTACGAAAAATGGACGAATCTCCTGTCTCTGATTTTGAGCGTCTCTTGAGTGGCTTCTCCCTTTCCTTGAAGAGTCTCAGGTTTTCCCTTTGAGTAATAGGTCCATCTATCACATCCAGAGAGAATCCTGAACCCTTGCTTCCACTGGCAATCAGGAGTTCACTGAGCTTAGAAGTGGCTGGGCTTCTCTGATCAGACTTTTCATCTTTATAGCCCTTCAATAAGTCAAAAAAACTTTCCCCTGAAGTTCCCTGCTTATCTATGGAAGATGTGCTGCCATACTCTCTGTGCAGAGATGGTCCAGATTTAAAAGTGGGTGAAATACATTCATCAAAACTATCCACATCAAGCTCACTTATGGTAATGTCGCTGTTGCTGCGCTGCCTTATTCTGCGAAGAGCTTTCCTTGGGGAACTGGGATAGCCATCAGGTGTGAGAAACCTGGAGTCTAGATTCTCAGATTGTCTGGTCTTGTTTTTAAGTGTGCTCTGGATGCTTTTCAACATGACAGAATCACTAGCATTCAGGTTAACAGAGCTTCCCTGACTCCCAGGACTGCTTTTAGAAGACATGCTGTCAAGGCAACTTGATGTATCAATATCTTGACTAGATCTGCTTGTTTCCTTGATGTTCTCCTTCCTTGGGGGCCAGTCAGCAATCCTTGCCCTGACTCCCATTTTAGGGACTCCAGGGGTAGAGGTAACGTGATGGGAACTTTCATTGCGAGGAGGTCCAACTGGTGCCATGACTGCAGACCCTAAGCTGCCATTCTGTGACCTGAAGCGCCTCATATAAAAGTCATCCGAGTGGACTTTTGACGTGCCATCTGCTCCGACTGACACCCCAGTGGCAACAGCCCGTTCGGTCTGGGACCGCTTCAAGCTGGTCATGATCTTTCAATATGTTTGACCTCAGTAAGTTCCAAGAGGAAACACAGTCATTTCTGCTTTTTAAATGCACAGTTCTCTTTTGGAGAATAGTCTCCAAAATATACAATGGTTGCATGACATCTTAATCATGGGCATTTAAGGACACAGCTAAATATAGGATGTCTAGAAAATTCAGATATTCAGTAGGTTTTGATAAGCAATAATATCCTTTAACTTTTGCATTTTAAGAAGTAGCCATGCTCTGATAAATTCAAATTGTTTCAACATCACTTGTGCTCCAGAACATCAGAGTTGTAATCCAATCGCTTACGCTTCTTTCAAGCCTGGAACAGAGAAAAAGGGAAATAGAAGCATTAGTCATTTCATACATAATTTTTTTTTTTGTAACTGAAACTATCAAATTAGTTATTACACAGAATTAGTATTTCTAACAAACATGCTTCTAAATCTCATTGATCATCTCAAAAATGCCATGTTATGTTACATAATATGGCGAAGAGTTTTGTAGATATTGCTGGTTTGCCTTCTGAGAAAATACTGTTACAGTTGGATTCCACATACTTTTTTCCTCCTTATTAACCGATTAGTATTTTTTTTTATTTGGGTTAGTGGACAGTTTTACAAAGCACGTGCAGAGAGCTAATCTCCTTAGCTGAAGGACACCTACAGCATACATTTCCTGTAGAAACTATAGAGGTGACAGATCAAGACTTTAAATTTTGTTTATAAATGCTTTAAAGAATTTAGCATTTTCAAGTCATACATCCTCAGTCGCAATTAGGCATTAACAATGCCTACTCAACTTTTCCATTAATGTAAATAACTATGATACACTAACAAACAAAAGGAAGGAAGCTAACAAAAACATGACAAAATTATAATAGAGAGAACAGCTGTCAATAACATTTATTCTGCGTTTTGCATAGCCTTATTTTCAGATTAACTGGATAGTCCAGAAAGCATATATTACCTCCGCTCAGATTTCACAACATATGAAAAGACTAAAGATAAACAGAAACACATACTTCTAAATAACTTCATATGAAATGTTCCATCTATTTCCCTGGCTAGCAAAATACTGTATGCCACAGCTCCTGTGTCATCTGTCTTTACAAAGGCATGGAAAATAAATGCTTTCCTGTACCTCATCAGTACCAAAGTGATTACAAAGTGTTTAGTATACTACCCTTTGAGGAGCTAAAAAAAATAATCCATCCTTGCTGGTAGAAGACAGAAGCATGAGATTGTCAAGATAAAATCTTGCATTGCTGTGTACATCCTTTAACACAAAGAAGTTAATGATTTCAAAGGTTAAACCAATTACACAAAATACGGCCTTTTAATATTTGCCAAATGTGTGCAGAGAGATGCTGCTGAAGCAGCATCGCGCTGACAATACAGCATTGTCTACGAGACAAGGCTTCCTGACACTTCCAGGGAAACCAGTACTTTATGCACACTCTGCTCAAAACTATGGAGTACTTTGCTCCACAGTAATTAAATACCAAGCCAGGACTCTTTCTGCCTCCAAAGGTAGCTTGTTTTAACTCCACATGCCATAGACAGCACCTCTTTGAAATAGCTGCTATTTATACAAAGCTGAACATATAAGAAATACTGAAAATGCATGCTGACTGCATCACACAAAACAAGAACAGTGCAAGTGTTATTGTATTTGCACAGACATTTACATAAGGACAGTTACCTTCCTTGTAATTCTGCAACAATGATACTGCTGAAACAGCTTTTTCCACCTGTATAATTAGAATAACTTTAGAAAGGCATTCTATCCATGCAGTTGTTGCAAAACTACTGAATATTCAGCTGTAACTTTTTATAAATTTCAAACACTGTCCAAGTCTATGAACTGGATCAAGCTGGTGAAACAACTTCACACACCCATCAGACCAACGAAGGAAAAAAAGCAAACACTGTGTGCCATCATATAACGTGATGTTCTGTCTGTGCTTTTCAACAGTGCCATAGCAAACACCCTTTACGTTATAAGCACTAAGAAAGAGAACACTGCATTGCTCTTTCTAAAGAGCTATACAGGCTTGCTTTTATAGGCAGAATGGAAGGAAAATGGAATGAAAACTGACAAGGATTTAGGGCAGCAGGAAGACAGGCTAAAAGGGGTAGTGGAGGAAGAGCCAAGCTGAGGGTGGGACACAAACCAGGCTGAAGTACCAGTGCCCACTACCACATGCTCCTCTTCAGAGCCTGCAAGGAAATCCAAGATTACCGTCCTTCGCGACTCCCCTTCCACTATCCGTATCTCTAAAAGCCAAGTACACGTCTCCCCCCGTCAAGTGCCAGTCCTTACAAAAATAGGTAACCTACTAGTGCAAGATTCTCATTAACTGAAGGGCAGAAGTTCACACAGTAGCCCTAAAAACTCCCAAGCTTGCTGTTAACCACATAAGCATCCAAACACTACCAGTTCCCCCAACCCTGCCCAATTTTTTTTCCTTTAAAAATTCCAAGGACAACAATCCTAATTAATCAATGAGACATATATATATATATAAAATCATATATAAAAAATGTAACTAAGTGGTCTGTGGAATTTATTCTTGACCTGTTGCACGTATGTTATACTCATTAGTTACATGACCACCCAGCACATTTTCCAGAGGAAATACTGTGTCTGTTCCTGACTCAGCATTGAGGATGCCTCACTCTGGGGACCAGCTGCTTCATGCTCTGCTGGTTTTTGCAGCTGTCCTACTTCATCTGCTGTAGCAGCTGGAAAACAGGCAATAAATGATTAAGGTAGCAGTTAATATCCTACACTGAAGACGTGAACTCCACTTCTTGCCTGTCCCTATCTTTATATGAGTTAAACCACTGAAGTCACAGTTTTTGGAGACTGTAACTACCTGTCTTTGGTTGTTTCCCTAGACCTTCCTGTCTCAGTGTCTAATTTGAGACTTAACAGCCTAAATTTTAAAGGTTTAATTTGCTCCAATCAAAATCAAGTGAAAACGTTACATTTGAAAACACTAAAAACTCCTGAAGCACGCCTGGGGTACACTGGTCATCAGATGTAATGGAAAAGGAACAATGATGGCAATCGTTAACATTTTTTCATATCCACTGCTTGCAAAACATGACTGCATCAAAGATGGTGAATCACACTTGATTTAAATGACCATCAGTAACCAATAAACAGATGGTATTATGAACTGGCAAACATGCAGAAAGTTAAAATTTAACACAAAATAAGTAATCTATTAAAATTAGTTACAACTGCAACATAGGCAGTATGGTACCTATTTCTAAAGACAAGAGTAGGAATTACAAAGAGTAGCCATGCTTATTTCATTGCTGTTTCAATATACAAAAAATGTAACTCAAGGTAGGAAAGCTGTAAATTGAAACCATATGCAAAACCTACAAAAAGAGGTACATAAAAATCTAGTATTGATTATCTCAATTAAAAACCAGTTAAGAGAACAAGCTTGGAAAACCAATGATCTGCTTATCAGATTGCATACATTAACTAGTAAACCAGCCCAAGATGCTGTTTAAAATGGGTCTCAAATCCTTAGGACAAAGTTTATTCATTGCTTTTTACCAGCAGCAAAGGACTTTGTGTCTATTTTCAACTGAACATGAGCTACGAACAAACACATATTCATTCTTTCCCGGTCTATTTATACCTCTTTCATTACTTTCCTTCCTACTCCAAAACTGGGGTTCCAGCTTGAAGGACAAAGGATCATTCTGATCAAACTTAAAACATCCTTGTAGACGAATCCCAAAATAGTTTTGCAGTCCTATGTCATTCTTAAAAGGCAGGTAAGTCAAGAGATCTTGATTTCTTATTCCTCATGACTGAAGTTAGCCACCAGGAAAATGAAAACCTATCAGTCAAGATTTCATTCAGGGGCCTCTGGATTCCAATCAGCTCTGGACAGTTCAAAGAAAAAAAGCACCAAATAAAATAATTTGAGTGTTTTTTCAGATGAATGGAAAAGAGGTGACCAAGCCTGAGACATCAATTCAGAGGCCTTCTATTACAACTTTTCCTAGATTTAATTTACAGGGGATCATGTTCTTTTTCCTTACAAAATAGTGATTTTACCTACAACCGAGTCTTACTTGAAGGGATTTAATAATTACTCTGTTATCTGCTGGGAACATGCTGAGACTTCAGATTGTAGGATCACAGATGCTGATTATCTTAATACTCTGATGTTGACAGAGATTGATTTGGGAGCACCAAATTATTTATGATTCATAATATTTCTGAAAAAAAGACTTCATATTTCACCATCAGCCCTCATTAAAAAGTGGCAATTCATAAATTAAAAATTTGGGAAGAAGGGAATGAGCTGTCAAAGTCTAGATAAGTCTCCACTCTGTGAAGCCTCCATAACCCTCCTTCCAACTCCCCAGTCAAAACAGTAAAATATAGCAGACGGCAGTAAATGCAACATATTACCAGGGATATTTCAAAATACCGACAGCTGTAGGGTAAGGAGCAATTAATAGCACTGATCGCTGTAACAGCATTTTACAGAAAGTTTTAAAGTTTTAAAAATCTAAATGAAGTCACCTCTATTCCACAGAATTTACTAAAATTTAGCCAACTTTGGAAACTCAGTGCAACAAACACAGTAATGACAGTGACCCTTGTCATTAACTTTCACTGGGAAAAGAACTGGCATTGCCATAAAACCTGAAAACTAGAAGCTCCTCTTAAACCAGAAAAACAAATGAGAACAATGAAAGATATTTCATGTACGGAAGCTTTTTATCTATTTCTGTCACAAATTCTTACCTGAATTAAAACAGATCAAATCCTGGGGGAGGGGAACATTCATTTATCAGACAATTAAGTTATTATATGAACAAAATAATGTCTAATTTCATAAAATGAATCCCTCAGAGGAGAAAAATTCAATTTAATCTTCAGAAAGACTTTATGTGGTTACCTATTATTAACTTTATACTTTTCTTCCCAGGATTACTTTCGTCATTATAATTGAAGTAAAGTCAAAAGGTTCATCTTTCAGAGGAAGCTTTTATCAACTAAACAGCTATTTGAAGAACAGTGTTTGGCATTTTAGTAGCTTATCAGTTTTATTTTTGTTACACTTCAAGGAATTGCTGGTTTTCTGTTAACCGAAGGTAACAATCATCAGGTCTCTCTAGGATGAAAGCCAGATTCCTTATAACTTTTCTTTCTCCTTCCCCCACCTCCCCAATTTCTGTGATCTACAAAATTTGCCACTGATCTATATGTCAGCAAGTCTGCATTTCTGCCCTTTTTTCTGAATGTTTTCTTGCTCCCTTCCCCTCGGAAGAGAACCTTTGCTCTGAGGAGACAGAGTACCATCTGTTGCCACATACACAACAATCACCTGCACTGATCTGCTGAGATTTAATAGAGCTTTATTCCAAACATCATTCTCTGCCGAAGTGCTGAGGTTGAGCCCACATGCAGTGGCTCTCGGCAGAATTCGCTAGCTCAGGTTTTGAGCCCCGCTGACCGTGGTTGTCAACCCTTGGCGGGCTCAGAGTGCACTGAACCTGCCGGCTCCTCAAGCAGAGAACCATGAAGTCACACTCAATAATCATACACGCTTGCAGTCAGCGGTAAAATGTTCATGACATAACAGGATAGTAAATGAAACATAATAAATGCTACCAAATTGAGATAAAGGAACCCAGGGGACTAGAATACCTTATCTGGGCATTTCAGCACGTTTTGCTCCATTGTGATCTCCCACTCATTAGTTTCCATGTAAACACTAGAATATCTCAAGCCAGAATTGTGTCCTGTGTTTTCACATTAATTTTGTAACCATTAGTCAGCACTCAAGTGTACAAGTAACTGTTGCTGAAGCAAACCCTTTAAAACTACTTTTAACTGAGACAGACAGGGAGACAGAGAAAAGGCCCTACACGTGGTCATTCCCACTTGAACATTTATATTCCATTCTGGTACCAGTGTTACTCATTTAGTTAATTAAATGCAGAATCCCCTTCTTGGAAGCTAGCTTACTGGATCTGAAAAAAAGACACTGACAAGTTTTACTGTATGCTATACTGTATTCTATTCCTGGAATTGAACTGTTAACAGCAGTAGTTTATTTTTGATAGCAGCACTTGCTCTCTAGGAAGCAACTCTAAACCAGTGCCAAAACATGAGAGCAAAACATTCTAGCTCCCAGATACCATCTCTCAAGAAAATAAACGTTTAGCAACTACAAAAGAGTTCTACTTACAGCCCCATCTCTTTACTTTTTTTAAAGAGATGTTTGTCTTCTATGTTTCTTTTCTAGTTTCTAGCTGTTGATATATTGCATCCCTGAGTAATGGTTCCAGAAAAAGACTGTTCTCCCTGGTGTGTCGACTCCTGTAAAAGTTACTTATCTGCAAAGTGCCCAAGTAACCCAATGACTAATTCCTGACACTGTGAGACCTATGAATATTCACAAACCCAAACCAAACACAGAAGGAAAAAAACCACACACAACAAAACACAAAACAAACAACAAAACCAAAACAAAACACCAGACCAAGAAACAGCCATCAAAGAGAACGGGCCAGTACTTGCTGGTACGGGTATGGTTCAGTGCAATTGCCATACACTACAGTAAGTACCACGGCTGCACTTTCCTGAGCTTTGCATCCTTGCTCACACTCCCACAGCACAAAGGCTCGATCACCGCCCTGCTCCTCCAGCCCAGCCACAGGTTTGTTTCTGGCATCACGCTGGTGCCAATGCTGAGATGTTTGCTCAGCCCGTGGTCTCTGTACTGCACCGCGGCTACGGTCCTGCTGGCCATGCTTGTGTGCCAGTGCCAGCAGTCGTCACCACCTGCCTCGTGACATCCCACATATATCAGCATTGAGTGAGAGACCTCAGTTTGGAAGAGGAGAAAGAGGGTATTTAACCTTCTACCTCTAAATTTCCAGTTGCTTCTAAGTGGTCTGGAGTGCAACTCAAAGGTAATTTTTCTTACGACAGGTGTTAGACTGTGTCACTAATCTAATAACAGGATTATGAAAACCTATAAACTGATCATTTTGATAGTGTTTAAAATATTTTTCCCAACACCATTTTATTCCTTTTCTCTATCACTGCAGTTCCTTCTCCCTAAACTCACGATTTGGCAAAAGAATTGCAAGAAGCTGTTCTGCCATCTTCATGAAAGTCATCCAGCTCCCAAACCTCCACAGAGTACTGCTTCCTCACAGGGTGACTGGTCACAAAGTCAAGGGAGAAATAAAAGCAGCTTTTCAGAAGTGAAAGTTAAATTTTGCCTAAAATTAGTAAGTTTTATTCCCAGCAACCCCCGTATTAACCATCTAGAGAGCGCCTTGTACACCATTGGTCTATCGGAATGGTATTCATTTATGATAGCACATACAAAGTCGAAGTATTTTCCCCAAAAAGGTGTTTTGCTTTTATGTGTACATATGTACATATACATACTTTTTTGTATACATATATCTACATGTATCTCCAAAGCAAGTTTGAGAATACTCTAGACAGAAGCACATCAATATAATGTAAGCAAACATTATAATTGATCCTGATGTCATTTAAACAGCAGTTCCACAACTACTACCATTTTACATGCTTAATGAATCTGTGTTCACTACTGTTATATGAAGAAAAATCACACAAATGTAAATTAACACTACTGAATTTTCATCATGTGTTTTACAGGAAATTCTGAATTACAGAACCTAATAACCTGGGATAGGCTCCACAGCAGAAACGTATTACGCATTCATAGTATTCAGACTTTTGTCAAGTAAAGAGAGCACAAAAATAATGATACCGAAAATCATAGTCCAGACTACAAAGTCATTCAAACGCTACAGAGAGTAAGAGACAGAACCTTTTAACAGTTCTTGTGTTTGGACAAGGCAGCACGTAATCCTCAAATAATCCTTGCAACAAGTACAGCAGCTTGTTACAAGTCACTGGCACATACAGTTAAGTGCACAGCACTGAGGAAAGAAGTCAGTTAAAAACCTTAAAGGAAGATACAGACTTGTAAAAAAACTTGGACAATATTTGGGACTTTTTATGATTGTGGGCAGCTGAAACATTCAAACTGAAATTTACTCAGCTGAACCCTCCACAGCCTTCCACTATAAATCCTTTTGAGAAAAAAAAACTGAGAACTCAGTAATTTTCTTTTCAGCAATATGTAGATTTACTTTTTTAAATGACAAGTTTGGTACTACTATACTTTTGAGCCCTCAAAAGAATACTGGTATATTGGTGTAAAGAACTTGATTTAAAAGTCTAGAAAAAAAAAAATACAACATTCCCCTTAATAATAAAAGGAAGCTAAAACAAAGTGCTTAAAGTTATAACTGTATTCTTATTTAGATACTGATCTTAGAAGATAAAGGCAAAAATCAGTAAGCAACAGATTTTATATGAAAGCAGGACTAATTTGCAAAGGATTCTAAACCACTACCACTAGCAAACATCTAGACGAGTATTTTACTGCTGTTGATGCGTTACTGTATGCTGAATTTCTCCAATATACTCCACCCCAAAGTGGGAAACCGAACACTGGGCACAATCTTCTGTCTGGAACCATGTTTTGTGCATACATATGAATAAAAACTATAACCAGATGAAGTAACATTTTTTCTTCAGACAGTCTAACTGTTCCTGTAGAGGGCATGGCAACCGACTCGACAGGTCACTGCATATTCTTTGCACGGTGCTTACAGCAAATCCTCTCTGTCCTCTGATATAATGGATATTCCTAAACTGAAAAGGTTACGATTTTTGCCCAAGGAATACATTTATTATTTACTATGTTTGGTTTCATTCAGAGCCAAGTGTGGGGATGATCCCACAGACTAAAAAGGAAAACCATCTTAGGTTACCTTTTGACACAGACATGCTGTGTATATCTAAACTTACAAGACATCATAAATCTACCAGGGAAAAAACAAACAAACAAACAAAAACCAATCAACACAAAAAAACCCACCAGCTTTTAGGTTTCTGACTCTTATATAACACAGGCATGATATCGGAGATGCCTGGGGATAATTCACTTCGCTGTTTTTGAGAGAATACAAAGAGCTTTTTGTCCTTTGACAGTCACATGCATTACACATTCATTTTCCAAAATACCATCTTTATGGCTACAAAGGAATAAACAGTTCAACCTCCACGCAGGGTTCTATACAGCTTTTCTTGTTAATTTTCCTTTAAGTACTTCTAGTGTCCTTTAAAATTAAGACCAAAAGAAAGTCTTAAGCGTTCAGCAATTTTAGGGGTATTAAAGTCTATCAGAAAAATATAGATGGGATCTGTAAACAACTCAAATGAATTTCTGAGTACTAGGCATCTGGTGATAAAGATGAATGTGTTACATCTGTTAATGATATCACCTTTAAAATTGAAAGGGATGTTTGAAACTTTCAATGTGAAATGCAAAAGACTGACGGATAAACCAGTCAACAGCTCTAAAAGCTGTCACGGAACAGAGTACAATTACACAAGTCTTATACTTTGCTAAATAAATGAATATTTCAATGGTATTCTCCTTTTGCATATGGGAATGTACCCAAGAACACAACACAGAAGCAGCCTCGTAGATGAATTATTGTTCTACATCTAAAATGTTTCACGTCCTAATAAAGGTGAATGAAGCAATGTGGAAAGAGAAGAAATAGTTACTTGCCAAAATATGCAACTACTCAGCAGAAATCTCCATGCTGCATGATTGCAACATATACGGTTTAGACAATAAAGCTAGATATAAATATTTTTGTTGATTCATTGTTTGTGAGCACTGCGCTGTGAGTGGGTGTTCAGGTTGGATTTCAGAAGACTTAAATAGAGGAAGAACCCTTTACATGCAGAAAACAGAGTGGGTTTTTCACTATTTAGAAACTCTCTCTTGTGTAGATATCTTAGCGGTGATCAAAGGCAGATACTACCCTTTGGTTTGATGACATAGCTATGTTATGTCCTATAGTTCTAACATACACTATATAATAACAGCAACTGAAAACATCTAAATAGGCTGTACCTAAATTATAAGGATATCTATACTAGTAACCCACTGAAGGCACAGAGTTATTTCCAGTAACTAAAAAGGGAAAATAATACCTGGCTGGTCACGTACACGAGCTCTTAAGGAGTGATTATGAAAAATTCACTCACAGCCCGTTGTATAAGTGACCAACACCAGGTTGTAATAGCAAGGAGACGCAACATAAGCAATTCTGGTCACGAATCCAGACAGTCAAGCTGGCAAAGCAGGATACAAACTGAAAAGAGCAAGCAAGGTGGCACTGACACCTAAAAAACACACTTTGCAATTTAAATAAGAATCAGTCTATTTATTACAAGCACACATATGCCAGCAGTACTGGCACTTCATCCAGGCATTTTTAAACAGAAGAGGCAAATTTACATGGATGATTGGATGTCACAAGTTATCTCAAAGCATAAAGTCAACTTCTGTGTGTCTGACTCATCCATGCAGGTACACCTCAGGTTTCACAACACTGTAGATGTCTTTTACTAACTGTCCTTCCAGCCCAAGTGAATTTATTTTCTAGAAGATGTATTGTCTTTTCTGTAAGTTGGGCTATGGTATCTGGCAGAAACAAGAAAAATAAACCTACCTTTTTCACAAACATAGTCCAGTGACTCTACTTGAGGCTTCTGCATTAAAAACTAAGGAAGTATGATGCAAAAGTCTTTTTACCTAATATGATTTTTTTTCTGGCTATGGTCAGTAAAAGAAAATATCTACATCTGTTCCTGGTTTACATGCACGCAAAACATTTTATAAAATGAAAACAGATTTGAAATCATTTAAATTCCAACACTAAAGCTTCAAAAGCAAATTACCTACAGAAAGTACATGTGTGGGTGTATTCCTGTTTCACTGCATCAACAGCCTTAATCAGCCTTGCATACTATTTCTGATTATGGTTCATTATATAAAAATCACGTTGATAACAATTCAGCAAGAATGTTTCTTAACCCTTTCTGAAAAAGAGAAATACCATTCCGGCACCAGTTTTCACAGGTGAGGTGTGTGGGGGGGGTGACTTTCTCCAGACATGCCCTACCCTTGTGAAAAATCTCAATAGTCAACTTTGAACCACAGGAATCGGCTTGAACTATCCATAAATATAAAGGCTGCAGCTTGTCCCTACGCCAAGCATGGTGACACCTGCAGAACCCTCCTCCAATTTCCACCAACCTGCTGGGTCGCTGCAGAGCCCCTGGGGAAAGCAGACTGGGAAGGCTTCTGCACCCCCTGCTCACGCAGAGCTGAACTGATCCCCGCTGCACCAGCTGGAGCCGCGTCTCCTGCTCACAAGCTGAAGGCCCCGCGAGGATTTCTCAGGAGTTTTTAGTAACACAGACAGTACTTCACAGGCAAATGTGTCTTCCTCAATTCACAGTGCCGCTTTTTCTCAAGTATGCACACTTTAAAATAAAAAAAAAAAAAAAAAAAAATATATATATATAGATATATATACATATATATATATCTATATATATATAAAGAGAGAGTAGTCTTCCACTTTGAAATGGAATTTTATCAGTATCACATACTATCCATAAAATGTCAGCAATTGTGAAGCATCGCAAATAATTTCTTAGTAGAATTCCTAATCAGAAAGGGATTGTACCTGTGCTCCATAATCTGCCTGTTAGATTTCAAGATTAATTAGGTCTTGCTTTTGCTGTGTAGAGACAAAACAATTTTATGCCTCCATCCATTAAGTAGTTTTGCTCACTGATGCCATCACTGTTGAAAGCAACTCATCTTTCTGTACAGGAACACAGAGTTCTTTCTGATGAAAACCTTAAGAAAAATGCTTGTCTTCTATGACAATTTTAGTAGCTGATTCAGTAGCCAGTATGATATCAGCACTGTTGAGTCTTCATCATAAAGCTTTCTCTTGGTTACAGCAGCAGCAGTGTAGGGTCTATTTTGATAAACATCCTTTGGCAAAACCTATCCCCTTAACAGGGGCTACACAGGACAAAGGCAAACACAGTAATGTAACACTTAAATCAGTGTTTTGGGAGAGCAGAGAGACAGCAACAGAATTCAGTATCTATACACCTTGAAAAACACTGTTGTGTTACCATTATTTCATTAGTAAGCGACAGGGTGTGAAACCACAGCCTTTGAATCTAAGCAGAAACACGAACATGTCTCTCATGAGGTGAGACTGAAACAAAAGCCCTTTGCTGCCAGCAGGGGCAGTTTTGAATTTCCACAGGCCTGGTGAGAAGGGAGATTTACAACAGACAGAGGAACCCAAGCAGACATGGAAACCAGAGCACCTAAACCAATTTATCCTCTCACTGCAGAAAATAGTCTTCGATACCCACTTAACATCTCTGGGACTTCACAAAAAGATGCCACTGTAACTAAGCTGAATTATGTACACATGTGTTTCGGGGAGGGCCAGAGAGGGAGGGAAATCAATACATCAGACCCTGTCAACTCAATTTGGGTTGTAACCCTCATTAGACCTCCTCTAATCTTCAAGCCTACCACGAGCACAGCAATGGTATTGCACAGCAGGTAAATCTATTTGGAGTAGGTCACATACAGCAAAAAGCACTGTATAGCTAGTTCTTCAGATACCCATTTTTCCATTTTGTCCTTCATCCTAGCCATCCAGTCATCATGTAGCAAATTCAGTGAGCCAAAAAACTGGTTTTTGAGTAGTGAGAGATGGCTCAGATTAAAAACAGTTTTAAAACAGCTTGGTGAGCATGGATTCGTAAGATCACAGAAGTGCTTCAAAACTCTAACTTTAATAATGAAAAAATTTGGTTTTCTTCAAAGTAAAACTTTTAGATAAACTTCTGCTCACCTGCACTTTAATAGCGACTTGCCTGAAGTTCCACTGAGGATGAGCAATCACTTTAGCTGCAGATTTTAAACATAAATAAACTGTGAGGAATGAATGAATAAATAATCTCTCTCTGAAATGAACATGTGAAATTTCTGATACTCGAGTAGTTTATTAACGCAGAAGAAGGAGTAACGTTGATTTTTTTTCTTAACACAATGAAGAAAAATACAATTACTAGAAGGCAGAAATTCTGCAGCAGAGCAAGCCAGATTTTTGAGTCTTTAGACTTCTTCACATACATAATTAAGTGTCTGTTCTTTGTAAAGTGTTGCTGTAAAAATATCACCAGAGCATTTTTACAGCCAGACAAGATGTTTCCAATTCACTTTAATCTTTATTAAAGATGCAGCAACTGCTCAGGGCAACTCACCCTACTGTATTTGGTTTGTAGGCCAACAGTTGAAAGTAATCTTTTCTTACAGGCTACCAGGGATGACAAGTAGTTTAAAAAGGATTCAAAGTCCTGAGACAGTTTGAGTGTTTACATACAGTTCATAATCCTTTATACTGCAGAAATAAGATCAAGCAAGAAAGAACCGAAAATGTTACTGCCCCAGAACATACTGTAACACAGAGCAAGTTTTCTCACAAGACATTCATATTACCCAGGATGTTCTCAACTGGTGAAAAATGCTGCAAGCCTCCTATGATCATTAAACTAAACATCAGAAAAAAATACAGTAATTCATTTAGCCATAACAGAATGATGTAATGGCGAAAGAAGTCGTGCCTTGCAGACCTATTACAAATCTTTCAAGGAATCATCCAGTATGAGACACATCCGTTGCATATGTGACTGATTTCCCAAATCCTCTAATAAGGTAAGTTGCTAAAGACTGCGAAAGAAAAAAGAACCATCGGAAGAGAAAACAGGAAGTCCTCACGAATGACTAAATGAATAAAGAGAGGATATAAGGGAAAGGACCTTCACGTGATCACTTCCACAGAGGGAGGTTACCAACACTGGGGAACATGTAGTTCAACACTTCTTTATGATCTGGTAAACATAGTAAGACATTAACATCTGCTGACAAAGTATGGTTATTTGAGGTGGTAACAAAAGATTCACAGTGAGAGATCCAACAACAAGCTGGAATGCAAAGAGTTGCAAAGATATCTCTTGATAATGACTGAATTGCATAAAATACTTTATTGCTTCTTCAATGTTGTTAAACACACAGAGAAGAAAGAGACATTGCCTGAGTATATATATGGAATGGCAAGTCCTAATCAACTTTTTATGACTTAAGAAAAAAATTGCACATATTGCAGACAGATCTCTGAAAACTGAAATTCAATGCTCCTGAGCACCCAAAAAGCAAAAATAACCTTAGGAGTTCTGAAAGGAAGAGAGAGGAAAAAAGTTACATGCTACAAACTCATGGTATGTCTATTGAAATATTACAAACAGTTCTGTTACCCTAGAAACAGAAAATATCTGTAAAGCAACCAACTAGTTCGCATAATTCAACTATGAATCTCATAGCCATGACTTCGGGATGCCAAAACACAGAACTGAAAAAGCAGTCACATAAATTCATACTAAAAAAAAAAAAAAAATAGCTCATCTAGGGCTTCAAGTTCAAATAGTTCATCACACAGTTGAAGAATCATAGAATCATCTCAGTTGGAAGAGACCCTCAGGACTGAGTCCAACCATATCCTGACTCTAGCACTAAACCATGTTCCCCAAGAAACTTGACTAAACACCTTTTAAACACCTCCAGGGATGGTGACTCCACCACTTCCCTGGGCAGCCTGTTCCAGTGCCTGACAACCCTTTCTGTGAATAATTTTTTTCCTAATATCCAATCTTCAACTCCCCTGGCGCAACTTGAGGCCATTTCCTCTCATCCTATCACTTGCTACTTGGGAGAAGTCCTTCACTCAGACTTTCAGAAACTGGGAAAAGACATCACAAGATGTAAAACTATTTGCTTGCTCCCACCTTTCTCTTTCATACAAAGAGATATAACTGTTGTCTGATTCAGAACAGCTGTTTTTATGTTCTTACCCAGGATTTATTGGAGTTTTATTAATATGATAAACTAGCTTAAAGAAATAGATGTTATTTATATTACCATCTTAGATAAAAAGCAGTGGTAAAGCCCTTAAGGATTGTGACGTTTGCATTGGCTATAAGTTTGGTTCAAAAGCTTGGCTATTACTTCTATCTTGCAAATTTATCTCTCCAAATCAACATGCTACTGTAGTGAAATGGCTTAAAAAGAGGCTTATTGGTCAGAGCAGCCAAACTGAGGAAGAAAACAAGATATGAAAAGGATGCCAACACCAGGTTTAGTGAGGTACAGACTAATGCAGCTTCTGGCAACTAAATTACTTTCAGAATTAAGCCAATTTCAAAATACTCATTTAAGACCTATTGCTCAGATGTCACCTAATCTCAAGACTGTCTGTCAAATCACAAAAAATAAGCATTTTCATGTTTTGGCAATTTGCAAATGTATGCAGCCACAGGAAGAGGAATGTATTTAACGGGGTATTTTAAAGCTACTTCGAGAACTTTTTCTATCACAGCAACTGCTGCAACAAAAAGCTCTTTCCCTGAAAACCTGTCTATCTTTACCCTGATGGATTTAAAACATGAGCATCTAAGTCAGGTTTTCTCTGAATTGCCCCCTAAAGGAGGTCTTGGCACTCTCAACATCGATCATAAGCAAGCCTACTAACCCACAGTCCCCAGGCTGACATTAGCCAGTGTGAGTGGTCCCTCCACCCACAGTTCCCAAACTAAAGATCTTTTGCAAAGCCATATGAGATAATGGGAAGATGTAAATCAAAAACAGAGGAATGGAAAGGTACTAGATAATTTTAACAGCTTGAGAGGATCTGAGTAATAACAAAATAGACAGAGAACAAAAAGGATGTGCCTGGGGAAGGCAGAAACATAATAGCTTTTTTCTTAAATGTTATTTATCCCATCCATTCATTTATCACAGCTAATAGTGAAGCTACTACAAAGATTTCTTTCTAAAATGGAAAGCTTTGATTTCAAGGTGAAAAGTACATTATACACTGAGCTACATCATCAATAGTACCTTTCTTAAATTGAAAAATCTGCATACGCTAGGAGATGTTACAGGGCTGCGCACAGCTACTGTGCCACACTGATTGTTTTTTGATCAGTTTGTGATGTTGACACATTATAAATGAACTGTGCAAACAGTGCATTGGAAAAAAAATGATATTGCCATTTTTCAAAACACACTGTTTTATATCATCACTTCCCACTCTTACAGAGTGTTTGCATCAACCCCCACTAACTCTACCATATTTCAAGGGGAAAAGTCATCAGTACCAAGTATGGCATGAGAAAATATTTTAGTCCTAAGTCTATGTTGAAACGTGAAAAGAGGAAGAAAGTGCAGCGAGAGGAAAAAAGGCAGAAGATAAGCTGGATACAAGTCACATGGAAAGAAACTGGGATGCTGCATTCGTGCTAATGTATGTGAAAATTAAGTCAATGGATCTCCTTCCACTGCTCTTGCAAATGACCACTGAGAGATCACAGCAGCTGGGAACATCCCCTTGAATATATGTAATCATCTCAGTTACATGATGCTAAAATTTTCCAGTTCATTACATTTTATAGACTGAATGCAATGATTATTGCTCCTGTAAGAATTAAGTTTTATTGAGATTGGTTACATCTATCATCTCTTCGAGAACTATTCATGTTCCTAGTACAGATTAAAAAAAAATAAGTAACATAAGAATATTTCAGTTCTTCAGTTCTGACTTAGCACTGTGTTTCCATCTCAATTATATATCCAAAGTAAATTAAGACAATGCTGTCTGATTAAAGAAATTGTAGACGTGATCCATTTAATTTTAAGAAAGAATCTTTATTTTAAAGTACAATAATTCAAAAGTTTAATTTACTTCCTTTAGTTGGAACACTATTTTCATTTTGAAATGCTACTTTTTCTGCAGGACATTAACCTGCAGCACTCAACCTACATCGACAGCAATGCATCCACCAATGCATCATGTGTTCTCAAAAAGTGATCAAAGCTCCCTTAAGATATATCCATAGAAGAACGCAAAAGTGTCAAGAACACAGACCAGTGACCTAAAACTGAACTCCAAAGACAGAAGGCAACCCACAGTGCAGAACTCAGTAACGTTTGAGAAATGGCAACCACAATGAGAACTAATTGTGAAGGAGTGACAGTACATCCATAAAGATTAGCTTCAGTTTTTCAAATACATAATGAAAAGTTGAGTTCCTAAATAGAAAACTATTTAAAATATTAATAAGAAAAATATTTGTTAACTGAAATAGTTATCTATAAGTGCAGTAGCTAAAAAGTATGTACTTATAGGTATATTTTTATGGTATTTTATCATCATTCCTATACAGGCCAATAAAATACATCAATATTTCTGAAAAATAGAATTTTTTTTTTTTTTTTGGTTGCTAGCTATATATAGTAGTGCAACAATCAAGTGATTAGTCTGAACAGATGCTGACTGATAAAGAAAACTGGCAGCAGTAAAACGCTGTATTTCTAGGGTATTGATCCTAACAAATATTATTTTAGACCAACAGCCTTATTTCCAGCAGAGAGGCTGTATTACCACATAATTCCTGCAGCTAATGATCAATAGTTAATCAGCAGAGGGGAAAATGAGCAGAGTGAAGCCTTCGGTGCATACAGAGAATTACCAGATATCTTGAAATACTGGCACAAAAAGAAATGCTGGCAACCGGAGTGGGTGAGAAAACAGCACTTTAGTAAAACACACTGTATTTTTATGCATGAACTGGCAATGTAAATTATTTATTACTATCCATATCACTATTAAACCAGAACGTAAGTAAGCAGACAGAACAGTACTAAAGCATTTTGCAGTTAAAAGCAGTTCACATACAGTGGAAACTCTTGAGGAGACTCCTCTGCACTCTTAGAAACTTTGAGAAAATGTTTAAGTCTTTTTCAAGCACTCCCATGCTGGCAGGTAAAAGGGTTATGACTGCAAAACTGAGGGATACTAGAAGAATGCAGCATTCCTACAAGTGATTTGGGTAAGAGAAGGAAAACAAAAAGATTCTTTTTTCTTCTGGTTATACTCATCACTGCATTGTGACTTGGGGATCCTTTTAAGCAACCTCATTTATCACACACTGCCAACAACTAGGAATGTCTCTTTGAGAGCAGACTGTCATGACAAGCGTCTAGGAATTAACAGGTTAAGAAGCCTAAGTCAAACTTCAGGCTCATAATCACTTGGCTTTAAAAAGCGGATTGATTTGTTTTCAACCCATACTCACTCTACTCTTCTGCATAAAAAGGTTTTATTGATAGGACTTGAATTAATATAATTAATCCTCTAACTTGTTAAACCTTTAAAATATAAATGATTTAAGGTTTTTTTGTTTGTTTTTTTTTTTTTTTTTTGTATAACAAAGATGACTTTTAAGTCAAATAATTACTTGAAATAACCACTTCGTACACAAGCAAACCAAGTACACTGTGCTGTGCCACAGAATAAATGCAAGTAGATATTAAATTCTTTAAGCAAATGCAAAAAGTGTTCATCAGTAAGGAGCTCCCGTTATCACCAGACTGATTTTGGCCAGAGAACACACACTACTGTGGTATGCAGCATGCTATACTTTGCTTCTTAGATGAAGTCATTAGCCAAACTAAAAATAGACTTCTTAGCAGTATGGATTTATCTTCAAGATATGGTATCTCTTCTGTATCTTTTAGCTTTATAATAGGAAGAAAGTAAGGTACAATCAACCATTAATGCAAGACTGAGAAAAACCTAGCATGAAACAATTCACAAGTTCATGTTCCATCTATGAAACAAACATGCAGGTATATTGAATGTAATTACATTTATTTTCAATAGTATTCCCATTATCTCAAAACCGCAGCGTTATTTTCTTTTTCTCCAAAATCAAGGGCCAAAGTTGATTTCTATATCCTTGAAATATTTCATGGATTTAGTTGTAATCCTCAGAGGAAAATGCAACAATCGAGCCCTATAAATACAACCGGCAATGCAACTAAATTATGTTTCTACAATTCTTCACAAATCCTTACAGAATTTTATAATTTGCAAGGTCCTGGAGCCAGCCTGCAGGCCAATTATTTGACTACTGTTCACAGTGCTTTAACAGCTGCTTTTAATTTATAGAATTTGAGGCAACTATCATCTGCAGGAGATTGTTAATCCTAATTAGCTCAGATCCCATCACCAAAAAGAGGTGGATCATCACTCTGCATAAGATTTTTATTTATTTATTTATTTATTGGTTTTAGTGCTCAATTAAGAGCTCCCCTGCTGGGAACTGTGTTTGAGTTGTTCTCTTGTGCTGCCATAAGCATCCTGAATATCCACATGTGTATAACAAGCTTCTCAGGGAGGTAGGAATAAAGGAATCAAAGTTACTGAATTCTCCTGTCAAATAAAATTGGTCTTGATTGTAGTACTTTGTAGGCACAGGCAAATGCAAAGCAAGGAGCCCGTGTTCTGCTTTGTACAATCTTTTCCTCTCCTGCCTTGCCTGCCTTAAACTTTTTCTTTAATTGGATTCCAACGATGATAAATCAAAGATAACTAAAGAGTTTCTATCCAACCACAGCTTTTTTCTGTTTCAACAAAGCTGTAGGCTCCAACTTTACAGACACTTGCAGGAACAAACTCCTCAAACACCACTGGCTTCAGAAAAGCAAAGTAGACAGATAAAGACGGATAAAGCAGGTGCTGGTATGAAGAGAACATGCCAGATAGAAACCAACCCATCACCTTCCTTGCTGCAGACATGACTCACGTTACCGATGGCTGCCGACACCACCACGACTCCTTTATTTGCACAACCATCATGCGCTCCTCTCCTCAGTTCATACATCCCTATATACCTTCCATGCCATGAAACACCACAGATATAACCAAGCCTGCAGATGCACATTGCTTGGCAAAGCCAGGACAGTGGCATCCGGTGGCCACCCAGGACCAGTATGGTCTCGACTTGACCTAGCCGTTTCTCAGTGAACATCTGCACTTGTCTCCTCTACCTAACTACCAGCTTTCACAACAATTTGCTCTATCCTCAAAGCTTTACACCTCTGTCACTGATGGAAATTAGAAGCCAGTTAACACCCCAAGTGGTGGTGGATTTTTGGTTTTGTTCATTTTGGAGTGAGGGAGGAGGGATAAAAGAAAGGTATTGATGGATGGGTAAGGCCCATCACAAAAGCCTCACCTCTGGAGGAAGCTCAGAATAAATGCAGTCCCCTACAAAAGATCTCCACAAAAAAATGAACCAAGAGATTAGGAAAGGATTTACATAGTACAAATGTTTGTATGTTGGCAAAGAACAGAAAATTTGAAAGGCATATTTGTCAAAAGATCCAACCTAACAATACCGAAAGGAAGGCAAGGAAAACTTGCGTGATAGGGCTGCTTTTCACATGTCTTTAAAATGTGAAGCCACTAGTTGCAAAGGAGATCCCACCCAACACTTGCTTCAGCAATGGGTTTAAATAGCAGTCCTTCACAGGCTTTGACAACTACTCCCACGCTCCCCCATGAGAGACTAATGGTTTGCTAAAAATAAAAGAGATTAGCATCTGCAGCAAGCTCATGGAGGGATATGCTATTTGACAGAAGGTGATACTAATCAACCTTATGGTGTGCTGATGTCTGGACTTTACTTCAAAAGATTTCAGATTATATCAAGAGATTTGGGTGCCTGGTTAAAATGACAGCATGCAATATTATTTTTTGTTTCACTTTCCTTTCTACAGCCTGCATTTTAGCATGCAGTAATAATGTTCATATTCACATTCAGCACCAGCATCAAGCCTTTGTGATCCGAAGCTGCTGAAAGCTGAAGTTGTCAAGAAACAGGAGATGACAAAGTAGAACACAAAACTCCCCCAGATGTACCAGCAATTCATGACATTTTCCCTAGTATACGGATCCTGCCTTTAGCAAGCAGACCAAGACTTATGAAATGAGGGCGGGAGGGAAGGATGGGGAAAAGAGCAGAAAATATCCTATTCAGAAAATTTTTAAAAGGTATGTAATATGGTTGTCAAAAACATCACTCAAATAGCTTGTATGTAGGATGCAAGGAACTAAGTATCATTCTTCCAAGAGAATTGTTCTTTTCCATTTTAAATTAAAGCTGAATAGCCTTAAAGTAACTAACATACCATAAAAGCAGCTAATATATGAGAAAGTATTCTAAAAAAAACCAACATGCTCACTCATTCCATAAGAAGTCTTAAAACTGGAAAAATACACAGGTTAAGATTTGCTTGATGTTAAATATTATAAAAGGTGCTAAATTTGTAGTGGGAAGACTCTCATATTTTCTCAAGTAAAGGAGAAAAAAAAAAATGTGATGAGTCAGATATCATATACAGAAAAAAAATCCCAAACAAAACAAAAAACCCCACACCAACAAAAAAGAGAGCCCACAATCAAACACAACCACACGCCACCACAAAAAAAATCCCAACAACCCACCCAAACTCCAAAAACAACCTTGAGTTTGCTTTATGGAGGCAAGTCAAATGCACTCCATACTTCCAACCTGCAAGATAGCTGACCTATGTCACACAGAGGAAACACTTTAATTACAATTACTCTTAAAAGAGAGTGGCCATCACAGAAAATTATGACAGCCCTGCCTGGTCAAGTAGGTTAGCATTAAGGAAAGACACCAAGAACTACAGATCTGGATTTCCCCCTCAAAGATGATAACAAGGAAATTTCTGTCTGCCTAGAAAGATAAAAATAGCCAAAACTCCATGTGTTACTCAGCTATATGAAAACCTTACATTTTAAGAAGAAAACAAGACATCCTGGATGGGACCACCAGCAACAAATACATCTTCCTGTACAAATAGAATACTGCCAGATCATAAGGTGATGCTGTCAGAAGGTGAGATCAAACAGAAGACCTGAAGGAAATATGGGCAACTCCATCAGAGAAAGGAGGTTTGTCAGTGGTTAAGAGGCAAGAGAACTTAAGCCCAAAAGCTGCCTCTTAACTCCGGTTCACTTCTTCTGCCACGCACTCACTTCCAACAGGTGATAGATGAGTTAAATAAGTGGTACTGCAGCACTTCCAGTTCTTCCCCTACCAGCCTTGACATGTGATGCCCAACAGCTTGATTTAATAATGATTACTCAGGAAAAATATCTATCACTTTCAAGTCACATTTTCTCTAGTGCCTTTTATTTCTTATAGCCATCAAATATTTTTAACTATATTGCCAAAATAAATATTTATGAAATAGAAAACTGTTCAATAATTATCAGAAATGAGATAATTAATATTTAACATTAATGCGTCATAATCTTTCATTATGGGCAAGCTTCAACTGAAAGACAAAGGTACCACATCATAAGAATATTTAACCTATGTAGGTTTCAATCCCACAGAAACTATTATTTATTTATACCTCAACATTTATACTTAGCCAAGAACCACCACATAAACTGAATTAGTATGATGGTAACACCCCTTGGCAGTGACTCGTTCATCAATCTCTCCAGCCTCTATTAAAACATCATTGAGTTGAAAATGTGAATCGCAGATGACACGAGATTCTTGTGTAAACTCTGTGGTAAACTGAAGAGGTAAAATAATCAAGCTTTAAAGCTAAATTTTATGTTTTGTGATATTGCTCTGCAAATCCTGTCAACAGAAGGACAGAGATAAGAAAAATAAAGACCCCATCAGAACAACAGAAAAACATGACTTAGATGGCCTGAAAGGGTAGCATTCACCCCTCTATTAGAAAAAAAAAAGCACAGACTAACTGTGCTATCCCTATTTCAACAAACTACGTTTTAGCACAGTGGAAGAAATAATTTAAGAACAAATTGGCAAATGTTACTGTTACAGCAAAAATTTCTTTTCAGAATTCTGTGTAGAAAAATATTACCAGCTTGTTCACAATGAATGTCTCCCACAATTATTTAGCACACATGAAAAATAATTTGTTGATTCTAAAGCTTGTATTGATTCTAGATTATCTTCCTCTGCTTCTGCCTCAAAATACTGATGATATGTGCAAAGAAAGTGTCTTTAATGTATTTTTACCACCATCCAAGATTTGTTCCCAATTTCTATTTTGTACAGAAAAGCAAATGGTTACACAGAATATACTAACATCACATTTTCTTTTAATCAACTAGGACTCATTTTAGTATCTAACACAATGAAAAAAAATTTTTTTTTCCAAACTTTACTGCAAAATTACAGAGCAACAGGGATAATAAGCTTTTGATGCAGGTCTTGATGGCACAACCAGGGTTGATGCACAGCTGGGGCTGCTATTCACAAGCCAGGAAGACCTGGCTGGGGGTGCAATGCACAGCGCAGCCCTGGCTGCAGTGACCACGGACAGAGGCGATAAGAGCCTGGGGGGAGTGAGGAAGAGTAGCAGAGCACATATCCTGGACTTCAGGAGAACCAACTTCACCTTACTGAGGGAACTAGCAGGTAGGACCCCATCGGAAATAGAGAGACCAGCTTGGCTCAACAGGGAAGTCCTGACTGAATTCCAGGGCAAAGCTAAAGAGCAAAAGGAGGCAGAAGCCGGCAAGCAAGAATTTGGAGACATTGTCCGGGCACACACGCAGAGTCAGGAAATTCGTATATGGTACCACCACCACATGGAACCATCAGTAATTTCAGACATCTAAATAAATGAAGTTGAAAACAGAATCACTGTAGCAAGTGAAATAAGAAAGAAACCAAAAAGCCAACAGGCCCAAAATAATGTAAAAGCAAGCTTGTATCTTGATCCTTATTGCTAGCATTTCCCCCAGACTGTGTTGTATGTTTGATTCTGGTTTTGTTTGTTTTGTTCCCTCCCCCAATTTGCTTTCTGTTGTTGGAAACCATGATGGAAACACAAGCAACCTTCTATACTGGAGAGTCCAAATCTCAAATCACTGAATTATCTTCCCTCATTTCACTTGGCAACCCAGATCTCAGGAGTATTCTATACCTTCAACATCATGCACTAACTGTTCCTATAACACATGCAAAGATACTACATAATCCACTTCAGAAACATTATACCAGATAGAATAAGGTTCGAGAAAACATGTTTTTCCCTTCCCACATTGATTACTGAGTCATTTACAGACATGGGTGTACCTTATTTAAGGTAAAAATCAAACACCCTAAAACTTGATTCCACTTTATATTACTGACAGCAGAATATGAATGTTGACTACAATTTATTTGCTTAAAATACTAAAAAAAAAAAATCCCAGAACAAAAAGAAAACCAAATTACATTACTGTTTAATCTTGAAGTTATTTTAACAGACCCATAAAGAGAAAATGTTCATTTGGACTTCGATGAGCTAGAATTAGCTAGCAATCAAGCTAAGATGGACAGCCTATAGTTCATAAGGAACTGGTATAGTAACTCAGAAAAGGTGACATTGTGGCTGTTTAGATGCATTTTGTTGGTAAGTTCCTAGAAAAATTATGTATACTTTGCTCTTTCCTAAAAAGAAAAACAAAAACCAAATAAAACCAGAAAAGCCAGCCAAAACTGTTGCAATTAAACTGGCAAATATGGCATAACTAAGTTTTCAGAGTGGGCTGACAGCAATGAGAAACTTCATGTACAGCAGATTAATTTTAGTTTTTGAAGATGACATGACTCAGCCTGTACTCATCGTATCTAGGAAGACATCACTCTGCCGCTGAAATGTCAGCTCCTCAGCTTCAGCAGCCGGCAGAAACCGAAGCACAACGTTTGCTTTCTTTTATAACTTTGCATTTTGGCTGGAATTCTCAATCGCTCTTCGCTTTCTGGGAGTTTGAAGCTGAGCCAATGCAGCACTCTGCCCACCACAAAGTCACACAAAGAGGAGCAGATGTATTTCCTACCGCCGCATTCTGCTCCGCTCAGCTATGTGGTGGATGGCTCTGATTACTGGTGTGCTCGGTGACCAGTTGCGCTCCCCTCACCTTCACAGTGCCCGAGATCAGCAAATAAACACAAGCATTTCCTCATTGGCAAAAATATACTTACTGTTGGTAAGAACAATTATTTGCAGATTCTAGCCTAACACACTAAAAGACACAGACAGACAGCACACACCAGAAACCAGAATAAACACAAAAGTCTGTTTCACCACTTTTTTGGATCGGTATTTTAGACAGTTTCCACTACCAGCTGAAAAGCAGTCAGGGAGAGATGCATTATATCAAAGTGCCACACTTCTGTAAGCCCTAATAATATCTCAGATGGTTTAAGACTTTATTTTTTGAAAGACTGACAAAAGACATGATATTTTTTGTATGTCCTTTTTTTAGCCTGAATACAGATTTACACATTAATAAGCACTAAATTACAGTTTAGCTTCAAAGTATAAAAAACATGGTATCATTCCCAAATATTTCCTCATGTTTATCAATTTGGTATTTTAGTTTCAGCATAAAATCCACTAACAGAATTATCATATTGCTCCTGAGTGACTGAGGTTTCATTTTGCATACAATACACTTTCAAACGTAAGCAGCAGAAAAAACTAAAAAAAACAACCCACCAAACCTACCCCTCAGCATGCATTTGACAATTACCTTCTGTTGTTATGGTAACTAAATATCTCTGAAGAAGCAAGAACAAAAAGGAGGGGTGTGGGGAAGGAAATCGCACCACAAATCCTCCTGTAAGTTCTGTAGATATATATTTTTTCTCCATCATAGATTCAAAGAAATGCAGTGCAGGATCGCTCTACGCACCACATTCCCCCTGAGACGTAGCTAAACATTTTAAAATGCTGATGGAGATATTGAGGCACAAAGCTGAAGAAAAACTTCATTCCTCTACACGAAGGATGGCTGCTAAAATAAGATGTTCCACGAGACCATTCAACTCCCAAATCCAAGCGTCCTCTAAGAGATTCCCAAGGAAACTCCTCATGCAATTTCTCTGGAGCCCATAGCTGGAAAATGTCAGAAAAACTTAGCATGGCTGTAAGGTAGCAAAAGGCTATTGCCTTACAGGATTCTATACAGAATTTAAATCCTGTGGTAGACACACAAGTTATGTTGCGTGGAACCTTCACATCATTCCAAAAGACTCTTTTCCACTCTACTGCAGTCTCTGAAGCGCTCGTCAATAACAATTTGGGTTAGTCCATGTTTCTGTGGATTAGGCAGCCCTTATAAATGATGCACCTACTGTCAAGCGGCCCGTGACTTAAAAATTCAAAATAAATGGAAAAGAAAAAATTACCAACTTGATATGTTTATTTTGTACTTTCTTCTTAATTTGTCAACTACCCAACATGCAAAATAAATCAATATTAAGAAAATAAATAAACAGGTAGTTGAATGACAGTATGAGAGCTGCAATGTGCCACAGCTTCCCCACCTAGCAGAAAGAGGGACAAGCCAAGACCTCTCTTCCCACCCTCTGTGTCCCTGCTTCCGAAAGTTTTGGTAAAGTTATCCTGATTTAACTGATATCCAAGAAAACAGAAAACCTAATGACCAAAATACAGGGCAAATCAAGAGTCTGTTTTGTAAGAACTGAGATGAAGTGTCAAGGAGATTCATTTGAACAGATAGATAGATAGATAGATAGATAGATAGATAGATAGATAGATAGATAGATAGATATAAAACACCAGTTTATAGATGAGGACAGGAATTCATGGTTTTAAGTGACAACCATAGACTTAAATATTCACTTTAGCCAACCCATGATAATTTTAAGAGTCTGGGAAGGTTGAGGTCTTCTTCTGGAATGAGAAGTCTTCTGGTTTAAGTTCAGTATCTCTACAGCAAGTAAGAGAAAGTCTTTCAGTACAGATTACTAGGAAACACATTCAAATGACTACACATGAGGAAAACTGCTCAGTTTTCCTCCATAGGGGAAATTAGGTTAATAGTACAATCAACAGTAGGAATCAAATAGAGAATCTGTGAAGACACTATCTGCTGATATATTGTTTCCAACTCTCAAGAATCCCTTTGCATAAATGCAAACAATTTTTCAAGGCTTACAAAGATCATAGCTTTTCTGGAAAAAATTCACTGAGGCAAACTGTAAACAAAGTCACATCCCTTACACCATCTTCCAAATGTTAAGTTCCTACTTCAGATTTTTAAAAACTATAGTCTGATTTCAAAGAACGGTGCATACTTGTTTTAACTTCCTCAAAACAAAAAACACAAACTAATGACAAACACGACAAAACACAAACACATCACCACAAACCAACCTGAAGGTTCATTCATACCTGAAGTCAGTTGAACCACTTAAAGGACTTACAGTGGGGACTCTGAAATAAACTTCATTGTAAAAAACAACATTAGTGACTTTGTCAAAAATGCAATGAGAAATCACCTGTACTGTCTACCAAGGGCTGTTTAAATTGCTTAACCTCATACCTAGTATGTGCTTTACAAACCAATGTAATTCATCAGCAGGGGAAAAATAAAGTATTGTTTTTAACATTAGCAGCATGTACTGTCATCCAACCTATGCAGTATTTTAGGAAGGTTACAACATATTTGTAATTGAGGCATTTTGTGCTGTCATTCAATGAACTTTGTAGCTTCATTTGACTTTTTCCAAAACACTTAGTATAACATTGTGCACTGTATATAAAGGATACAATAGAAAGCATATTTAAACAATGGAAAAGGTAAGACAGCATCCTTCATTGTGACCCTCATGATACTTCAGCAACTGAAGCTCAGACAGAAAAATGTTAATGACAAATATAACCTTGAAACATGAGAATAAGAGACATCTATTAATAGAAAGCTAATCTAACGTCTCACTTTACATAACACAAAATTGCAGTAAAGTCAAAGTTCACTAACATCAACAATGTACTTCAGAGCTCCATCTAGGCAGATGATGACAAGTATGAACAATTCTCAGAATTTTTAAAGTATTTTGTATCTAGAAGAGTTTATTCTTCAGGCCCTTGAAAGGAGCATTTCATGTCAATGTGACATTACCAAAGAGAAGTTTCTCCCAACTATTCATGAAACTACTACAGTTGGCCTTTTCCCTCCCCTCTTCCTGGAGACCACGGTGAAAACAAATCTTGTGTCTTTGTGGCAGAACAACATCTGACCTGAATCCTAAACAAAATGTACAAATTCCAGGGAACAGCCATTTCTCAAAACTCACCTATATTACAAATACACTCACACTTTACATTCATTGTGACGCAAATTATTTTTCAGGGGATGTTTTAGGAAAGGGATTGCGACTCAGGTATGAATAATAGCAGAGGTGCTGAGAGCAACGTTTGTGAATATGTTTATACATATTTTTCAACTGCGAGGTCAATCTTTCAGCCAAGATGTTATATTCCTGAACATGGAACTGATGAACAGAAAGTATCAGACATTCTCTATCTCTGAGGCTCTCAAGACTACAAACCCTGCCTCAGCTGTAAAGCCAGACATACTCTATGACCACTTACATGTATTAGGTTGATGCAAAAGTAATTGCCATTTTGAACCACAAATTTTAAATTACTATAACTAGGCTCAATCACATCTTTATTAGTCAAAATAGGAATCATTAGGAGCAACACGTTTTTGCCAACAAGAAATAGGTTTGTTGATTCCTTTAGCATTAAAATGTGTGCTTTGGAACGAACTCTTGGAAAGCATTTTCTGCATCCTGCTGGTTGCAAAAAGTTGCTGAGATGCTTGAAGAAGTGGCAGTTGGTTGGCAACAGGTCAAGTGAATATGGCGGATGAGGCTAAACTTTGTAGTCCAATTCATTCAACTTCTGAAGCGCTGGTTGTGCGAGGTGTGGTCAGACATCATCATGGAGAAGAATTGGGCCCTTTCTGTTGACCAATGCCAGCGGCAGGCCTTGCAGTTTTTGGTGCATCTCATCAATTTGCTGAGCATGCTTCTCAGATAGAAAGGCTTCACCGGGATTTGGAAAGCTGTAGTGGATCAGACCAGCAACAGACTACCAGACAATGACCAGGACTTTTTTTGGTGTAAGTTTTACTTTGGGAAGTGCTTTGGAGGTTCTTCTCAGTCCAGCCACTGAGCTGGTCATCGCCAGTTGTCACATACAGTCCACTTTTTGTCACATGTCACAATCGAATTGAGAAATAGTTTGTATGACGTATAACAATCACATTTAAGAATGTATTCCAAAATCAAACAGCAAAATGCAACAATGCAAAAACTGCAATTCTTTTTGCATCAACCTAAGACCTATTTATTATCAGCATTTCCCTCAAATTCTGTTAAAAACTACAAATTAGGCACACTTCTGGAAACCCTTTTAGATCAGCTAGATACAGCCTCCTATGCCTTTTTTAAGCTAACAATTAAATTGTTTTTGTAGCACATCCAGGTTCCAAAAGGCATATTAAGTGAAGGATGGAGGGAAGCTAGTGTTTAACTTGGCAACGGTTTGGTGGTCCAGGCAATTATACACATATGAAATCACAAAGGGTAAATTAAGCAAAGCTCACCAACTAATAAAGATTTAGCTCAATCTATTAAAGTGGTACTCTGTAACCTCAATATTCTTTCAAATTACTACTACTCACCCAACCTTCCCAAAGGCACAATCTTACAAAGCAATTATTTTGAAAGAACTAGGGTGGTTCTAAAAGCTCTGAGAAGTCAGTACACCACTAAATGACACCAAGGAATGAAATGGTTTCTGGCCATCACTGAAATCATGGAAGATCCCATCCTGGCTGTCCCCTTAAAGTCAGTGCAGCTCCACACCACAGATAAATATTTACTACCTCCCATATCACTTGAAAAGGGATCGGACTTTTAATTCAATCACATTTCAAACAGGAGCTTGCTACTCTGGCTGGTTTTGTATTTTTTTTTTTTTTTTAATTCAGCAAAATACATAGGATAAAGACCTTTTTAAAAAAGAAGAGTGATAAAACAGTTTGCTCAAGATTACCTACATCTCAATACAAACAGCCAGGGGCAAAAAAAGGCTGAAGCCATTTAAACTCTGAACTGCACCATGTAGCTTTTGCCAAACCACTGGAGTTGGACTGAAAATTGAAATGGTGCTAACCACCATGAATCTTACTTTATCCCATTAAGTCATCAAGAAGCCCAAACAATTCTAAAAAGATAATTAAATTAATAACAAAGCACACAACTCAAGGGTAAACAGAGCTTTTTGTCCAGGTAAAGAGTATTTTGTAAAACCCCTAAGGACTTCTGTATCAGACTAGGAGCGCTGCTTGAGCCACAACTTGCAGAAGACTCCTGAATTTTCTTAATTTGCTGGAATACTTTGATACAAATTTGCAGAGTGCTGTCCATTGCCGAATGCAACGGAAGCTGAAAAAGAGCCATGCAGTTCAGCCACACTTGTTAGTCAAATATTAGCACTGAATTTGCTAAATAAAAATCAGAAAATTTTTTGTCTTCTGTCAAAAATGTAAAAGCTGGAACAACTCAGCAATTTTTGACTCTAGTAATTTCCCCAGTGATTCGAAAAAGAAAATAGTATGCTATTTTAATTTACACATATTAAACAGCCTGGCTGATTTACTTCGTTAACAGAAGAGAGAAGGAGGATCTTCTCCAAGAAAAGTCAAACCTTAGAAATGGAGAATGAAGACTCTGCTGAATGACAAAACAAACTGATTTCCTGGGGCAGACAAACCTTAGAGGCATGTCATTTAATTTCTCTTCACGAAATATTGGAAAGGTTATTATCTATGATGATCAAATAAAGATATGTTTCCAAAAACACTGATGTCTCACATGCTTTAAGGAGATGAAACAACAGATTTTCTAAGGCTGTATTAATAAAGCAATAGTTGCATAACTGACCGGGCTATGGTGGGGCAGAAAGGCAGGATTTGAGTAGGTTCAGAGTATTATCAAAAAGTCAACAGGAAAATCCTTGGGAGACAGAAAGAAGGTGAGATTGGCTCTGATTCATCTGAGGGAAAAGAAATCTCTTCGAACTACAAAAGAGGCAATGAGCCTCTGTAAACCTGAAGTCATCCTTCTAAATTAAAACCAGTCTCATGAATCCTGCAATCCTGAAGCAAAACCTTCAGACCAACTAGAAAGGAAGCAGAGTGAGGTGGACGTTTTCAGCCAGTGTTGTACAACTACACTGTCATCCTGTGAGGTATGGGAGAAGTTATGACAGGTCCTACCCTACAAAAGTAAAATCCTAAGGGGAGGAGATTGGGCAAATGCCTCCAATCAGCCTGGAGGGAGAGTGGAGCCACAGGGTTCCCAGGAAATTCCTAAGACTTTCATCTACTGGAATACCAGACCAAAACCAAACTTTGGCAAACCACCAACTCAGAGGACTCAAGCCTGAGAGAGACAAAAATGGGCTGATTTGGAGCATGGAAAAATATTCATAATGAGTTTCTTCCTGAGTCATTAAAAGCAGTAACAGCCCTGTTTAGAAGACTCAGTCCTGACTCTGCTCTGCATCCTTTTGGCCATCTCAAAGACCTGACAACCCAGAACATTTTTATATCATAAAGTCTTGAACAGCAACAAGTGGATTCACTGACAGTGGAAAAAAAAATATTAAAAGATACCACTCAAGTAAATAGTTAGGAAATTGCTATAAAATACAGGAATTCCCACCAAAAAACCAGGCCTGAATAATGAAGTTATCTTAGGTGATTTTTCACATACTCTTTCTCCTCTCAAGCACTTCAGACATTCGGTACTGACATTTCTACTCGTCTGGTCTTTTATTCCTGATGTTAAACAATAGGCAAGGAAACCCAGGAAAGAGAAACACTAAAACTGGTGTGTACTCGAGATGCATTTTCAAGTTTTTAGCAATTCACTAGATCTATTACTGTCCACATCACTGCAGACAGGGTGCACGCAGGTGTATGTTTATGCAGCCCATAGTTTTATTAATCACAGCAGTGGCATAACGGGCCGGTGCTGAGCATCGCTGCATACTCAAGCTGAAGAAGAACCGCAGATGACTGGACTTTTCCTTCCCCTCCTTGATCCCGACAGTGCCTGTGCCTTGGGTTAAGTTCCACATGCAGGTCTGTTGGCCCATGCTAGGCCACTGCTTTTGAGATAGGCACAGAGCTCCAGGTTACAGACAGGCCCCCAAAGGGTCGTTTTCAGACACCAAGTACAAAACACACTTTCAAGACCAAATTACTGCACTAAGCAAAGATTCCTAAACCAACGGCATTTACGACAAGCATTTACATAGACATGACTACAGGATTTTTGATGCACAAAAACGACAATCCATATTTTTAGAACAAAGATCAAGTTTAACACAGCGAGGCAGGAATAGAAATTGCTTTTAAATCCAAAAGCACAAATGTTGGTTTTAACTGATGCCAAACTCCGAACAGTTTACATCAACAGAAGAATTAACTTCATTTTTTGTGAAAAAAAAAGTGAGCACAAAACAAAAGCTATACAACCTAGACTTGGAATATAACAAGAGCATACCATTCACAAGTTTATTGATTTTCAAAACACGCACAGACACAAGCATAGCACGGAATAATCCCTTTTTAAAAGTCAGCACAGATCAGCTCAGACAGCTCACATTCAAGCAGGCAGCTGAAACCATTCAAACAGTGAGTAGATAGCAGGGTGAGTAACTCTACACCTCACAGAAGTACTGAGTGGCAGCAAGAGATCAGGCACAAGGAGCAAAGAAACAAGCAGAGCCTTTTCAAAGAGAAATGCAGAAAGCCGTGCTAAAGGACACATGAGACTGACATGGTAACACAGAGAACGGGGCAGGATTTATCCAGGGATACTCAGCCTGTTCTAGCTGGCATAGCTACCACACAGCAGAAAATGATAAATGAGCTGGGTGGCTATTTATTTAGCAGATACAGCATTACTTTCACGCCAACATGAAATACTTCACCCTGTCTGTAGCTGCCTTCCAAGACTTTTCCATGCAATTTGAGCTACACTGGAAAAATCCATATGAATCTGAAAAAGGGCAGCAACTGGAACCTTAAAGTGAGATGCGTTCAATTTAATTGTGAAGATTCACAAGTGATTAGTACAGCAGAAGAAAAAATCATGTAGATGGATTATAGTTAGTTTCAGCCTCTGAATCTCAAAACCACAAAATCCATTTATAATCAAGGAATTTAACTCTCTGAAGTAACCAAAACTTCTAATATGCTCTACTTCTTGAACTGGAGGAATCTTAGTTTTAAAGTCCAAGAACAATAAAATGTTGGCATGCTCATCTAGCCTTGTGAACTGCCAAATGTATCAATATTTTAAACAAGGATAAACCATTTTAAGAATAACTCTTCGTGAAAGGTATTCTGAAAAATACATCTGCAGCATTAAAAGCTGCGATATCAACACCATCTATCATGAAGACTGTCAAAAACCTATATTACAGAATCTCATTTTAGTTGACTACACCTTCCAATCTGAGCAGACTCACTTATAACTTCTGCCTCATTAAAGGAACAATACATTAAAGGTACAGTAATAGCAGTAAAAAAAACCCTCTTCTTTATACATTATTTTTGTCATTTCCCTATCTTCCTGCACACCAGATAGTGATGTTTATTGAAGCTCTTGGGAAAAGACTGGACAGGTGAGAAACAAAGCTGGTAATGAAGATGTCAATTTGAGAAGCTTCAGAAAAAATTCAGATATTTATATCATACCTATAAAACACCTATTATGTAGAACTATATTTCTGCACAGATATATCAATGTAGATGCATCCACGTAGATGCTACATATAAATATATAAACATATATATATATATACACACACACATATATATAAATAAATATTTCAGTTCAACTATCTACATGCAGGTGGATAACCTACAGAGATCACTGGACACCTAAGAGAAAATTTTGACCAGGAAGAAGGACTTACACAAACATCACTGTGCAGCAACAGTTCTACAACATTTTCAGCATTGTACTGGCAAAAACCCCACAAAAAGTAATGAAGGGGGGAAGAAGGTGGCAGACTTCACAAAATACAAAATCTTACGCAAGAAGTTGATTTAAGAATCTCTCAAATAAATATATATAAAAACCCATAGCTTTGTAAATATATGCTAATATATTTGCAAGACTACTTTAGATATTTAAATAAAAGGAGAAGCCCCAAAATCTGGTAAGCTTCTTCAAATTCAGTCTTCTACAGAAGTGTTGTTTCAGGGAGAAGGACATGAGAAGTAAAACCATGCATTTAACTACAAATCTTAGTAATTTCATTCATATTCACCATCTTTTTAGTAGCATGTCCGAGTAATTATTGATACTTGTGTATAAGAAGATCAATTAAAAATTCTGGCACAGATCACAATTTTTTATTATGCCATTTACACTGGAACAAGCAACTGTCACTTTTTATTCTTCTACTGTGCTGTGAATTTCACTGTGCATAATGACTGCTGAATAATACCAAGTTATAACTCTGGTACTACTGAACTGAATTTCCTTGCAAAAAGACTGCCCATGTAGTATTATCATTAAAGGCATCACTGAATTTATTACTAAACCACATATCTTCAGGGATTCAACTATCTCCTCTACCACTCCTCACGACTGCCAATGAGAAAAACAGTAACAGAGAATCAGGACACCCAGTGTTTTTTTTAAAGACGCTTTTGTATTAAACTAATAATTCACTGGATATTACAAAAATTAGAGTTAAACACATCACAAGAGAATTTCAATGTCAGTAAGAAGTACAGAAATACTTAAAAAAAAAAAAAAAAGGAAAGGAAAAAAAAGAGATACTTTGTTTTGCAGAAATCTTTTTTGAATGCTCTAAGCTCCACAAGGAAAGTGTACACATACACAACCCTGATGACAGTAACCACTTTTGTGGTTTTTAGAATGCAGAGGAACGCTGTTAGAAAAAGTGTTATCCCATAAGAATGTATCAGGAGAAATTCTGTGGTAGATCAAAGAGAAACGGACAGACTTTGATTGTTACTATTGTTTTTCTTTTAATGTTACCATCTAATTTAACAGTGGTCTCAGACCAAACAGTTCTAAAGTCCAGCAAGAAACATCAAATTCTTTTTTAGTCCATGTTGCCTAAAATACACCAAAGTCCACCCCTTCCCTATTACCACAAACACTTTCCAAGCAATTTGGGTGTGAAGTGTAAGGGCAGCAGCAGCTGGAGGCTCAGGGACAGCTGAGCATCTGGTGGAATCAGTTCCCTTAACACAGCCCATGCCATCCACTACAGAGATTATTCACTTCACAAAAGTAGTGTGTTTTGTTTGCTAGAAGGCAAAGGTGAATGCTGAATAGACAAGGGAAAAGTTTTAAGGAAAAAAAAAAAAAATCTTGCTTTTTGTTCAATAGCATTTTATTGAAAGATTTGTTTTAAGGAATTAGTTAAGATTCAGTCAAATATTCCATATTTTTTCTGTAAAGATGAGAAAAACAGAATGAGAATAATATGTGCATTATAAAGTCGTTAAAATCAGCTCTTTGCAGGTCAAACAGCTGTAAAAAGTTGTAAGCATCTGATTAATAGGACACAGACTGCTGGAACCAGCACACAAATATTGCAAGGCCATCAGAGCTCCAGCAATGTGCCTCAGTCCTGATCTGCACGTACTCACCTGCATTTGGCATCACTGATGAACTTACTTTCACCTTCCCAACCTGCCAGATGTCTGTACTGCTAGAATACTCCATTAGGAAACTGTTAAACAGCTTTCAGCTGTAGCCATACATTATTTCCTCTAAATCTATGGGTGACAGCATTAGTAAGAAAATACATTTTATAAAGCAGACCTCTTAAAAACATAAAGATTAGTTTTAAAGCTGTATAAAATGTTTACAAAGATTCTTGTTAAAAGGTTGAAATGCACATTTCATTTAGCTATTAAAAAAAGCAAATAGTACTTATTAAGCAGTACTATGCCTTGAGGTTTCTGCTTAGAGCTCTCACATGTAAATGTGGCTGACAAAATGGATATGACTTGTTAACCAAGGCAGAAGCAGCAGTTAGGGAAATGTTTCATCCTCACTGGGACCCAGCACTGTACCTTGCTTCTGCTGTTTCTACTTATGGAGAATTGGTTGCTGGGAGGACGATGTTTAATTAGCTCCAAAGACACCCACGAGCTACCCATTTTACAAACTGAATAATAATGCAAACAGCACAGGTAACGCTAAACATGGAACACCAGAAAGGCGACTTCTTCAAGCCAGTAGCCAGTAAAGTCCACCTTAAAGATGATCTCACCGGCAACTGGGAAGTTTATAAAGTGCCCCAATTAAGTATTTATCTTCCCCAGTGACAACCTTATGCCCAGTAACACATATCAAATGGCCAAACTCACAGGCCTTTCAAAATTGAGTTCTCCAAGAGGGAAAACAATTTCCTTAGTTAGTGCCTTTTCTATCCCAGCCAGAGATGCACATGGCTCAGAGCTATCAGAATATGGTTGCATCTTTGCTTGTAAACACACAAGAAATCACATCAGGAAAGCAAAAAAAGGATTGCTATTTTGTTCCTAGCTTGCCTTTTGCCCTTTCTCATAGTTCTTGATCTGTCAAATGTAAAAGTAGCAAGTAACTTTTTGTAAACAATTAGTTTTTGTCTGGACTAAGCATAATACAGCAAGATTTGCATGGAAAGGATGGTGGCAAAGGAAAAGAAGTAGAATAAAGGAAGAAGACACTGACTACACATCAATCTAGATAGAATAATTATATTCTTATGAAAAATGCTATCAGGTGTCTACAGCTGATGAGAGTTCAGAATAAAACACTGATCATAAGTAAAGAGTGATACATTGCCGCAGTAAGTTTACAACACCTAGGAAGGAAAAAGGAGGATTTCACTGATGAAAAGAGAGTAGGAGAATGATCACCACTGGCAAAAACCATAATGCCCAAATTCTAGTAAATGGAGGTGAAGTACATTTTTCTTCAAATCCTCAATTTTAAAAAATTTTTTAAAGTTCTCTCTATGAAGGTTCTGGAAGTTGATCAAACATTGACAAACTCAGAGCAACTTCAAGTTTCCAGTGCCTCAGCTGGATTTCAGTGCCAGCAATCCTGCCTGGCCCAGCAAAACTCCTTTCACCAGAACCAAGTGCCAAGAAGCACATGCTATAGCTGCTTAACAACTGCTGCGTCACAGCTCCACAGGACACAGTGATCTGCGCACACCCTTCTCCCACCTCCCTGGGATACAACAGCACCACGTTTCGTCAGTCACTACACTATCAGGAAGCCAACAGAGGACCTGTGTGCTGCCACCCCACAAACCAGCACTGCCACCAGAAGCAGCAGCTAAATAATAAGTCCCTTCTCCTCTACTGTCAGCCATACATACATACAGACAGTGTATTGAGGAACTGATCTGGATTTAAAGTATACACCTAATTAATAGCTTTATAAAGAAATTTGAGCTCAGCTACTGTGCACGTTAAAAACTCCTTTCTGCTCCATTTTGCATGGAGAGTACATAAGCACCTTCCTAAGTTTGAGGGTTAAACAAAATTCCAACATTCACTAGAGCGTTCTGTCACATTCTCTGAACCTCTGGGCCCAGCTCTGTCACCAGAGCACAGCTGCGCAGGCAGAAGGGACAGAGGCAGCGCCCGATTTCGGAACCAGCAGATCTGGGGGCAGCTGGTGTATCACTGCACAAGCAGCGTTCACCATTCAGAGTGCCAATTTTCATCTCTTTACACGGCACCTGCATGCAGGCAGGAGCAGGGATCTCTCTCCTATCAGAGTTCAAAAAGCATCTTGGAAGGTTTGCTTGACAGACGCCCTTTGAGGGGAACACAGGAATTTGCTGCAGCCAAGCAATTAGCACTGCAATCCACTTTCAATTGCCTCTAAAACAAATTATCAGGTAAAAGCTTCTAAAACACCACAATTAAAACGCTAATCTGAAAAAGCTGTTACATTGCTAGACAGCTTTTTCTTTCATGTATATAGATTGTGACCATACAAATGCTCAATGAATTCTTCAGATTTTCACTTTTTGCTGCAAAATCTCTGCTTCATTCACCACATCAATTTTGCTAGTGAATAAAAACATTCGGGAGAATTTTATTTACTATTTTAATTACTAAAACTAACATAGACAATAGTTCTTCTGACTGTATATCAAAATGTATACCATAATCAAGACCTTCCCTTGGACAGGATGTGTGCAATTTGAGATACCCCATGCACTGGTTCTTAAGGATAAAATTATTAAAGAACTACATTTAGGAAAGACTATTCCTATGTGTTTTAAAAAGCTACATGTTGACAGTAGCAAACCATACTTTTAATGAAAGTTGGTATCAGTTTTATATGGGAGATAACTGAAGAGAAAAAAGCTCATCAAGTACATAAAAAAGAAATGTGTGTAACTCCTTCAGCATAAAACTGATTTTCAGAAAAAGCAAACATTTTCTTCCAGAAAAGTGTTAATTACAAAGTGGGCATTAACCAACTACAATCATGCCTAAATAATTTTCATTTAGTCACCTTCTATTATGCAGGCAAGGAAAAAACACAAACAAAAATCCAACACATTCATATTAATTCAGCTGGCCACAAGCATACTGCACAGTCTTCTGAATAGCAGCCAATGAATCTCTTCTGACAGATGATCATTTTATTTTCATTTTTAAATTCCTCTCAGTTTTGAGGTTTCACTGGAACTTTATTTACTTAAAAAACAAACAAACAAAAATCACTTTGTGCAGACTTGTGTAGACAGCAACTAGAAGTGCTGACTGAAGCTCACTCTGCTCTAGGTAACTCAGGTGCCAAACACAATAGAGAACAAGATGCTCTTCTCACCAGTTGGCCCCTATATAATCCATCCCCTGCAACTTTCACCATTTCTACACATACAATTGTGTATTTGCTCCTATACAGTAAAGTAATGCAACCTTCAGTAATATTTTTTGGTATTTCCCAAAGTTTTTGCATTTTCAATCCCTTTTGAAGCTATTCAACCTTTTTTTCCTATAATCTCACAAAACTCACATCACCATTTTTGTACTTTAGAGGTCTGCTACTTTAAAAAGAAAAATCTGTATGTGTAAATAATAGAAATAATGTGCAATAACAGAAAGCTGGTAAAGATGTCTTCTGCACCAAAAAAATATCCTTCAGCCTTTTCATAATTTTCAAAATTTTTGCAATTCATTGTGTTCTACGGTTTTCAAAGAACAACAGTATTTTCAAATACGATTACTACTAATATTTTAATTAATGTAAACAAAAGTTTTCAGTTCACTTGTTTGTTTACATAAATGTTCAAATATCTTAGAGGGTGACAGGATGAAATTAAGGTTTGACAGATGACAGAGCAAAAAGAGGTGAGTTGTTCTTCCTAGAATATTCAGTTAAACAATACTTAAATAAAAGTAAAATCAGCATGAAAGCACCATAAAGAGATATGTCAGTTAAAGGCATTACACAGAATGGAGATTTTAAACATAAAAATATAGAATAGGACTCTCTACTTCTACCAAAATGTTTATGACAGTGGTTTGCATTTTGGTTTTTATTATATAGTGATGTTCTAAAAAGACATATTTAAAAAATAAGTAGGTATCCCATGTATCTATAAAAGTCACATTATTGCCTGCTTGAAAAGAAAACTTTTATTAGCCTATGGAATAAAAGTGAAGTAGAACTATGACAGCTGGGGACCCAACACTAGCATGCTTGCTGGCTTCTCTAAACAAGTAGTACCAAGGAAGACTAATTTCCAACAGACACATGGTTTGCTGTTGATTGATTTAATGCATTCATTATACTCAAGTTTGAGTCCAAGTTTTTCCCATGCCCATTAAAACTCCTTTCCCCCCACCACCACTGCTACCTAGAGTCCCTAACCGCAATCCCCCCAGACTTCCAGCTCAAATTCTAATCCACACGGCAGTATTTCTCGTTTCCACTTACCCTTCTCCTCCCAAATTTCCATTGAGATTCATAGCAAATACCCCAGTTATTTCCTGCTACATGCCCTGTCTGCTCAACTTCCCAGCCATATAAGAGATGCATGAATAATATTATAACCACAGTGACAGAGACTCTGATCAGCCACTTTTAGTGATAACTTAGGTGCAGAAGTAAAATCACATAAGAATTCAAATAAACAAATTAACCAGAAATACAGCCAGGAGAACCACAACAAATCTACATCATCACTGGCCTAGAAAAAATTTAAAGACTCAACAGGCCACAGCAGTAAGAATGTACTTCGCACTACGTAAGCAGAGATGCTACTCAACTCCTTTTGTTGATAAGCCTGCTGTAGACTCATTTATCCAATCTCAACACTACGCTAAAATTTTCTATAACAAACATTTCCATTCCACTACCAATACAGAAGTTCATGGGACTTGCTGCAACTACCCAGAACCCCCAAGCTTGAGGTTGCATCCGAGTACTTTTTGCATACAAAATATAACAGCGTGCAACACACACACACACTGTTTTCAACTGAAAATTTCCAGTTTTCTCAAGAAGTTGACCTAAGCACTTCATGTAGTCTTATGTAGCACTTAACGTCCTAGACACAGAACATTCCTGGCTTGCTCAGTCTGCAGGGTCTAGTCAATAAACACACTCAACCCAAACAGCTAGCTCAAGAACTAGATCTCCAGCATTTTTAAACAAACTTAAGTTCTTAGTAACATTTTAGGAGTTTTGATCCCAAGTAAAGAATTCTTGCAGACTTTGAAATAAACAGTATCTATTACTGGGCACTTTGTCTCCCCTCCAAACAGTTAAAAATGAAAGGAATGTTGTTTATGATCCTAAAATAGCCTTCAGTTAAACATTAATCATTACCATTGGTGAAAGAGACAGGTTCAGCCACTTGGCCTTTTAATTTATACCATTGAAATACCGCATATTACAGGTCCTCCCTGCCACAGCATTTGTGGTTTGACATGCAATTTAAAATTCCTCTTCCCATGATTTCTCAATTTCTCAGTTTCACAAAAATATCTCACATCTCCTTGGAAACCCGAACACAACACAACAAAGACGACTGGCTCTATCTAATGCTTAGAAGCAGGTTAGAAAAATAACTGCATTCCCTTGCTAGTTAGGATAGGATTCAACACTTCATTCCTCTGTATTAATTTATCTAACAAGAATCTGTCTCTCTCCCCCATAATTTTCTTATTTGCCTTCATAGTCATTCTCTCAAAACCTTCACTACGAGCTCAAGTTCACCTTCAGGTTTAATGAATTTTTTAAGCATCAGTGTAGAAAAATGCAACTGAAGGGGGCTGGCACTGCCCAGACAACAATCCACTAAGAAGCCAGCCCCCTCCTGCAAACTGGCAAGGATGTAGAGAACTAAGACACCTTTTGCAGAGATATTTAAAACTATGGTCTTAACCTACATAAATTGGTTTTTGTATCCACTGCTCTTAAATATATTTTGGATCAGTACAGGATGCCAAAACACAGCAAACTAACCTCTTTTTAGTTCTGCACCTATCTGCAGCTGCCATACTCCTAGTTTGGGAATTGCTGTTTAGATATTAGCGTAGCTGCTATTAACAGCAATCAGTGTTTGCCCCCCAGTTCATCAATCCTTCAAATACCACTCCAGTTGCAGTAGGGGGGGGAAAAAGGAGCTGCTTCTCATTTTAGATGTAGAGAAGCGCACACATCCCCAGCCCCAAAAAGAGACCCTCCCCCAGCCTCAGAGCCCTGGGCCACATTCTGTCCCGATCAGCACTTTGCTGCAGGTTTAGACCACGTTCCTCTTGCAAAGCCACCCTCACCATCACAACAAAGCATATACTCCTCAATTAAAAGCCAAAATTCTGGAGGTGCTTCTTAAGAATTACACATCTTCCATGGCATAAGATGAGAAAAATCTTTCTCACAGAAATCAATGGTGTTTCCTCAACTGAAGTACAGTGGGAAATGTGAATCATCCAGTTACTGCAGTTTAGTTGAAAGTTTTGCAGAGGCAGGAACGAACAACAAGCCACAGAGAGATACCAATATAAAGGGGGAAAATCAGGACAAATGAGATTCTCCTTCCCCCTGCACACCCAACACACCCCCCCCCCAAGAAAATGATAGAAAATAGCACATGAAAGGGAGAGAAAGAATTTCCTTCCCAGAACACTGCAGGAGCAAGAGAAGGTATTCAACTAAATTGAAAGCTGACAAGCTCACCATTAACAAGAAGGGACACTTCTTCATACATCTACCTGAGGAATGCAGGACTGCAAAGCCAAAAGCTTAGCAGCATTAAGGGGAAAACAAAAGCTAAAGTTATACTGTAATAAAATTATTTAAAAACAAATGTCTTAGAGTTTTATGGTGCAAGCCAAACTAACAGGATCCCAGAGAGATATACCCTGGAGTATATTATTGTCAAAACTGCCTATTGCAAATTTTTTTTTTGCATCATCATCCTAAGCATCTGTTCGTACTCCTAATTAAAGAACAGATGGTCTGACCCAACATGGCAATTCTTATGACCCTGTATTTATCAGCAGGTAGGGAAATTAAGTTTTGAGGTCTCAAGCAAGCAAAACAAGATTAACAAAAACAGATAGCTAAATCGGTCTCAAAACCATCTGGTATATGACACTAACTGAAAATAATATTCTCTAAGATTACATACAATGTATTTTCCACAGTCTCTGTACTGAGAAAACAGCCTTCCATAAACTCCACCAGATGCAAATATGATTTAACTCCAGAAACAATGAGATTATCAAGCTAATAAATGAATCCTTTTGCATGTTAAACTAGTGAAGCACAGCTATTCCAGCTGTACAGTGAAATTTGTAGAGGTGGAAGAAGCCAGCATGTTCAGATAAAAGCTAGAGGCCATTTGCAGTAAAATCTTCTGGTAAGGTCATCACACACCAGTAAAAGAAATTAAGACGACACAGGCAGAGGAAATAAAAAGCATAAGGAGGTTTACCTCTGCCTACGTGTTTTAAGCGCAGGTTGAAAACGTGTAGATGCACCACGGAAAGCTGCATTCCCAAATCTGGTAATAGACTGAGAAAAAAGCTTGAAATAATTAATCCACAAACGAATAGAATCTGATTGAGGCAGGTATTAAAAATGAGACAGTGGTAGCATATGATAGCGAGTATGCCTCTTTAGGTGAGTAATGTCCCTCCTCCTTCAAAAAAAAAAAAAAATCTTTCAAGCTTTACTGGTAAAAAGGGCAATTCTGGTAGATGCACCTGTATGGAATTTTTGCAATACTCTGTTGGATGAAAAGTTATATGTTCACGAGTCATGAGAGTTTCTGATGAGTCTGTGTTCTGAAAAATGTGCCTATCAATCAACCTCATTAAGTTGCCAGGAAATACTAAATAAACAAAAATCCCTTTTCACTTTAAAACAGTCAGAGGAAACAAGTTAATACACGTGTTCTTAAATTAAGAATCACCTGAAGGAGACCTAAGCAACAAGGAGGCTGGTTACTAGGGCATTCTGTGTGAAGACATCAGGAAGATGCCCTTCAGCCTCTCTCAGAAGCAGCACTCATCTGGTACCAGCACCAGCAGACAAGTCTGAACAGGAGACCCACCTGGCAGCATCTCTTCTCTGGCTAACACAATTTTATGCCACCATCACCAAGGAGAGCAAAGTATTTTGAGTATTCTGTATGAGTCACTGATTTTCTCAAAGAAACCAGACAAAAGAGTTGAATTCTTGTGTGGGGGGAATTTAATGAAAAATCTCCAGATAATTCCTCAGAAGGAAAGCTTAAGTCACTAAGACATTCTTACGCTGCAGATCTCTACAGAAAGGAAAGTTACTCTCCTGCCTGTCACCCCTTCTCTACTAGAAATGTGGACATTGTTAAACTGCATCACAAAAAGCACTCACAGCTTTCTGCATTTGTTAGTTCTCAGCACTTGCGAGGGGAGGTGGGATCAGGCCATTCAAAGTGTCTAATTCCATTTATCTGCCTCTTTTTAAATAATTTTCACTATAATCTTGGAACTGATTTATAGATACATAGTTTTAAGGTTGTATATTAATAAAGCCTTAAAACATACTACAGAAAGTTTTTTCACCAACATTTTTCTCTTCAGATCATTGTAGCAGTCATTTACTTTGTCAAGTATTATTCTCCTAATATTTAAAACCTAACATAACTGGTAAGCCGCGAAGTGCTGAGCTTTTGTATGGCTGTCACTTGAAGTGTACCCCCACTCATGGAAAACCATTAGTCACGAGTGGTTCCAATCAAACCCCCCACCAACTGGTTACCTGATACTGGAGCTACAATTTCTGTGTCAGGAATGATAGATAACTCATCAGGATGCCTGTTAGAAAGCACATTTCATGCAGTCACCACTGAAGAATAACTTTGCTACTGTATGTACACAAATTAAAACACCCCAAATCTAACAAAAATCCATTCCACTGTACGAGTGTGCATTCCTCTGTGCGCACGCAATGGGGGCAACACACAGGAGGAGAAACAAAAGTAATTACATTTGGCTTGAATCCATTATTTATTTTCATTAATTGGAAAATATTCAGAGATTCTCTTAAACATGGAAAAATTGACACAGAAAAAACAGATCGAATAGTTGTCCGAAACTAGCTTGGGGCAAAGTGAGTTCAAAACAAATAAATAACAGCAACTGAATATACAAAGTCACACTGTTCTGACTTAGTTAAACCAATGTCATCCCTGTACATGAAGGCTCTTAGGTAAGGTTAAGCCCATCTGCCAGCATTTTATCTTGTTATTTAACAGAAATATTTCTACTTCAGGAATGATCTCACTTTTTTCTAGACTGTAAGAAAGAAGACATTAGATATTCTTCTGTATTATCTTCAGTAGATTCACAATCCGGCAATCTACAGAGCAGACACTAAATGAAACGTGCACGGATATGGGCTGTAGAAAACACTAAACAGAATTCAACTGGTTGCCTACAAATCTCAGTGTGAATCTAAATATACCTGCATTAAGTATTGAATTATTGGGTTATACTAGAAAAACAAGTCTGATCTACTAATGGCACTTTCCTGACTTTTTCCAGATGTTCCCAGTGAGTTTAAGAATAGAAAGCAAGGTTAATGCATCCATAACAGAGAATATTACTGAAACTGCTGAAGATGGGTCTATTGTGAAAAGCAAAAGCTGTGATTGCCCTGTTTGCAGAGTCTGGTGCAGAAAGACCTGCAATCATTGCCGACTCCCCTTGAATCCAGGCACCTCTCTGAGAGCAGACTACGCTCTCACCCCATCGTAAGGGTTTTCAAACTGACTGTACATGCCAATCACACAGTACTCTACTGTGGTCAAGTTCTGAGGACATGACGCCACCTGCAACATCATCACCCTCTGCTCTCTCTTTTGAGGGTGTCAACAAAAAGATATGGGACAACAGGCAACTCAAACGAGCTAGAAAACACAATTATGCAAAGACGCAGTTTAACAGTTCTTAAGCCATTTTGGACACTAGAAAGCCCTTTAGAATAAAAGAAAATAAGCATCTACAAAAGGGAGAAAAGCAAAAAGTCTGCAGCATGCTAAGGCAATGCTTAAGAGTGTTTAACAATAAAAGATGATATTAATCTGTACAGCAATAACAAACCACATAAAATCCAACACAAGCCTCATAAATCTTCCATTTAATATAGAAGTTACTGTGGCTCATCTCTTCTGTTCTTTTTTAAAGCTTTCTGAGGTCCCCCTCTTGCACCCACCAAATACTTACTACGCCATTTAAAATGCACTATGGTGCTGACGCAGAAACTGTGATTAATATAAAACTTGCATCTGAAAGGTCTTATTGTTTCTCAGATTTGTTTGCCATGGAAGGTAAATTCTATATACATTTTATAGCACAGTCAAATATAAATACTGTGACTGGATGGCCAGGTGAATTAAGTCCACATTTCTGACTTAGCCTACATCTTATGTATTTGCTATTTTTAAGGAGGGAGTAATTTACAGGTATATTTTTACCCATAAATATTTAAAAGCAAGTTCTCCAATTAAAATATTTTCTGTATGGATATAGTAAGGTTTTAATGTGCACACATGACAAGAAATATGGTGATACCTTGACAGGCATCTGAAAGACACCAACAGGCAGCAGACCTCTATGAAGAAAATATTTTACAACTACTAAAAAAATTTAAAAATCGATCCAAGTATTTGGTTACTTACACCCAGTTACACTTGGAATCACTGTAGACTTGACTATCACAATACAAGGCTGAATCTGTTTTCCTTTTCCATAACACTTTAAAATGCTGCTGCTAAGCATCAAGGAAGCACTTGCAAATGAACTCTGCTTTGAAAGTTTGACATAAAGCTATCATACCCAGCTTCTGTAAATATCAAACATGACTGTAAGCACTGAAACTTTACTGACAGCTAAACAGATTCAGTCCTATAGGTTGAGAAAAGTTTAAAAACTTATTAGACGGCTGATTGGGAAAAAAAAAATCTTATCAAAATAAACTTTACAGAACTGATTCTCACTGGCTGTTGTTTCATATGGGTATTTGTATGTTGTTACAGAAAATCCTTCAAATTCCTACACCTCTGAACACATCCCCACTGGAACACACTTGTTTCTATATTCTTGAAGACACAGTAATTTTAAGTATCTTTAACATGTACTTGATGTCTCAGCTAACACTAGCTGGGAAGCAGAATTACCAATATGCACAATTCATGCTAACATTTTAAAAACATATCATGTACTTTGATACACAAGGCAGTTTCCGTTAGCACGTATATGAGCTTAACAAAAGGAAGAGTCTTGCCGGGAGCCTTAAGATCTGCTGAAGTGCTCTTCACTCAGCCACTCAGTTACTGAAAAACTGCTGAGTTTGAGAAACTGCAAAAGGTGAGGTGTCTCTTCCCCACGAAAATTCTGGGAGGAAACAACAGGCAGTTAGCACCAGCTCCAGAAAAACTACCTGCCTTCTTTCAAGACAATTTTTCCATGAAGCCCCCATGCAAAACCCTTAGCCTCATTCACAAGACACACACATCTAAGGGCAGAGCTCTGAAAAGCACCACGGAGGGGTAGGAGGGGAACATTCACAACCCTCCATGCCTCCTGCAGCCCAAGCACCATGAGCACACGCAACCCGAGCTCTACACAATACAATGCAAAAATATGAACAAGGAAGGAGGTCAATGACTAAAGTGATATGGGGGCAGCCCCACTGCTGGAAGGTCAGAGAGATCAGCTACCATCCTGCCTAGTCTGGGGACCACCAAGGAGACTGTTAGATGCTTCCAAGTCGACCTTCAGGTTTATCTTTTCTTTATGATTATTTTATTCAGCATTTTTTAAGACACTGAGAATTATTGCAGTCCTATTGCTCAATTGCATGGTTATCAAAAATACTTCCATCTAGAGATGATGGACAGGCTGTAAATTCCACTGCTGGTTCACACACCACAGCCTGAGAACAAACACTGGTAAACCATATGAAAGCAAAAGATTTTTTTTTTTAATGATTTCTTTTTAAGCAAGCATTGGGGCGTAATCCATCAAATTGACAAGCTGTTGGATGCCCTTACTCCAGCTAAACTCATTGCTAACCCATCAAATAATCTGCTCATTTCCTTATGTCTCTACTTACTTGCAACTGAAACGTGACAGCCCAGGCTCTTAGCCGTTCTCCTGTTACTCCATCCTTTGCAGTTTGTGGCCATTTCCCCAATCACTGGCCTATCTACTCCTTTGATGTCTTCAAGTTCATAAATCTGAACTTCACAAAATAAGTTTAGTGCATTTTTTAAAAATTAAAAGTAATACTGTATGATTAGATCAAAATGCAAGTAAGAATTATACTTTTGAAACCAAAATAGTTTTGGTACAACTACAGAGTGTTCATGTAAAACAAGTGGAAAAAAAAGAAGCTCTGCAGTTTTTGTTGGATGCACTGAAATCAAACCTTTTGTCATATCCTCTCCTAGTTCAAGTTCCTTCACATAAATCATTCCCTATACTTCCACATCTGAAACACAGATCACTTGAAATACTATGAAATCCTTTTATATAAAATACAAGCAATTTGGTCACTAAGGCTTCAACTTTTTGTCACTAATGGGGTGTTTTGTTTGTGGTTTTGGGTTCTGTTGTTTTTTGTTTGTGGGTTTTGAGACAAAAGGGTAAAGTTTTCTGTGTTGGAGACTTCAATAATCTTGCTATTATTTGCTGGTTTTACCATCAAGAGGTTTATGCAGTAAGCCATCTCTATTTGTCATTCATTTCCTACACCGAAAGCCTGATAAGAATTTTAAAATTTGAATTATGCAGAAAGCAATAGAGGTTGCAACTGGCATTTTTATGGTACTGCTACTACGACTACCAAATTAATACACCTGCTTTCATAAAACCATGGACCAGCTCCCTTTCAAAGGACAGCTAGTACATATAGTCCATTTTTTTTTCCAGTTTTGAACAGTCTACAAACTGATTCTGATTTTTAGAGAAGCAAGTAACTCCGTAACTATTCTCTAGGCCACTTGGATGCTGTTTTTAGCTATGGGTGCTGCACAAACTGTTCAGTTTGATTATTTTTGTTACTTGCATTATAGTAGATGAAAATCCTTCCTATTAACAGATGAATACAAGGGGCTGTTTTTAGTACAAGATAAACAAACATTCTTCCATTCCCTTTCTGTGCAAAACTTAGTATAAAGAACAGCCACTATTCATTCAGTTTCATTGTGTTCATTCACACAATTCTGTCCAAACATTAGCGCATGTACAAAAACACAATTAGGAAGAAGTTGATAATGCAAGATAGGAATAAAAACAGAACAGAACCACAGACTTTTCAGTCCAAGTTTGGAAGCAGCACAATATCAATCCATTACCACCACAGTTCCCAAGACCTTCACATTCAGACCTGTCTTCCTTCTCACACCACAGCAAACTTTGACCATACTTGTCTCCTGCTCCTCACAGCTCAGCATCATTTTTCTGGCTTTCAGAAAAGATAAAACTAAGGGCTAAAGAGGAAAGAAGAGAAAACCCTTCTCCAGTGCATGCTGCATGTCCTCAGTAGGGACAACCTATCAAAGGAGTTGCTCTTTAATCAGATAAACACTATTATTTTCAAGAGACCACAATGGGGTCCTAATGGGAAGACTCTTCCACGAGAATATAGCAGCTGGGGAAACACAAGATACCTACATCACAACACACGCATGCAAAAGGAAATAATTATTGTACTACATGCAGTCTTAAATTTTAATAGCCATAATTCCATAGAATTCAATGTTTCATCTTAAAAGTCTCCTAAAATGTGCTGCAGCACATTCTTGAGAATTATTTTACAGTGGGAAAAGACACAGCTGTGTTCTCCCGGACTTTCATATTTTTCTGCACTGCGAAACAATGTCAATTGTATGTGTCTATAGTCTCGAGCTGTCTAAATGCCACCCCATTGATCTATTCAGCCTGTGTTAGGGACAAAACAGATATTGACATCTACGAGGCTCCCAAGGATCGAGCTGGGGCCGACACTGAGCCCGAGGCTGTGTTTTAACATTACAGCTCCAGCCCAGCTGACATCCTGCGACTGCCAGGAACAGGGAGACCGAATGCTCCCATCTCCTCCATTCCTCCTGTCTCTATTTCTGGCCTACAGTCATCTCCTCATATTACAAACACATTCAGCTTCCAAAGCAGTAGAAAACTAACCCAGTAATAAAATTTAAATCAGTCTCTTTTTGCTGAGATGATGCAGCAGATCATCTTATGGTGAGAACTAAGGAGAGGAACAGAAGAAAGAGGAGCAGAAACAAGACTTCAATCTTTCAGGGTCCTGCTTGCCCATAATGCAAACCCACCAGCTGTAATTCAAGTTTACAGACATTTTTGATAAACATTACCGTATCCTAAAGATTTTTAAGAATGTGTGTGTGCCTTCTAAGTCAGAGGATAAAAGGAAAAATATGACACATGCCTGTAGAAAAGTCATGGCTCAACCAAATTGAAATTAACCTGCATTACAACACTCAAAGGAATGCCTCCTTGTGAGGGCAAAACACATCTAAGAGTCAACGTACCCCACAAATTCCTGTTGCATAGCTATTTGTGAAGCTGTTTATTTCCCTGAAAATGTATGTTTCTAAACTGGGGAGAAAACTCTCACAATTCTTCTTAATCAAGCTGCAGCAAGCTCTATTATAGGCATGCATAGTCCTTTATCCACACACTGTACCATGTACTGCCAACACCATCTCAGCAGCTGCTGACTATTGCTGATCTCATTATGAGTTTCAAAACAAAGTTGAGACAAAACACAATGTCTCAGGAACTGAAGAAAACACACAACAAAACAATCAACAAAAAACAAACAAACAAAAAAAAACACCACACAAAAAAACCAACCCAGTCTTTCTAGAAGCTCTGAAGACTGGTCTTCACAGTATTCATATGTAAGGAAGCAAACACACAGTTCTTCGGCAATCCTGGTAAACCCCTACTTCCACAATTCCATCTTAATAAAGGATCTAAGTGCAAATGAAGATCTCCCTGGGTGCTTATCTTCATATACCCAGATATTTGCACAGATCTGGTTAGCGGTACTCCTGTGATGATCTAACTCCTTCTGACACTGCTGGCAACTTAAGCAAGCAGCTCAAGTCCCTCCCCTTTCCTCCTGCTCAAAATTTCTAAACCAGAAAAATAAATCAATCCCATAACTCTTCTCCAAAATGGCTCTTGCAATACAGAATGGAGCTTTTGGCTTTCATTCCAGTACTTACTCCCAAAACACAGCTGTAAAGTATAAAAAACTATTAATAATGTTTTGATATAAGACAGCTCACCCAGACACTACACAGGACAGATTTACTATTTTCATCATTAAACAAAACATTCAGAAATCTCCGGAGACTTGTTTTTCACAAATGTTGACAGAGACAAGTATTGCTTTTATTATCACTCTCTAAAGCTCATAATAGAAGTGTACCATTCATTTCAAATGACCAAAACAAAATTCCCTGAGCACTGATCATTATTATTATTCTCAATTATGAATCATGAAAACTATATTATGTACTAAAACCATCCGGTTTTTAAACTGTACAGACTTCTCTGCACACCCACATTCCCTTTAATACATTCAATTGATTCATATAATTATGTCCATAGAGAAGACTTCCACTTACAGAAAGATGGTTCCTCTTGGAAATATCACAGGCATTTGAAGAAGGGCACAGGAAATCTCTCTTCAAATACAGAGCATCTGGTAAAATAGAGACAAAACCAAACAAAATATAGAGATAAAATGTTCTTGTTCAGATGTAAGTAATTCAAGATCTAGATAGCCAAAGAGTCAGAGAATAATATCCCTTAAAAAAGAACCTTCTGCTGAGAGCATCTGCCACAAAAATCTCAGCAGTATCAAACAGCAGCACTTTCACAGAAGAAACATACAAGCCATCCAGCACTTTTTAAAACCGAACAAGTAATTATCTGCATTTTGCCTATCTTCAGGAACATCCTTTTGCTACTCATTCCTGCTCACTGCTTATAAATCAACTCCTCCCACCTTTCCTAGCCCTGTTCCCTCCTCCTTCTTTCCCTTTTTTCTTTTAAACAGTCTCTGACTCTTACAGTCTCTCCTTCTTCCCCTCGGAGTGCCCGGCCCTCTGTCTCCCAGCCCAGTATCATCATCTTCCGTTCCTCAGCCCCCTGGTATGTGAATCACAATTGTCTCCTCCCTCGGCTCTGCACTGGATGCCAGCACAGACAGCACCACCAGTACCGAACAGATTGTCCCTGCGCTCTCAGTTTGGAGACCTACAGCTCAGAGAGGCCCGTATTTCAGAGGAAGGTGATGCAAGGAGAAGACCACTTGGGCATAGCAGCCACACAGCAGGGAAAGCTCAGGAGCCCCGCCAGCCCCCGCAATGTGCTATAAACCATGAGTGAAGCAAATGAGGCAAGCCTAGCTGCCAGGACAGTAAACCTGAACTGAGTGTGTGAAATGTGTCCAAGTTAAATGTCTTTGACAAAAAGTACGTAAAAGGCAACAGCTCTTTCACAGAACAACAGCCCCTCTCTAAGTTCCAAGTGATGGGACTGCTAGAGCTGCTTATCTAAATAACTGCAGATCAAGCTAAACAAAACACTTTTTGTTTTTTCCCTGCACTGCAGGTCCCAGGGCGCTGACCAATGAGTCAAGATGGCACTAACATTTTCAGAAGGGCATTTAAGGCAAACCATCACCACTGCAGCCTTGCCACAAACCTCAGCAGATTAAGGACTGACTAATGAGCAACTCTGCCTTCTGTTCAGCAGGGCAGGAGAGGGCAACAGCTGGAGGCAGCCAAATGAAGAGATGCTACCATCAGTCATCAGGCAAAGTCACTCAGAAAAGGATCGTTTTTTATTAGTAAAAAAATCTTGAGCAAACCCTGACATAACAATTTCCAGAGCTAGACTGTACAGCTTCATACTATATGAGACACTTATCTAAATGCATCAGAACCTGTGCTGCAACACAGCCCACCATGAAATATTTGATTAGCTGAACTAAGCAAGGCACTTAAGAGATGCCCCCTGTACTTAACAGGGCAATACAAGCACATGTGCTGTGCACAGTTCAGACTTCACACACCCACCCTCTCTCACAATTCTTGATGAAAGACTCTGGAACAACCATAAAACCAGCAGACGATAGAAGCCAGGACCACCCCTTCCAAACGGGGCACCAGCTTAAAAGCATTCAGTATAACAACATGTAGGCCAAACTCAAGGATATTCTCTTTATTTTTTTTTTTTTCCATTTGCAACTTCTATTGGATAAGCTGCCTACTTTATTCTCTGATGGGTTTACCAGCTGAGGTTTTTGGTTTAGCTTTTTAAGTCTTCTTGGGACTTTAAAGAAAACAGAATTATTATAACTACAATTTGAGTAGCAAACAACAATTGTACACAAGTAACATTAATTCCACTAGAGCTGAAGAAACAACATAAATAGAAAAAGTGACCTTCACTCAAAACTGTAATATTTTCCTAAGGTCAGTAACATAACTCTGTTTATTTAGGACTTGCAATTTTATTTTTAGCAAATACCCATACATTTTCTCTCCCATTAAAAAAGGCAAACTAATGTAAAACTCTGCTGCACAACTACATTTTCAGTCCTCCAGCCATTTGGAATTATTTTCTACTTGTTTTGCACTTAAAATGCCTTCCCAGACACAACAGATTAAACAGAAGCCCATGCATCAAGTAGAAGTTATCAGAAAACCTACATGGAAGAGAAAATACTAACCCAGATTGAATTTGCATCTGTTTGTCTTCTGTTGCTCTTTAATGACTTGATTTTACCACTACGGCATATTTCACAGAATTAAATAAAGCAAGAGATACGGTATCTTCTTGGAATAGGGTTTTTTTAGTGTGCTGTTTGAGTGGTGTAATTGGCAGGACCAGCAAAGGCTGTTCAATACTGGTTCAGTAATTCACAGAAGAGATTTGTCAAACAGCAACCATTTAGGAGAAGAATCAGTAGAGATTTCTAGATATTTTCCAGTCACCATGGCTTCAGCTTTCAGAACACATAGTTGTGTTACAGATAATTGAGCAGACTTTTTGAATCATGGTGCTTTACTATATGGTTCCAGTCATCACATGTGGGAAACCAATCAGCCAGGCAGGCCCAAGATCTGTATCACAGTTTAACCAGCAATACTGCATGTTCCTGAAGTTACAGCAAGTCTGCTCAAATGACAGATATAGTACAAGAAAAATAGTCACACAGGCCACTCATTTTTCTGGCTTTTTTTTAATCTTTGCAAGCCAAGAACCTCCTTCTTCGCACTTTGTTATACCGCTCTGACTCAGGCAAGAAGACCTTTAAGTCAATCTTGCCCAGATCGGAACTGCAGAAAAACATTATACATGCAAGTAGGTGGTTAGCCATACAAACACAGTATTACTTATTCCCTTCAAGTCTTCCTGAGTGAAATACCAGCCCAACAAGGCTATGCAAGATAGTTTTGGGGCTGGTAGGCTACAAATCACACTCACGTACAACAAAAAAAGAGGACTGTTATATTTTAATTTCGAAAAATACCAACACTGCTCTCAAATCCATTAAGAATCAGCTACTTAATGGTGGCTTTTCAATAGCAGGCTGGGTGGGACAGACCACATTGAGTCTGGATCTCACCCAGGCCATCAAGGCCTATGGATACAACTAAACTTGTGGTGGCACATGGTATCACCAACCAATTTTAGAATCTGGTCTATATGAATAGGGACCTCAACACCCTCGAGCTCCACAAGGAAGCAGCAAGAAAGTTAGGAAAGGTAACATTGAAAATAGATTCTCCTTTAAAAAAAAAAAAAAATCTGATTTTTGAATTACAATAATTAACACAGTTTAATCCAGTCACTTACAATAATGTGTACTTGAGTATATAAATAACTAGTCTAATTTCTAAACTATTAACTGATCTGCTTTGAGAACTACTAAAACACAGGAGATCCCAGAGTAATATGGAATAAGGTACATGTCCTTCAACAGTAGTGAAATGGGAAAGTACTTAAGAAGTAGTAAGACAAAAAACCAGAATTCTGATGCTTAGGAAGACTTGGATATATTGCTGGGAAAAAAGTGGGGTAAAAATCTTTTTAAGTTAGAGGAGAAAGATAAATTACAGTCAGGAAGCCACATTGAACCACTATAATATTCTCCCTTGGGTAAATATCTTAAAGCAGCAGGTGTAGTTTATGTAAATGATGCTTCTGACACTGTTCAGTGCGACCTGGAGGCCACAGATCCAAAATAATTAGCATAGATAAGCATAACTACTGGAAAATTTGCTTTCAGAGAACTAAAGCTGTGGCTCAGTGTAAAAAACTGAAAGCATTTCAGGTCAGTCCAGCTAGAACCTGTATTTTCATTATTAATTTGAGTGACCAGAGTCATCCTTGAAGAATCTGCAAATGCCACAAAACTGGGGGGGAAGGAGTTACAAGGAGTATGGAAGAGGCAATCCCCATTCCAGGTGAGCTTGAGAAATCGGAGATTCTAAAGCCAATCAGAGAGAAGCCCGTGCAGGTAGGTGAAAGCAAAACTAAATGCTTTAAGTCTGAAAGAGAAGATTAAAGTAATTATCCTCTCCACAGAATTAGCCATCTAAAGAGTAATAAAGCAGAAAAGAACCTGTCATAAACCTGATGTTGCTCTGAAAAGCCAAATATTCTGGAAGGTATGAAAGTGTTTAAAGTTTACTCAACACCATTGTCCTAGCTTTGAAATATCACACATAGCTGGCTTTGAAATATCACATATTCTTAGGACTAGATCCTAAAGTCTGGTTTTAAGGTTATTAAAAATACACAGTTCCTGAAAACAAAAACTCATCTTCTTAATACAGTTATGTATATTTAGTTTTCTAAGAGGTGTTTAGAGTAAAAAAAAAAAAAGTGGTCTTCATGCATAAACTCATTTTTTAACTTATTTTAAGCAACAGTGCACACAAACAGATTTATCTTCCCCTTCAACTCCCCTCCTCAAATAGAAAAATTCCTTCCAACTTTAGTCTCCTCTTTTCTTGGTCGTCTTCATAGCTGGAACACCAAGCCCAAACCCTCAAGGCTTGGTTCTGTTTGGAAAAAGGAAGAGAAAGGTGTCAGTTCTCTATGGCTTACCAAAGGATAAGGAAGAAAATGTTTCATTTTTGCCATAATGGAATTATGGTGAAAAAAGTGTCTGACAGGAAACAGCAGAACCAGTAACTGTAGTTCTTTGGCTGTAAGAGACACAGCAGCTTTTGTAGGACCTCAAAATTTTTCTAATGGTGATGTTTGTTGACACATTCTGCACCAGAATTTCAAAGCATGTATTAGTACAGTCTTGCAATTTCCTACATGCACAGTAAAGCCCTAGGGGTCTGAAGAGGTTTCTCACATTGACTTGCTTCAGAACTTGTTCATCTAATGGAAAGGCTAAATCTCCATTTTCATTTAATAGGTAAAATTAGAAAAGAGCTTAAATCCCGATTATATAAAAACATTAGAAGGTCAGCCACAATCCTCTTTACTCTACAGATGAACAATTCCAGAAACGACCTCAGTGCACCAAGGCCATTTTGTTCACTCTCGGGGCTCCTATGGGCTGCAGGTATGTCACTAGAGAAATGCAAAGCCATATTATTTGGTGAACATGGAGTAACAGCAAAAAAAGGTAAAAAACAGTAAAAAATGCAGTAGGCATGCCTTTGGGTCTATCAGTAGAGGTATTATTTAATTGTGGCAAGCATGAATACAGGGGCCCACACCCTCGAAAATTTTACATGCTGAAATGATTCACAGATCTGAAGTACCCACTGTTAAATGACTCTACCAAGCAGATAATCACATATGATAACCAGATCCATTACCAATACTACCTGGCACTTCTGAATTTCTTGCAGAACTCATTACACTGAAGGCTATGAAGCTATCTGTACCCATTAATTAATAACACACCACCACAACCAATAACCACCCCATCGACAGCATTAGGAATCTTTCCTGAAAAGAACACCGGTCCTTTGTCACACCAATGAATGAAATTTCTACACTGAGTAGTAAATGCAGTACTGCTCTTCTGAAGTTACAAAAAACCATAGCAGAATGAAAGGGCAAAAGCCTAAAGCAGCAAACCTGTATTATGTTCCTCTATTTGCATCTGTTGCTGTGCTCTGTCAGAGGCAGCACTTCTGAGCTAGAAGGAACTTGGACTTGACCAAATACTACAAGCTAACTGAAACACTGGATTTCTGGATGAAAGACAGCAGTTAATATTTTCATGTATGATAAAATGCATCCAGTTTGTCCAAATATTTAAAGTTCTCTTTCGAGTATCTTTTATATATCTAAAAAGACAGTGATGAGCCTCAACGTTCCTTTCTACATCCAAGCTATTTTAATAAAAGCAAAGCTAAAAAACCCAGAGTAGCCTTAACTAATGAAGAAACGCCAACTGCTTTGCAGAATAATCCAAGAGGGAGCTCTTGGTTTGCAACTAAACTCCGTAGCAGAAATATTACATAGCCATTGCCTTTACCTGCTCTTTTGTCTCAAATTTCCAGCCCTATTAAACTGACCACTGCTTCCCTTTTATAGTCAAGGACAGATGCCAAGATGTAAAGATTTGCAAGGAACACACACCTCTCCTCCTTCCCTCCCTCACAGTTGAGTATGTAAATGTTTAAAGAATGCTATAAACTTATGATTCTAAATTAATCCCAGCTGGGAAGGCACTCAGCCTCCAGTCATTTTGCAGCTCATCCTCTTTCCAAACAACCTCCTCCCAGGAGTCACTTCTTTTCAGAGAGGCTAAAGCAGCAGTTTCACCTTCTCAAGGAAGGGTGAGCTAGTTTGCAACTTCAACCTTTCTCCTCAGTCAGCCTCTACAAAAAGGGGAAGTTATGCTGGAGAAAATAAATGCCTGAAAGTAGTAGAGAAATTAAAGGAAGAACAGAGGTAAGAAAATAAAAGAAGAGCACAAAGGAGAAATAATAAATTTGTGGTTTGAATCATAGACTGGTTTGGGTTGGAAGGTCTTCTAGTCCAACCCCCCTGCCATGGGCAGAGACACCTTCCACTAGAACAAGTGGCTCAAAGCCCCATCCAACCTGGCCCTGAACACTTTCAGAGATGGGGCATCCACAGCTTCTCTGGGCAACCTGTTCCAGTGCCTCACAACCTCCATGGTGAAGATTTTCTCATATCTAATCTAAATCTACCCTCTTTCAGTTTAAAGCCATTGTCCCTTGTCCTATCACCACATGCCCTTGTAAAAAGTCTCTCTCCAGCTTTGTTGTAGGCTCTATTTAGGTTCTGAAAGGTCACAATATGGTCTCCCAGAGCCTTCTCCAGGCTGAACCACCCCAAATCTCTCAGCCTGTCCTCACAGCAGAGCTGTTCCAGCCCTCTGATCATCTTTGTGGCCTCCTCTGGACTCATTCCAACAGGTCTGTGCCCTTCTTATGTTGGGGGCCCCAGAAGCGAACACAGGACTCCAGGTGGGGTGTCATGAGAGTAGAGTAAAGGGGTAGAATCACCTCCCTCCATCTGCTGGTCATGCTTTTTTTGATGCAGCCCAGGACACATTTAGCTCTTTGGGCTGCAAGTGCACATTGCTGGCTCATGCCGAGTTTCTCATCAACCAACAGCCCCAAATCCTTCTCCCCAGGACTGCTTTCAGTCCATTCTCTGTCCAGCCTGTATTTGTCCTTGGGATTGCCTGACCCATGTGCAGGACCTCGCACTTGGCCTTGTTGAACTTCATGAGGTTTGCACAGGCCCACCCCTCAAGCCTGTCAAGGTCCCTCTGGATGGCATCCCTTCCCTCCAGTGTGTCTCCTGCACTACACAGCTTGGTGTCATCGGCAAACTTGCTGAGGGTGCACTCAGTGCCACTGTCCATGTCACCAACAAGGATGTTAAACAGCACCAATCCCTGAGGAACACCACTTGTTCAAGCAATGATTATTCAGTGCTTTCTCATATTCTGAAGAGTTGTATCTGTATTACTACACATACACACACCTCTCTAGGCTATGGGCTTTACAAACACATTACCAAGTGCACAGCAGCATGAGTAAGCGAGAACAGCAGTGGCTGTTCCCCTAAGGTATGACTGTCACACAAAGAAATCAAGGTTTCCAGGAGCCACACTACACCAATACCAACAAGTCTGGTCACAAAAAAAAAAAAAAAAAAAAAAAAAGGAAAAAGAGACAGAAAAAAAAAAAAGAAAGGAAAAAAGTCTTCTCCAGCATGTCTTGTGTCACAGCTACACAACCAGAAGCATCCAAACAATTCCAACTGTGCAGGGCCCAGTAAACAGCTTGGCTCAACAACCAGCTGAGAAAGCAGTTTTCCTGTCTTCATTTTGTGTGGATACTGAGCAGAGGACCCAAAGGCATCAAATGCTGGCCAGGCCAGCACCACTCTAGACACTCAGCCTCACAAAACATCCAGTGATGTAGATGAAGAAGAGGGCCATCCTCACATGATCTGGGAAGGTCTCCACTCACACACAGAATACCCAACAAAAATAAAACAAAAAAAATCTACTATACTACATCCCAATTTAATTCTACCCAACCAATTTCTCATTTTTAAAAGACTTTGCCACCCTGGGCTTGCCAGTTGATAGAAAAGTATCCTCTTGCATATTTTCTAATATACACAGATGCAAAAACTTAACTTAATGAGATTTATTGAGAAATCTTTCTATTGGAGATGGACATGCATGGGAGAGATTACAGTCCAAATATATTAAGACATTCAGCTTACTTCTGGAAAAGTACCATACAGAAAGCCAAAGCTGAGTTTTCAACTACCCTTATGAGTTAGAAAATTGCACGCAACTTCTGCAAATTACAAGCTTCCTTTGTTTTGTTTTGTTTTTTTTAAATAATACTCAGTGAAATGAAATATTAGCAGTGTTAAAGGTCAATATAATAAATAGCATAGCTTTGAGGTACTGAAGAACTGTATATTACTACCAAGCCTTCACATACAGAAATGATGGAATGAACTGATGACAAATTCATCTTAACACATACACAGCAAAAGACTGAAGAGACCAACATGCTAAAAAACCAATACAAATTAAGATTAACTGGAAGCACTATTTATTAACTGCATTACTACTAATGCTAAAAAAGATGAAGAGTCCCTTTTTAAAACAAGTCACATGGAAAAGATGAGAGGCAGCGGGAACGGGAAATTTTTCACACTGAGAACAATCAGCCATTGGAATAATCTCCTCAGGGAAGTGGTGAATTCTTCAACACTGGACACTAATAAGATTCAAATGGACAGGGTGCTGGGCCATTTTGTCTACGCTGTGTTTTTGCCAAGAAAGGTTGGACCAGATGATCCTTTATTTCCCTTCCAACCTGTTATTCTATGATAAAGCAAAAGCTATACTGCATCATCCACATTATGTTGTGTATATACATGTATGCTATGTTATATACATAAAAAGACATGACTAATGCCTCATGCTGATGGGATCTGTAAAGCTATTATCACACTGTCTAGTAGAAACTGATCTTTATCTTTCATCAAATGGAGCAGAGTGAAGTTGCGGTCTTGCATTATGCATAAGCAGTGAGTACAATTAGACTGAAAAGTAAGCTGGTCTCTGATCTCAAGTGGAAAGTGTGAACTGATCTTCATAGGAGACAGCTCTGCACACTACTCCAATTTACTAGTTAGCTGCCTGGAATCTGTGTACGCAATAGAAAACTTACAACACGTAGTTGTGGCTAATCTGATGCAATCCGTTAATGTTTAAACAAGCAAGAATATCAAATAAGAGCGCAAAGCAGTTATGTTACTTTGTTTGGCACAGAGAAACTGCAATTAGTTCTTGATTTTACAGTTCAAGAAGAATGCTGAAAAACTGGAGAAAAAAAAATAAAATGCCTTTAGGAAGAACACAAAGAGAAAGGAAGAATTTCATCTCTCATCAAGCAGAAATATTAAAATCACCAGTGACTGGGAACTACCTCTAAGCAAATTCAGGCTAGAAGTGAGGTTTCCTTCATTTTCATATACGTAGAAACATTTAAGAATTGCTCATTTCCAAATTCCCATGAATGTTTTAATTGAAACTGGATGGTTTCCAAATAAATGCTGTATTTACCTTGGTCTACCTATTCTGAAGCACAAATTTAGGAAATCTAATGGTCAGTGTTGTAATAGTAGCAGTTGCACATTTCTCAAAACATTCTACAAAGGAACCAAGCATTTTCCCTCAACAGCTGAAAAACAAAGCAGAGAAATAACACTAATAGTCAAGGGCAAGACAGGCATGAAGTTCACATTTCCCAGTTGCAGTTTTGCTACTCTGTGGTCCCTTCTGTTTTGTTTTTTCGAGGGTTGTTTATTTATTTATTTTTGGACAGTAGTGGGTTAGTTTTTTGGGGAGAGATGAAGCAGGTGGTTTTATTGGTTTGTGATTTTGTTAGGGTTTTTTGTTTGTTTGTCGGTTAGTTTTGGTTTTGTTTCTTTGCAGTTTTCTTTGTTTTATTTTCTGGTTTTGGCTCACAGAATCACAGAATGTTAGGGATTGGAAGGGACCTCAAAAGATCATCTAGTCCAATCCCCCTCACTGGAGCAGGAACACCCAGATGAGGTTACACAGGAAGGCATCCAGGTGGGTTTTGAATGTCTCCAGAGGAGGAGACTCTGCAACCTCCCCTGGGCAGCCTGTTCCAGTGTTCTGTCACCCTCACTGAGAAGATTCTTCTCATATTTAACTGGAACCTCCTGTGTTCCAGTTTGTACCCACTGCCCTTTGTCCTTGGTTGTCACTGAAAAGAGCCTGGCTCCATCCTCACGACACTCACCCTTTACATATTTGTAAACATTAATGAGGTCACGCCCAGTCTCCTCCAAGCTAAAGAGACCCAGCTCCCTCAGCCTTTCCTCATAAGGGAGATGGTCCACTCCCTTAACCATCTTAGTTGCCCTGCCCTGGACTCTCTCCAGCAGTTCCCTGTCCTTCTTGAACTGAGGGGTCCAGAACTGGACACAATATTCCAGATGTGGCCTCACCAGGGCAGAGTAGAGGGGAAGGAGAACCTCTCTCGACCTTCTAATACACCCCAGAATGCCATTGGCCTTCTTGGCCACAAGGGCACAGTGCTTGCTCATGGTCATCCTGCTGTCCACCAGGACCCCAGGTTCCTTTTCCCTACACTGCTCTCCAACAGGTTATTCCCCAAATTATACTGGAACCTGGGGTTGTTCCTACGCAGATACAAGACTTGTCCTTGTTATATTTCATTAAATATTTCCCCGCCCAACTCTCCAGCCTGTCCAGGTCTCGCTGGATGGCAGCACAGCCTTCTGGCATGTCAGCCTCTCCTCCCAGCTTGGTTTCATCAGCAAACTTGCTGACAGTGCACTTTAGTCCCTCATTCAAGTGGTTGATGAATATATTGAATAGTATCGGTTCCAGTACCAACCCTTGAGGCACTCCACTAGATACAGGCCTCCAACTAGACTCCTCCCCATTGACCACAACTGGTTCATTTCCTTTTAAATTCAGTCCAGGAACTTACTTTTTTTTACTGCTTCACAGATTCCAGTTCTGTTCAGTGTCACAGATTTAATTGTCAATTCTTATTAGTAACTTGCAACAATGAAAAATACTCTAACTGTAGAAATCTGTTGCTATTAAATTTAAGAAGCACAGCACACTGTACTTTAGCAATACACAAGCTGAGCCATGCAGATACTCAAAATACCACAGCTGCTCATTCTTCACTAGCCATTCCCATAAAACGTTAAAATTACAGGATCAACTACAGAAAACATCTTGTTTGTTAATCACTGTACATTTGTAATCATACGTAGTACAAAGTACATATTTGCTAGTTCTAAATTATACTACATTCCAGATTTTAAAGGTAAAACCAGGAGAAATTAATACATAGAATAATAATAAATACACGTATTTAATCTACCAACAGCTCTCCACTTTTATGCAAGCTACAGACCCAGTAATGTCAGATTTACAAAGCCCACTCGATTTCCAGAGGATAGGATTGCAGTGATTAAGCACCCAGATTTCTTGACAGCCTCAAACAGGCTATGCTAAAATCCATGCTGTTAAATCCTTGCAATCTTTTTTAATCCAGGCTAGCTAGATTAAAGCTATCTTGGGTGTGTCCTAGCCATTCTGAAATCAGGAAGTCTGCACACATAGTGTACGTACCCTCAGTGTTGGTCTGTGTAGTCAACAGAAGCTGGTAACAGAAAAAAGCATGGACTATTACACTCCATAGCACTAAGTCTTCAGTCATTCCCGACTAAGAAAACAGCAATCAAAGCATAAAACCCTGGCCATCTTATGGGCAACCCAAAAATTCACGAGATCCAGGCTCTCATTCACTCATATACACTTAGTTTCTGAATATGCAGTTCTTTCAGCCTCACACACAATGAAATGGAAGCGAGACTTTCCTCATGAACACCCATTTCCTATTACAATGAACATATTCAGCTATTAAGAACATTATCCAGTTCTGTTGAAAGGTCCAATTGCAATTCTCCAGTTCTAGCATATACCAATCTCTGAACCATAACATGCCAACTTCTGGTAATTCACAGCACTGCTTTTAAACAAAGAAGGCAAAAAATATACTAAGCACTTTTTATTTCTTTTCTATTTAAAGATAACTGCAGTTATCACTGCACTATCAGAGCACAAGAACATTACAAAAGGCAACTGCTAACTTGGAAGCATCCACACATCCGCTGTTCCCTTTCTCTCTCAGGCACATGTGTGCGTATGCACATGCATGCATGCAAAATATATACATACACTCCTCAAACACCACCTCAGGAGGCCAAGGCTGTAAGCACTAATTGCAGAGGTTTTTCCTAACTTTCTTCTGACTCCTCAGGGAAACAGCTTGAAGTAAAGACCTACACAATCCTAATAGCAGAAACCCTTTGCACTATCACCAACTAAATATTGGGGAAATTTCTGAGAAAAATTACAACCTGCAAAATGTAAGAAAGTGATACAACTCTGTACGTCTCCTGGTCATTCGTAGGAACCGTACCCATACAGCTGCCATCTCCCATTACAGGGAACACACCACCACATACCATGTCCCTGTGAAAGAGCAAGAATCACTGAGGCAAAACCTTTCCCACTGCAGCCCTACACCACACTACCAGGACTTATTACCAATGATAAATGAAGCCAAAGGGGTTCAACCTGTCAACAGGTTCCAGTATAGGTTGGGAAATTACATATTAGAGAGCAGTGTAGGGCAAAGGGACCTGGGGATCCTGGTGGACAACAGGATGACCATGAGCCAGCACTGTGCCCTTGTGGCCAGGAAGGCCAAAGGCATCCTCGGATGTATTACAAGGGGGGTGGTCAGTAGATCGAGAGAGGTTCTCCTTCCCTTCTACTCCGCCCTGGTGAGACCCCATCTGGTATATTGTGTCCAGTTCTGGGCCCCTCAGTTCCAGAAGGACAGGGAACTGCTGGAGAGGGTCCAGCATAGGGCAACAAAGATGATTAAGGGAGCAGACCACCTCCCTTATGAAGAAAGGCTGAGGGAGCTGGGTCTCTTTAGTTTGGAGAAGAGGAGACTGAGGGGTGACCTTATTAATGTTTACAAATATATAAAGGGTGAGTGTCACGAGGATGGAGCCAGGCTCTTCTCAGTGACATCCAATGATAGGACAAGGAGTAATGGGATCAAGCTGGAACACAAGAGGTTCCACTTAAATTTGAGAAAAAACAACTTCTCAGTGAGGGTGACAGAGCACTGGAACAGGCTGCCCAGGGGAGGTTGTGGAGTCTCCTTCCCTGGAGACATTCAAAGCCCGCCTGGACACATTCCTGTGTGATCTCACCTAGGCATTCCTGCTCCAGCAGAGGGATTGCACTAGATGATCTTTCGAGGTCCTTTCCAATCCCAAATATACTGTGATACTGACAAAACCAGTAGCTTTAAATGCTATCCTACAATATATAACTTATGGTCAACATCAGCCATGTAGGGACAGAGACTATCCATTTCTCTTCCCTCCCCCAAGCTGTCCTGTTAAGTGCAGGTCAAGGAGAAATAAGTACTCCCAGGTTAAGTTGTATACAGAATTTTACAAGTTTTATTATTTCCATATTAACAGAAGAATGTGGGAAATCTAACAAAAATAAGTTTATGCTGCTCAATGTCTTGCACCTCAATAACTTCACAAATCCAATTAGATTCTGTATTTGAAATACAAGCAAAAATCAGCTTTACTGGGTATGTTACTAATTCTAAAAAAGCTACCTGTTAACATGGACATACTTTACTAGAACATTTAACTCCCAACTGTAAAACTTGCTCATGAATTTCAGTAAACAAGACTGAGCCTTTAAAGACCATGAGTTTATGAGCTCATAAACAACCAGAACTGTTACTAGTGTAACAAATTAAAATTTAAATACAACTTTGTATCGGTAGATTTGTTACAAGCTACAATTCAATGATTTAAAAAATTTCACTAGGAAAAATTTCCATTAGTGAACAAAAATTGCATGTCTATAATAAAAAGGAACTTACCACCTTCAGTAAGCATTTTAGTGACATAACATGGTGACAGCATTGTTGACAGAGTTAGTTTGGTTACTTGGACATACTTTCCATAAAGTATTCAACAAAAACTGTGCAATCCAAACATAGCAGCAAGAAAGTGGGGGGAATGTTCACTTACTTTCCACTAGTAAGTCAATAGCTAAAAGACTTCTTTACTTTATCACTCAAGACAGCCCTTTTTCACTGTCCCTGCCCCACTAGACAGTGTTTAGGATCAAAATGTGTCTCTTGGAACCACAAGCTTCCAAATCAAATTGAAGCAATCTTTCATATTTTGTGATAAGAGATGGATGCAACATTTTTTTTTCCTCTGCCTTTAACTTTGAAAACTATATATCAAAGAAAACCACAACAATTGCATGTAAAAATCAACACTAAAGATGGCGCCAAGTGAAAAAGTAAGATGATTCAAGGGGAAAGCTAAAACAATTAAAATATCCTTTTCCAGGGGCTGCTGTAGATCTGCAAATATGTTTGTTTCCAATATACATGTCCTCTGAAGGGAAGGTTTTGTTGCTACAACAAATCAAACCTCAGAGGCTAAGTAGTCCTCTGCTGACACAATACAGCTCTGCTGACAGCATTTCGGAAGAACAGATTTAAATTGCCACTTTTGATACAACAACATTGTCCAAAACAACTGCAACAACAACTGCAGGGCAGATTCTAACAAACAAGAAACTTATTTGTTTCTTTAGACATCCCACAGACAGAGGAAATGATGTTAGAAGGGAGGGTTTTTTCTTTAGAAGCAATGTTTATTAAATTGCTTGTCACTTCCAGACTGGGCTTCTTTCACATATTTTACATCCATAGCTTTCAATATTCATTAATAAACAGATCGTTAACATCTGTTTAGCAGATGGGGCTGTGTTTTTACTGTCTGGTTGCAAGTTAGCTTAAACCGATCTGAGTTCGGCTCTCAACGCTGTTCTACATGCAGTCCCTGGCAAGTAGCTGGTCACCTCCCTTCAGACAGCACTACAGTTTGCACAACACATTGAGTTAAGTCGTGAAACCATTTCATCTGAAATCTAACCCAGCCCTGTCTGCCTTTGCAAAACCAATACCACAGCTCCCCATCCCTTCTCCCCGCAAGCCCCAAAAACCACACACACTCCAATTTTCCAACCTTCCTGATATGCCCTCTTGAACCAGGTCCTAACCCACCCGCAAAGGACTTGCATTGACACCAGTCAGAGGACAAGCCTGCACAGGCAGAACGGCAGCACCTCACACTTGCAGCCTCCTTTTTATCTTTTCATAAACTCCCTTAAAGTACATTGTATATCTCTCTCCTTTCACAGAGAGATCATGTATTAAATAAAAGCCAGTCCTTTTCAAGAATCAGGCACATCCAGAATAATCATCCCTTTCTTCCCTACAACACAAGTTTCATTTCACAAGTAGATTAAAAGAAACCACCTACAGGAACAACTGTGTTTTAGAAAAACGTAACAAAACCAGGCATCCTGTCACAACCTGAACAGAGTTCAACCTGCTTTTAGGAACACTTCTACAAATACCGAGTAGAAAGCAGGAGGGAGTAGCCACCTAGTCCCCTTGCATTTCTCTCTTGAGAAACCTCTCAGATACAGAGGATGCATTTGGCAACAGACTGGGATACAGTCTGGCACTCGGCAGCAGCAAGCCTGCCCTGTAAACCATCCTGGTGGAGACTACCCCTTCTGCTCTGCGTAAACCACTATGTGCTACCAGCAGTCACAAAGACAATTCTGCTTCCACAGCATCCAAAGGGTGACTGCCAGATGATACAGAAAGGGGAGCCCATACTCTTACCTATCCACATTCCTGAGAAGGCAGGCACATGCAGCTCTAGCAAAAACTACCGGTGGCTGTCACAACCAGCTTCAGATGAATCACAGCATGGTGAAACCTAGAAGCAGAAAGACCATGGATATGAATGGGAAATGAATGGCTGAAATCTTTTTCAAAAGGTAAAGGGCATTGTCAAAACTCTGCTTTTAGGAGGCCAGAAAGCAACACTGAAGAGTTATAAAACTCTGAACCTATTAAGTTTTTACAGTTAACTTACTCATCTGAGAGAGCCCGCATGAGAAGTTTCTCACTATAACAATCCCAACCTTTCTTTACCTCCTTTTTTCTGAATCAAGTTATTTTCTTTCAGAACACATTCTGCCAGGCATTTGGAGATGAAAAAAACCATTTGGTTACACCTGAAACGGGACATTTAGCAGCACTGTGGCCTACTTGCTTCCTCACTATTCAACATAAAGCCCATCACACACATCAAACACCAGGAAGAGCAGGAGTGAATTTAAGTCACCAACTGCAGCCCTCTCAGAAGTCTCAAAGCAGGAAGAAAAACAAGTTTCAAAGCTAGTTCTTCCTATTTACCAGGTACTGTAATAAAAACCGTATTTTTTATATTAGAGAGCAGTGTAGGGGAAAGGGACCTGGTGTCCTGGTGGACAACAGGATGACCATGAGCCAGCACTGTGCCCTTGTGGCCAAGAAGGCCAATGGCATCCTGGAGTGTATTAGAAGGGGCATGGTTAGTAGGTAGAGAGAGGTTCTCCTTCCCCTCTACTCTGCCCTGGTGAGACCACACCTAGAATATTGTGTCCAGTTCCGGGCCCCTCAGTTCCAGAAGGACGGGGAACTGCTGAAGAGAGTCCAGCGCAGGGCAACAAAGATGATTACAGGAGTGGAGCATCTCCCTTATGAGGAAAGGCTGAGGGAGCTGGGTCTCTTTAGCTTGGAGAAGAGGAGACTGGGGGTGACCTCATTAATGTTTACAAATATGTAAAGGGTGAGTGTCACGAGGATGGAGCCCTGCTCTTCTTGGTGACAACCAACAGTAGGACAAGGTGTTCAAGTTGGAACACAAGAGGTTCCACTTAAATTTGAGAAGAAACTTCCCAGTGAGGGTGACAGAACACTGGAACAGGCTGCCCAGGGGAGGTTGCGGAGTCTCCTTCTCTGGAGACATTCAAAACACGCCTGGACACATTCTTGTGTAGCCTCATCTAATTGTTCCTGCTTTGGCAGGGGCATTGGACTAGATGATCCTTCAAGGTCCCTTCCAGTCCCTAACATTCTGTGATTCTGTGTTTCATCATTAGCCTTAACATCTGACCTCTGTCTGTTGCTGCAAAAGGTTCGCATCTGTATATGTTAGGAGCCCTCTAAAATTAGCCTGGGCACACAGATGTAACCATGGAGATTTATGCCGCAGTCGCGAGCACTCCGCAGAGGCACAAGCTAGAGGTAGAGCACAAACCACCGATGAATTTTTGTCCCCCTCTACCCCCACCAAGCTCATGCATTACATGATATGTGTGACAAATCATATCAAAGGAACAGACTGAAAGCCAGCTCTAAATGAGACTAGAGAAGACTTAGACCGTTTCTTCAGCCTTGTTTTCCCCAATCTAGTTCACTGCATGGATACATAATTACTTGTGCTGGCAGGAGGCGGAAAAGGCACAGGACAGGATAAGCAGCAAAGGATGGTTGCTTTCAGGCCAGCTTAAACTGCATGTAAAACCTTGGTACAAGATCTATTTATTTCATTATAGTGAGCTCTAGAACTTGATAGGTTAATAAGTAAATCATTTTAAGTTACCCAACTGTTCTTTCCAGACAGAGTTGAATAAAGTTTGGATTCTTGGTGCCAAGAACACTACCATCAACCAAAATTCTTTAAGAACTGCCAGATAGCATTAGCAAGAGAGCTCAAGAGTAATTATTGCTATCTTCCTTTAAGCAATTAATAATATAGCTTTCACAGTTGGGCTATTTACTTATTTTGCTTATTTACAAAATAGCATGTGATATTAAGACCTTGAAAAAAGAGAAGCACCATCAAAAGAGAAGCAGTACAACAAAGTAATGATCAAGTGTAACAGAAGTAGTTTCCAAAAGGTGGAGAGAACTAAACTCATATTTAGAATAACATAACATTCCCAGAAGAACTGCATTTTAACTTTCACATTACTAACAAACTGACCCTGCCTCTTTCAACTAGAATCACATTCTAATTTGGGAGCAGAAAAGTTAAATTTTAACTCAGTCTAATGAAGCAAGTAAAAGATTTAAAATCTATTTGTCTGTGATTGCTCCTGACATTTTGGCAAGTCATTTGGGCAGCAGATAAATAATTTCTGCAGATGGTAGCCTTCTGGTCAAGAAAAATTTTCTTTGTTTTCTTTGGGGCAAAATTCTTCACCTGTTATAGCATTACCAAGGTGCATCATAATTCAAACCCAGAAGTCTCCATTTTCTTTGGTGTTAAATTACAGACCTGCTGTGTGAAGACAATTTTCTTTTCTTCTTTTTTTTTTTCTTTTTTTTAAAAAGATTGCCTGTGAAGCTCAATTGTGATTGGGAAGGCCGCCTACACAGTAGAGTGAGTGAGAAAAAACATACTTGCAGAGCTGAAAAAACATTGGTGTAGGCGTACATAAGGGGGGAGGAAAGAAAGGACTTGGTTCTACTGTAAAAGCCTATTTTCTTACATCACCCCTGAAACAACTAAAATACGTTACTTGAAGAAAATTCAGAAGATTGTTTGCTACTTTCCAGATGCCAATATGAGTATTACAAACAGCATGAGGAATCCTTGCAAATTCACCCTCCCCGGTTTCAGAATCTGCCACACACCCGAGGAATGCTTCGCTTCCCCCACTTCTCTGCTGCATCCTGCAAGAGCTGCTCTCACAGAGCACCAAGGCACCTGCAGAACAGCAGCTCAGAGCTTGCAAAGCCTTATGTAATTAATAACATTAGGAAGTACTGGAAGTGCAGCCAAAGCCTTTTCAAAAAAAAGGAAAGGGGAAAAAAGAGAACACTCTCTAGAAACACTACAAATAAGTAGCATTTATTCTCAACAGAATCTAACAGTATTTGAAAAGGCTGAAAAAATAACTAAAAAGTTCAGACATTTCTCACAGACACTTCAGAAACCCTTTTCCACCCCCGGCCTAGAGAGCCTCCAGTGCTTTCATCTCCCAAGAAAAGTGAGCCGGTCTTTCAGGACATCCTATTGACTAACCCAGATTTCAAAAGAAAAAAGGAATGAGCTCAGTTTTCTTTAGGAAGGCACCACCTATATGCATTATAATTTCTAAACAAACAAGTCTACACAAACTGTTCTCGTGCCATCATAAAGCTATGAAAATATTTTTATTAGGTTTGTCTTTGCCTTCATAATAAAAACAAAAGGCTTTTGACGTAAGTTTGTTAGCTGATGATTACCGTAATTACTACTGAAGAAATTAAGACAGCAGAAAAGCTTCCCCAATGAACTTCAACCAACATAAGATGATGCACTGCAGATAAAAGAAGATGCAGTTGCTCCCAGGGCATTGGACACCAGCCGACAACCTACTTTGTTAACTCCAGTCACAAGGAGATAGGACTTCAGCACCTAATTCCCCTGGGCCTTTGAGCTGGTATTTTCAAAGCCCCGTGCTGAGCAGTTGACTGAATTCCTGCACCCACAGTATGTGACCACAACAGAGAACAGCATCCACAGCAGCACTCTCGAAAGGCCACCTCCAGCCAGAGCTTTCACAGGGTGCTCAGTTTCATCTCCATCCAAACATATGCTGTCACTGAAGATGCTGAATGCCAGAAACTGATAAATAACACTACTACAAAGTAAACTCCATTTTTATACATCTTTTCAACTATATGACTTTTAAGCGCTAATGGGTATTACTCATACACATCAGAAACACAGGTAAGACAGTGTTTTACAAAGCACCAAGACAGCTGACTCGGGCAAATCTACACAGCAAGCAAAAGCAGCACACTTAGTCACAGCTAAACTCTTAAAATTACTGTTACAACACAAGCTAGTTGCTCCTGAAGCTCACTGAGGCACACATTCTTCTGGGTCAGAAAGGCAGGTAGGGATGAAGTATCAAAGGGAGGTATGAAACTGATCAACAGTAGAACTTCCAGAAAAAATGAGCATCTGAAATTGTTAATATGAAATGGTGAAAAACACAGAAGCAAGAAAAGTAGTAAAAGCAATGCAGAGAGAAGTACAAAAAAATAAGTGTGTATAAAAAAAGTAGTAAGAATGGAAATCCCTGATTTTAGGAAAACTGGAGTCACTTATTATAAAAGAAGGTATACAGACTCCTGCTAAACTTTGAAGTTATAGCCATCTTGACTTTTAACCTGGTAAACAGTGGCATTATATTTCTGACATGTTAATAAAGCCCCTCTACATACTCATACACATATAATTCCAATAAACTGAAAACACATGAAAATATTACACAACAAATGAATCACATACATAGAATCTGCATCCTAATAAAGCGTATCCTTTCATGCTCGGTTTGTCAAGCTGAAGAACATTTGCTTCAAGAGTCGCTGCCAGAATAATCTAATCTCTTCTATCCTTCCCTAAATTTCACTTTTGGCTAAGCTGAAGCTTTATTTCCTCTTACTGAGAACAGAACAGCTCCAGGTAGTTTGGAAGGCTGCCTTTTACCTTCGAGTTTTACGATCTCCAGTTGGACCAAGGCTATTAGGAAAGAAAAGACCATACAAGAGCACAGAGGACTACCAGGGGATTCTCTCTTGCTGCTATCAAAATTCAGAGAGAGTATTTACCTTTTGCTTTTCAGACACTAAGACCTTTAGGAATTTCTCAGATAGATGTTGCTAACAAGGAGAACTAGTGAAATCTTTTTGCCCTCTAATATCTTTTTGTAAAATAGCAGTACAGAAAAATAGATTTGAAATTGAATTATACTTCAATTTTTGAATGAATAGATTCAGCTCAGGGTGGGGGGGAAGGTGTCTGGGTTCTCTCATTCTGAGTGTGATTTTTTTCATCTTAAAGGTAAACTAGAAGTCTGATACAGAATTACAGTCTGATACAAACTCAAATGACTCTGACAACATAATTATACAGTATCAATCAAAATGAGTAACATTGCATTTAATTCATTAACTACTTTGCTGCCCTGTCAACAGGAGTCAATCACTGTAATTCTCAACATTTTTCTCAAAAAGGGTAAGGGAAAAAAAACTTCATTTACTTCCATTTCACCCGAAAAGGCTGCTTCTGATGTTTACAACATCATTTTACTCCAGTAAGCCATAAGCTTTCCCCATTATTTGCAGCCCCCATGGTTCACACACTTTCAGACTGAAGCCAGTTTTCTAGCTACATAGTATATGACCGTAATAGCGTATAAATGGCTATATGTTTACCTTTAATAATATAATTGCATGTCCTACAAGTAAAATACCTGTACCAAGATGATACTGCTGACTGGAAAGAACATCTCCTCTTTCAGTTAATGCTTTTGTCCAAAAAAAATATGAAAATGCTGAACTAACCGAAGTAAAACATCAAGGAATATATATAGAGAACAACCATGAAAATGTGAGCTTTGGAGTTATCCTGAAAACAATGAAGTATTTGCTTTCCTTAAAGTGCTTAGTTTGAAATATAGAAAAACAATAACAAATGCAAACACAGTACACCTTTTTCCCCCTTACAATAAGTAGTGAACCACGCTTTTTGCCACCCAACTTTCACTCTTTAAAAGTTAGATTCTCCTCTTTAGAAAATATGTCCTATTGCATCTTTGTCAGCCTAGCTTTCTGTCACAGCTAAGCTGTAAGAGAAGGACAGGATCTTCCATTGTAGGAGGGGTTACTGTTGCCAAGCAAATAACTGATAATCTGTCTATACCAAAAAAATACCAGAGGAGAAAGAATAAAGGGCAAATTCAGCAAAGAATTTGTTAATTTTCTGTTTGAAAGCTCACTCTTTTTCCATTTTGCCCTCCTCCAACCCTGCTCCCCTTTTATATGCAATTTAAATCCATTTGACTGCTGTTAAATAAAAAAAAAACTGAGCTGGCATCTCAACTGACTTCTGCATTTGGAATTTTAAAGATGTTTGTCAATGAAAACAGGAAGCATCCATAGAGAATATGCCACTGTTGGAAAGCTTGCCACTGATAAGGGTTCGAAAGTGCTTTGCAGATAAGGTAAATATCATTAAATGAACTACAAAGAAAGGGAAATCAAGGCAAGAGAAAGAAAAGGAGTTGATCGAGGTCACCCAGCAGCCACAAGGCAGCCAGAAATATTAGTCTTCCAACTTGCAGCAAAGGACCATAACAGCTTCACTCTATATGAAGCCTTTCATCAGCATTTTGATAAACTGATAACACAGATAACGTAAGCAACAATACATTAGCTAAACAAATTAGACACCAAAAACAAGAAGGCAGAGAACTGCTGAACCATGAACGAATTACCCCATTTTCCCAAAAAGAAGACAGAGTATTCTATTAATTTTTGCTCCAAAACTTATTACTTCTTTACATGTCTTGCTGCCTGGACGCTATTTAAATTGACTTTTTTTAATGAACTGTAACTATGGCTTATTTTTGGCGTAGGGCTTATATTTTGAGCATCCTCGAAAATCCTGAGAAATCACGCTAGAGCTTATTTTTGGGGAAACAGGGTACAAGCCATGAAGCCTTGTTACCAAACAGGAGTCGCACACACTAACCCAATGGGTTTCCCTTGGTGGGTACCAACATCTGCCAACGAACAAAACATGTAATCATGTAGCTGCATGTGTACTGCGAGCAGCACCCCTCCAAGCCTCCCATTCCCCTCCCAGAACAGCAGCAAGGTACACCACACATCTGCTACACAAGGAACCTTCACAGGAAAAGTTCTGTAGGTGTATACTGCCCATAAAATTCAAAGATGAGGCATTAAATATATGGCTATAGTTTCAAAATACCCAAGAGAATATGAAAAATTACACTCTGACCAGAATTTATTCAGTCTTCCAAAGCTTTGAAAGAATGTCAAACTAAAAATCCTAGCAACCCCTAAGAAGATAGGATTTATGAAGTGTCAAACTACTTCTATCCCTGATTCAAAATCTAACTACAATAAAAATACACTTCTTTAGCTAGAAAGTTTTTTACATATGTAACCAAACTTCTGCTCTCCTACGTTCCAAGGAATACTTTCATTCACTCCACCTTTGAGATAAAGCAGAAGTCATTTTTTCCATCCTACCGAAAGAGACAAAGATAATTCAAGATATTCTCTCCTGCCATACCCTGGGTTTCCATTTTCAGTGGAGAAGGCCCTTTTACACTTGCATTTAATGGGAACTGACAATCTGTTATTCCATAAAACACAAGCACCTTACGGGTCCATCCCCATTTGACTTGCTTGGTAGAGCTGGTGATTTCCACTGGAGTGGGGATTTCTCTGCCCATTCAAGGACCTTCACACTCTTTGCCCAGTTAAGATAAAATTTAAATGGGGTCTTTGTAATTTTCCTGGAAAAACAGGCAAACAATTTTGTACTCTTCTCAGTAGATACCTCATTTAGCCACATTTCAAGATAAAGTGTTCCATAAACAATATTTCATTATCCTCTTGGTCACGTAACTCCTCAGGAAACAAAAAGCAACTTTTTTCTGTCTGCTTAGATGGCATCAATATTATTACAGCTTGCATTAAAAAACTCCTATGAAGAATTTAATGAAAACAGGCACAGTCTAGCAATTTGACCACATGTCTAAGAGCTTTGCATGATTCAAACACGCAGTTGTACTTGCCTGTTCTGCAATTTTCCCATTAATGAAAATAATATTTACTTCACAGGGGTCAGAATGATAAATTTCCATAAAGAGTCTGAATCTAAAAGGGAGGGTAATTTGATAGATCTCTGAGAAAAGAGGGTGAAGGAAAAACAAATCAGATTTTATATTCATATTCATTTTCAAATGACAAAACACTTGAATTGCAGCAGAACCAGCTACTTTTGCATTTCCAATAATATTAGAAAAATTACACACAATAAAGAAAATTCAATGTTAATATAATTTGTCTAAAACTACATGCCCAGCCATGAACAACAGCAGACTCTCTAACACCAGATTTTTATCTGAATAGGCAAGTTTTGGAACCTGCCTTGATTCTTGGCCATTCCAAAGCTGCTGCAGTTTCACTAATAAAATGCGACTTAGCATTTTGAGAACACGGTGCTCATTTATTCATGGGAAGAAAGGGAAGAGAATTACAGAACAGTCTGAACATACCACTTTTAATAAACCCAAACCAAAAGAGAAATTTAAGAAAGTACCTCGTGAAACCAGAGACCATTAATATAGCTAACTATTAAAGATTTATGAAAGCCTATTCCCAGCTTCAACTGTTCAACTCAAGATCAGAAAAATTACCCAATCCACATCACTGTACTATATAATGAATCAAACACTATTCTTAAGGTGGTGTCACTATAACAGAACCATTTGTGCACGGGCTGACCAGGTGTATCTGAGAATCTGGCCCACATCTTTTCTTCTTCTGTTAAAAAACCAAGTGATTTTGAATGTCTGGCTCTTAGCACAGGCTCTCTTATTTGTCAGTAAATATGCAGAAACATGAATTCACAAATATGTACTTTTCCTGTTTTTTAGTACCAAAAGCATTAAGAAATTAGGCTACTTCCAGTAGATTACTTTGGGTATTTTGAAGAACTTCTAGAGCAAGTTTGATGGACAGCATGTCATGTGATCCATACCACCTTGACACAGACCCCAACACTGGATGCATCGTTGTTAAAAGTACCTCAAGTAATTACAAGATACAACATTGAACTCAAGTTAGGGGATGGATACACAGGGAGGACATTCTTGGCTAATATTTTGGGCAGGGGAAGGAGGCTAAAATAGCACATTTATTTTTCTACAAGCACCACAGCTAAAACACTTTGTCACTAACACCCCTGGATACACTGAAAGATTCACTCTTTAAGAACTCAGGATTTTAACAAGAATAGCAAAAAACTAGAAACACTTGTTTCTAAAGAAACTGCAACTCTAAGAAATAAACTAAAACAAGAAAATTGTAAATCTAGAAAATTAGATTATCGAGAAAGAAAATGGCAAGGTTATCCACACTTAATGAAATACAAGAACATTTCCATGTTGCCACAAATTGAGATTCTACACTTCAGCGAGTATTCATTAGTGCTGGGAAAAAACAGCCTAGAAGAGCAGGGGAAAAAAAAGTGGCTTAATATAATACAATAACATAAAGGTGATAAGGCAGGTTTGGGGGGGGTGCATTTGTTTAGATGCAGGAAACTGAGTTTACTTTTACTTTACAAAAAGATACTTTTTAAGTAAAAGTTGAGAAATGTAACTGCAAACTTGCAGCACCAGGCCAGTACAATCAAACCACAGTTACAGAATTTGCAGAAACTACAGGTGTTACAGAACATAAAACTAAAAAGAGTATGTGGGAGGCATGGCACTGGCAGTTAGAGATGCCAGTAAATAATGCTGTTGCTTGATTTGTTTTGTTGGTTTTTTTTTCCCCCAGGCCACAGAAGCCCCATGGAGGAGGTGACACGTCCCCAGCAGCGCTGCCCCAAGGTGGCGGCCACCACGTTCTCAGCACCTTGTACCAGCCACAGCAGAAGCACCCAACTCACCCACAACCCAGGAGCACCCATTGGCTACATCTGTTTCTTAATCAAATACACTCTGTACGCTTGAGATTTCCATTAGAGAGGAGAAAAATCTCTAATCTTATCCCAGGGTAAAAAATCCAAATATAAAAGGAGAATTAGTAACAGAAGCATGAAACCTGTACCCATTACGAATCAACATTTCTCCTTCAGCAATTTCAAAATCCAAATAGCATCTTGTGCTCTAGTCTATTTGAGTCATTGTCCGTCACATTCAAGAACACACAGGAACAAATCAATACTTCACCTGAGTCCCTACATCCTTCAGGGCAGAACACGACTACTCTTCTAAGTAAGTGCCTTGAGAAAAGCCTGTTCCAGTGATTCATTCACATAAACATGCCAGCAAAGGTTTACATTCCACCAGTTGAATGTAAAAATAAAAAAGTGTCCATAAATCCAAGGGTAAAAAAATAACATGTTGTTCTTCAGTTTTTCATAAAAATATTTGTCTATTTGTATCAGACAAGCAAAATTTTGCACAGCTCAGTGTGAGCTATACTAACAGGAGAGCTAGAAATCAGCACTATTAGGTAGAAGTTATGGACTCCACATGGCACGTCATTCCTTTGAATATGTAGATATAAATACATGTCTTTAATTTAAAAACATTGTTATTCTCTTACAATAAATAAGAACTCAGGGACAAGTAATCACCCTGAGATACTGTCCACATTATCCCTAGCTAAACATTCTTGCCTACATGCCTGCAGTGAAAGCCAGCAAGCGTTATTTAAAATATTTCAATTTCAAGATTAGCTTCAAAATGCACTGTCTTGAGAACACAAAGATTCAAACTGTTTCACAAATAGGAAAATGCTTCACAGAAATGACCGTTTCAGATCGTGGCCATTTGAATTAACCAACAGCAGAATTTTCCCCCTATATATTTGGAGACCCATTTTGAAAATCTATAGGATTATTATATGATTCTTAACCTCCATGGACAACGTTTATGAAGACCTTAAGGCAGGCCTGAAATGATTTTACCCAATCCTAACAATGTGACAGTGCCATTACTACAAACATACGATGGTTAGCTTCTGATGGGATTGAGAAAAGCATGGCAAACAAAACATTAGTAAATGGAATTCAGACAATCTACAGCAGTGACATAAGGCACAAGCACAACTTTAACAAATCCTGCTAAAAAAAAAGAAAAAAAAGACAGACATACTGTAAGCAATGGCTGATTTCAGAAACAACCTATTGAAGCCACACAACGCCAGTCAAGCCCATTATAAAGCACGTGCATGCGGATGGTGGGGGAGAGCTCTCATCCCTCCTCCTTTGGAAGCGCTTGCTTCCAGCAGGATCAGTGCTTCACTTGAGCCCACCCTGCAGCTGCACAACCACATCTGCAAGCGGACGGAGTAAGGAAGGAGCAGCCAAATTGGAGCAGGGCAAGGACAATAGCGAGATGCGCCCTTCCAGGCACTGCACAGGCTCATGTCAGGCTGGAACAGCCACACCTCCGCACCCTTGGCTTCCAAGGAGAAAAATTTTTAATTTTGCTAGGAAAATTCAGATCCCATCCACTACCGCTGCAGCAGCAACTGCCAAGAGACTGAAGTCTAAGACAGCCTAACTAAAGATCTCATCCCATTGGCTTAATTAGTTACCCCTGACCATTATTCATCAATTTTGATGAAAAACACACCTGAACTTCAGCTGAAATACTAATTTTACCAGGGATAAGGAAGCTTAAAATCTGTCAATACCCTCCAAAGTTAGGTTTGGATACAGTTTGACTCTTACTCCAACAGATTCAGCAGAAGCATTTGAAACAAACGCAGCAGATCTAGTTACCGCACTTGGCACACTTTCCTTTTTTAGCATGACTGATGTAAGTGGAATTGAAGATGAGCTTCCACAGTCCTGACATCCCACAGATGGAAAACAAATCAAATCAGCCCAGACGGGTGCACTCTGTTAATGGGTCTTCTCCTGACCTGCGGCAAGTAATCTCATAACTCATATGTAAAACTGCTCTACTGAACTAGTTTTTAGAAATGTCACAAATGGTTATCTAGCAATTACATACCAGAACAACTCACTGCCCAGTTTCAAATATTCCAAACATATAATATTATCGGTGTGTTACGTGAAAAGGTATTTGAAATTCAGAATAAATAAATGCACCATCCCATATATCGCTTCAGTTTTCAGGTACAGAATAATTAGCAGTTGTAGTTTTGATTGAGTATATGCAGAAAGGGAATGTTTCCAGATCTAAAGACATGTTTTTTCACGATATTTCAGAGAGTACCACATACTTTGTAAGATGATGACCTAAAAGACCATCCCCATCATGAGCATCTCAACCACCACCACCACGTAAAGCCAAAGCATTAAGAAAATAGCACAGGGAAGACACCACACAGCAAACCCATACTCGGCACAGGATCACAATCAGCATGTTCAAAACAGCGCTCCAGAGATGCACAGGCTTTCAACACATTTCTAGAAAATTTTACAAACATTATCTCCGCACAGATTGGTTGCACACTGCTTACCTAAAACACGAAGTTCACTCCAGAGGAGACAGGACTCCCATCATGCTGCTCGCTTGGTTCTTTACTTACCTTGCAACAAGGTCTAAATTTACAGTCTCAGGTTATAAGTACCTAGATGACAAGTACTCCTCCCAACTCTCCGACTTTCTGAAATATTTTGTTATCAGTGAAGCACAGCTAAGGGTTCCTTTCTTCACATCTAGACTCAACACATGAAAACATCTCCTGTCACAAACCTCACCCAAAAACCCAACTGTTACTTGTGTGCACTTCTCAAAAGAGAAGTGTTTGCTTTTACCCCAAAGAATGCTGCTTGTGATCCCTGCACAAGGCTGCAAACATGGTTTGGCTGAGAAGACAGGACCATCAACACAGCACAAGGCTCTGCAGAAAAACTGTTTTCACCAAACAGTGCCACCAGCACAGTCTGTGGTCACAGATTTGGTGCTTTGCTGCTCTTCTCACTCCAGCATGTCACTTAGTTTTGTGTTACACAAGTTACAGAAACTAAACCTTAATATGTTGCCAATCAAATCTTAACTGTTCACGGTAATTAGAGACCCCATACAGATGGACCATTTCAGGAAAAATAAATGGTCATAATCACAAAGAAAGGTAAAGTTCAGCATTGCTAGAACAAAGTAGCCCTTCAAAATAAAGGTAAATAAAATAAAATAACCCTACTTCAGTCCTGAAACTCTCCCTCCCTGGAGCACATCAGGAGAGGAAGCACCAGAGACACCTGGGAGGCCCTGGGGTGACCTTAGCCTCTAAGTAAAACCAAGGTAAACTCTATTCCAAGCCAATTTATCCCAAGGAAAAAAAAAAAAAAAAAGAAAAAAGTGCTTATTGTAATGGAAAACAAATTTGGCTGCATGGTAGCAAACACAAAATAAATCTAACTATTGAAAGAATGTTATAGAAACTCTCAGAAACTGTCTACTAGCACACGTGTGCTTTGTTTACATTTAATTTTCCACTAATTCAAATTTTGATTCACATTCACTCATTTGCCAACAATTATGCCCAGATCTGGAAGGAAAGTAGAAGAAATGGGAGAACAGCAAGATACCAAAGCTCTTAACTTGAAAGAAATTACTAGCTAAAGTCTACTCTCTTCCTCAGAATTTTTTGTGAAGTTCAACAAGTTTATAAATGTTTCCTTATATTTTAGAAACACAACCTATGGCTTTCAAACAATCTACCTTGAACTACAGACATGAATATTTTTTTAAACATGCTTATATTCACAGCACAAACATCACACTGCAGGTCTCACAAGAGGGGTTTTTTTGCTGCTGCTGCTGTATTTTTGCTAGGCTGATTTCATAAACCATGTGTTTCTCAGTAAAATACATACATAATGGGATATCTGCCTTAAAACAAACTCTCAAGTAAAGGGTCCTACCTTCCTCCTCCTTCCTTTCAGGCCTTAGTTGGCAGGTAGTCAAGAGGATGTTTATAGCAACAGAGGATGTTTATCAACCAGCCTTCATAGGTTAAAGAGGCTGGTGCCTTAATAAAAACATTTCACAATGCCTCTTAGCAAAGTACTGAACGTCTAATGCATTCAAATAATTCTACTTAAATACTTGGAAAACACTGCTTCTGTGCTCACATCTGCAAAGCCCTCTTCTTAAGTCCACCTAGGTCTAAATTCTTAAAATACAGCCTTCCCTCAACCTCTGCCATATTTAAGCATAACTTTAGTTCAGAGTGAGCCTCAACAACACTGTTGAAGTTAACAGTCCCCAGTGACCCCACAGGTTTGAGAACTAAATACTTATGAGTTCCTGTTTGTCTCCATATTGCAATTTTGATTAAACATCCTTTTTCTTTTGAAAAGAAAAAGTCAAAGTTTAGTAAACTTATTAACCAGGTCAGTCAGACTTGTGTAAACTTTACTACACACATCACAGAAAAGCAAAAGCTATACTAGCATACTGGATTCACATGGGTTACAGAAGACATTTAACACTACAGGCCAGGAATGGTCTGTATTCTACCTATAACTTCCTTAATGGAGTCTTCAGTCATTCCACCTGATTGCACTTTTGTGAAACAAGAAGTATGCCATTTCAGAGACACACAACCAAGGTGGACAAGCTGAGTGTCAGGAGGTCTCTCCTTGGGCACACTTGGGCCCCTCAGGGCCTCCCCAGGCAGCCAACCCACAGCCCAGTACCCCACACCTCCATACATACAAGTGAATTGTCACTGCTGCGGAAACATACTCTAATTGTGTGCTATTGCATTTTAACAGGATTTCAGCTAGCCCTCCAATTACTACTGGCAAGGAACCATCTTTAAAAAAAAAAAAATCCCCACCATAACTATGGCCTGACTCCCCAAAGCGACATGTTTGTCTAAAAAAGAGGTACTTGGACACATACATCCAAGAGGCACACGAAATACTAGTTTTGCCCTTCAGGGTCAAGCTGTTGGAGGGCAATGCCACACTTTTGTTAGCCTAGAGCAAGCAGGAGTTGGAAAGGACAGGAGTCTTGGCTCCTCCCATTCTCTCAGCCCTTTTGCAGGCTGTCACCAACAAGAAGATCGTGACATGATGAACCAGATCAAGAGACACAGCTCAACTAGAAGCCAAAACGCTGTCTTTGGTAGGTCAGGTTTAACAAAAAGCAGTTTTCAGTCAACTTTGCTGAATGGCTACCAGGATGCCCATGCTAGCAAGAGGCTACATGGCAAAGCACAGGGGGGTACAAGACCACTGTTTTTGGCAGTTTGGGTTGGATTACAATTGCCTGGGGAGCTACATTATTAACTGGCTTCCACAAGTCACTTTCCCAAGCTTCTGTTCCTGTTGAGAATTTTTATTCTCTTATGCCAAACAAGACCTAAATCAGGAAATAAGAGCTGAGTTTTGAAATCACACCACCAGGTAGACCAGGGCCTAATTCAGCAGATCAACCACACAACCATTAAACTAAAGCCTAGTATAAGTACATCTCACACAGATCAAGATGATTATGATCCACATTAAATAATTAATACAGACACTGCTAGTCACAGCTTAAGGAGGTGGGTGGTAATACTGGTTATAAAGGGTAAGCAAGCATTTCTCAGATTTGAGACAGTGCAATTGATTTTTTTTTTCCCCTGTGTACTTTTTTCTTTAAATCAGTTGGTCCAAATCCTGTAATACACGAACTAAGACTTACTGTGCATTAACCTGACATTCCACAAAGTGACTGGTCACAAAACTGTCTAAAGGTTTTCACCTTTAAAAGATGGTAAGCTACATTTTGCCTCCTAAAACATCATTTTTGTATGAATTACATTAATATACTTCCAAAAAACCCTCTAAATAACTTCAGAACTTAACATAGTTCTAAGAGAAAAATGCCTTATACAGAAAGTCATGAAATAGTTATACAGGTGACATGTTCAGCAACTTTCGAATTAGATTACAAGCATAATTGTCTCGTGTATACAGCATCCTAACTGTAAATATCAAATATATTTTGCTCTAGGGAACAAATTCATGTTTTTAAAACAAGGGAAATCAAAATAGTATCAAGGATTTTTAATTGTCTGTGACCTAGCAAGGATAACTAATATACTTCTCACTGAGTATCACTCTTACTGATTGAAATACCAGTAATTTCCCTGCAGACCAAAAGAAGATCTTATCAAATGACGACTATGCCCTGAAGAGGCCATAAATTAATAATGGTATGCAGTGACTTGATACTGTATGAGGGGAGGGGAGCGTGGAAAAGGAATATACATGATGTCAGTGAACTGCAATTTGCTTCTAAACAGTTTAATACACCGTCACCCATTTCACCAGCAACAGAAGGAAGAAACAGGCAAATGACTTGGAGGCTCTTACGTGAAGACTCAGAGCTCGAAGTTTCCATGCAAGTCACATCACGTCAACACCCAGCATCCGGAAGTCATCATTAGCTCTGAGGTTAGTGACAGCAAGTTACATCTTTAAAAGAGTGACTTGGCTTTACAAAGTGAAGTGTAAACTAATCTGTAAATTTTAAACCTTCTAATATAAAGAGTTGAGCGCATAACTGCTGCAGTAACAAAGATACAAAAGGCCACCTAAGCAGCAGAAACACTTTATCAGGGAAAAAGAAATCTGAAATACGTACACACGCAGGCACTTGTACAGTGCTATACTCATCTGTGCTCCAAAAGAGAATCATAGATGGAGAAAGACAAAACCATGTACATAAACAACAAACAAAACTTGTAAAAAAGCAATATTTTCCTATTTCAAACTTATAGCAATATAAGATTCAGTTTAATAAGCATTTGAAAACATTCTGTAAGCACATTCAATAGAGGGCTCACATCAGCAAGAACCATTACTTACACTTCCAAAGTGACATATATTTGAAGGAACCTGACTGGCATATGTACCAGAAGAGAATATGACAGGTTTAGTTCAGTGAATTATTGGTGCTTCAGAAGAACAAATGACACCAAGACACCACAAACACTATACAAGTGAAGAAAATGCTGTATTTCTTGATTAGATGCAGTCACAGGGAAAGACCTGGAAGTGCAGCTCACACAGAAAAGAGCATCCCAAAGAGTAAGTTATTACGTAAGCTAACAGGTCTCAGAAAAAAACCAAACCGTCAGACTCCTGCACGACCTTACTCCAATGTTAGGTGCTCACAGCATCTTGTTCCAGCAGGTCTGGCCAGAACAGAAGACTGGATTCCAGGAAACAGGCAGAGATTGTCCATCATTCAGACACTTTGGGGCACATCAACATGAGAACCACTTTAAAGAAGTGATCTATGTAAAAACAGGGCATTAAAGATCCTAAAAAAATCTCATCATTGTGAAAGAAGTTATAAATCCAGAGTGATCAAGAAAAGAAAAAACACCACACCACAGGTTTTAGGTGCAAATACTATAGCATACATAAAACAAATTGACCCTCAAAATTTAAGTCTTTCCTATTTTGTTGCTTATACTTCTAACACCTTTTTCCAAAAGTTTCCTATCCAGAGCTTAATGATTAAATAGCATTTGCTTTGTTTTGTTTTAAGTACAACAAATGCAGGGAGTTAGCATCAAGGACCTGTACAAAGCACAAGAAGATACCGGATGAACTTTGTAAATTCAAATGCAAACTTTGCCAAGGAGATCCATGTACAACCTTCTTGTTACATGCTTTTGGCAAGAAGAATGCGTGGCCTTCATGGCCAGAGAGAAGCTGTAGCTCAGCTGCAGTCTCAGTTCTTGCTGGAGGTGAAGTACTCGATAAGTCTTGTAGTGAGAGCACTACCCAATTTCACCGTTCTGGAACCACTCTGTTTCTTTCGAATACCTTTTACTCACATTCGCAAACCCACGTATAAATCTACTCATACACAAGACAGTGACAAGCCAGTCCAGAAGCAGTGGATATTCGCATCCCAGGTGCCCCAGACATTTCATTCACTGATCTCATTTGCACCCCACTGCATTCCGCAAGGACTTCAATGCCCAATTCATTTATGGTAACCAAGCTGTTCTCACCACCTTTCAAACTACACGTTGGTCAACTACCAGTTCACCACCGACAAATTCAAGTTCCTTCCTAAATTATTCTACTTCTCACATTCAAAGAAATTAGTCATAAACAAAGTGGCACTTTTTTCCAGATTTTTGTCGTATAACCCAATCTACATTACATCGAATTTATACTCATTTCTATTTTTACCAGATTTCCTAAAACGTAAATAAAACCCATATTGCCATCTTCCTTTTAATATACAGAATAAAACAAACATTCAAGAAATGACTGATTTTTGGAGGGCACTGCAGGACACTGCTGCAGCTCAGTTATGTTGACTCTTTTTCCTTTTGAGGCAGTTAAAAAGGGAAATAATTATCTGAAGTCTCAGGCAATCTAACCAGTTTTACTCAACTATATGCAATAATACATTTATGACTGTCACAGCAGGGGAAAAAGCCAAATATCAACAAAAAGTTGAATCACACAAGATTATTTTAGCATCAAGCTGATTGTGTCTTTCTAACCTTTAATCAGAAATCTAAAAAAATACAACTATTCACAATGCAGCATTTTGCCATGCAAGTTAATCAGAGGTTGTATTTCTAACCCCAAACTTCAAACAAAAAGGCATTACAGGAGCCAGTGGTGATAGTCTTTTCTCCCACAAGCTAAACAGAAAAAATCTACAACTAAAACAAAATACTGAAATCATAGCAGCAAATACTGGATTTGGCGGATGTCACATCCAGGGAGACTAAAGGAACTGAATGTATAAGGTATGAATACATTAAAGCCTGTAGAGTTGGACAAGGAAAGCAAGCACAAGTATTGTTTCTAATAACGCAGAGATAATCGGGGAACTCCAGTAGAAAACGTTAGTTAAAAAGTAAAATTACAGGCAACTTCACATAGACTTTACTCAACATAACTAGAACTCCATGTCACCATGCCACCCTGCCTGGCTTTACACATCTGCTGCAAGGCAAAGTTTGTATTTACCAAAATTATTTCTAGTTGTACAACATAGATATTGGTGCCTCTGAAGTTCCATGCCTACCACATGATGATCTTGCCATTACCAACCAAGCCACTGGTGGGAATAATGCATTGTAAGCCAAGCAGGAATTTGGAAACACAAGCTTACACATACAGAGGAAAGAGACAAGCGCAAAGAAACAATTCTGCAAAGCAAGCACAAGGAAAAATTCTTACTCGGTCTCAAGGTGAATGCTTGAGCCTAAAGATGAAGTATTTGCACATTGCAATGTTTCTATAAATATCTTCTTTTGAGCAAAGTGTCTGATCTTCCTTTACCTCCAACTTATAACATGATAAATGCTGTCACCTTAAGAGGTACTCATAGCTCAGAGAAAGGAGGACAAGCCTGAAAAAAGCAGGTTAAATTGGACCGAGTTGTGAAACAGTACATGGAGACAGCTACTTGCTACGTAAGTGAGAAGACAAAATCACAGATAAGTCCTCCTGCTATTAAGACAGCACTCATAAAATTACATCCCAAGAAACAATCTTTTTTTTTTTAAACACATGACCTTTTGTAAACAAAAGGTTAGATTTCCAGGTCTCATGAGAAAGGGATAAGGAGGAAGCTTTGCACTGAACTTCTGGAACAGGCAAACAACAAGAATTACACAGTGTTCATGCGTTAATATAAATTAAAGGCTGTTGCAGGCTTTTGTGGCTGGTAGAACAGGTCATTCAGCCCATGCCAGATGAAAAGTAAATTAAAGCTTCAGGTACAGATAACTCCCCTGCTTTGCCAGTGCCCCAAGAGGCTTGGGAAGCTGCTCTTCACAGTTCCACTAATTCTCACAAGCAAAACAGAACAAAAAGCGTCAACAGTTCTTAAACTGGCTTCCAGAAACAAGACAGACTCAAGTTAGTTTCTACCTACGAAACCTTAGGTAACTATGTACTTAACCCTTGACAAACTATCACTTTAAAACATTACAAAACACGGTTTAGAAAGACACCCGCAATGTTCACGAGTTATTTTACTTATGATAATCATCTTGCTGAAGCTAACTGGACTGCTCACAAATTACATACACACCCTCATGTTGTTACAATCAGGAACTTACATCCTCAAGGTAGATACCTTTTCCTAGATTAAAAAAAAAAAGAACTTTCAGTGACTTCTCCACAATCTTAAAACAAGTTAGTTGGAGGAGGGGAAGGAATATCCAAATTAAAACATGTTCTTGCAATATTCACCTGCTCATCTGTTTATATTACACAAGTTGACTCATTCATTCTAAGCAAACATTAAAGGTGACTACAAAATTATCATATTGGAGTTTGAACACAAAAGAATGTGCTAATTGTAAAACATCCTCAAGCCCTCCCAAGAAATATCTGTAAATCAATAGACAATGAGCAAAACCATGTTTACCCAATTTGAGGAAAATCACAAAGTTCTGTTTTGCAAACCTGTTCACAGATATTGCCTGGTCTATCTTTAATGTAGTCATTCATTCCTAATACATTGTACTAGCTATTCCCTGCTTCTAATTTCAGTTAACCTTTGCTGCTGACTGTTAAGGTAAAATAAAATTAATGCTAAACTGTATAAAAATTGAAACGTTTTAAACCACTTTTTCCCTGTTTGGTCAAAGGAAAGCATCTTTGTTTTGGGTCAGCCCTAGATAATTAAAATATTATATAATATTAGAAATTCAGAACACCTTTTGGGTACTCAGGAAATTCTGGCTATTCTCAAAGGAAAAAGAAAGTTGCTGTTTTACAGCTAAAAATTAGATACTTTCATGGTGAGTTCCTTACATTGTACTAAGACTACAGAATTTAGTCACACCTGACAAGAAATACCAGCGATGCAGCCAAAAGTGTATTTGCAGGACAGAGAAAGCCACATTCAAGAAATTACCTATTTCAGGTAAACAGCAATGCATAAACAGAGGTGTGCAAGGAATAAAAGAAACTTACCAGCAACTGAACTGCAATGTTGTTTCTGAATTACCACTATATCATGGAACACAGAGTCACCCATTCCTCAGTACTAGTGAACTGTATATATTCCCAAGATGTCCCAATTCTATATTCAGGAAGAGACCGAACAAGTTTTCTGTCAAAATATGAATGTTCTGCAGCAGAATTCAAACTGATGCATCTACCCGAAGCCATTATCTGTAAGAAGATACACTGAGCATAAATCCTACCTCTCCATTTTCTTATATTCTTGCTTCTTTAAACCTAGAACAAGAACGCCAAGTCTGGTTTTACTTGAAGGTGTATTTTGAATATAATCTGCCTCCAAATTTGAAATACTGAAAAAGAAATGTAACACGCTGATCTTAGCTACTTCAGTTAAAGCATCGCCAGAAAAATCCCATCCCAATTCTACTCTTAATAACCAAAACCAAAAATATCCATACACATCTCAGGTATATTGCTTAGCTTGTCCTTTATAAGCATGAGGTTTTGGGAAAAAAATATTAATAAGTAAACAAATTGGAAATGAAAAATTTACAGTGCAGTCCAAGGAAAATATCACCCTGTTTAAAAAACAGTGCATGGTAGGTCTTTCATGAGAGGGCTGAAGCCTTCCAACTTGTTTTGCCAATATAAAAGAGCTCTTTTACAACTGTTGACTGACAAACGAAGCAAGGAACATCTCATCACTTCCCCGTCCAAGAGAAATCCACCGGCTACACCAGAGCAAATGAGCACTGCTCTTCATTGCTTGAAAACAACTTTCACATGCCCCTCAAGCAAGATTAAATTTATCAATAAAAAGCTCATTTTCAGCAATGCTATGCTGCTATCGGTCCCAGGTGTCTGCTCAGAGATAAGTCCAGGTCTGCTAGTGTTGTATATGAAGGGCTAATGCAGCCCTGCCAGGATCACCAGGCAGGTATTTGCTCTGGCTTGTGTCTGCACAGCTGCACCTCTCCCTCTGCTCTCCCAGCCCGCAGCTACACCCAGCCCTGTGTAAATAACATTCAGCTGAATGCCACTGTAGCTAATATTTTCAGGTTCGCTTTTTTGTTTTCAGTTTGGTTTTCGGTTTGTTTGTTTTGTTTTTTTTCTTGGAGCGGGGAGGGGAGAGGTTCGTTTGGTTCCCCTCACCCCGCCAATAATGGATTCCAGAGTTTACATTTCTACAACTGCAGTTTCCTTTTCAGTCCTACAGTCCAGGTAGCTAAGGGTAAAAACAGATGAGCTATGAGATATTCCTCTATTCTAAGATAAACTAATGAAACATTGTGAGTAGGAGTTACAAACCCCTGATACTCCCTCCCTAAGCATACACCCTGGGTGTGCCCATCACATCAATCAGAACTGGCACTCCCTGCGGTTGCAGTTCTGATCCGAAATTCAAGAGCAAAATTGTCATGGTTGGACAGAAATCAGGCAGAGCAGAGACTGCCATATTAATTTTTGTCACCTCACCCTTAGCAAATTTCAGAGGAATGACAGAGCCATAGGAAGTGGTACAGGATCACTCCTAATTGTAACTGGTGAAATTCCCTCAGGTGCTTCCCAGAAGTGGAACACACAAAACAAAGCCAGATCTCACATAAATTGCTTTCGTATATTCGGGCCTTGATTTCCAAATAGTCAGAACTTCATTGAAGTCATACCCTCTCAGTTACCATAGAACCTATTCACAGTATGTTTTAGAGTAAACAGATGAGTCACTGAAATCCTCACATTCCTTGGGATTGTGATGCATTTCAAATGACTTTCCTGTTCATGAGAAAAAGCAAATAGGTTAGAGATATTAATAAATCTAACTGTTTGACCACAAATAAACCCATGCCTAGATATCAAATGCCTGTATTTCACTCTCCTTTTAAGAAGGAAACAGGTATCTCTCAGAATAGAGATTTAAATACAGGTTAAAAGACAATTGCTGTGGTACTTCTAACATCCTTTACATCAAAATACTTAAATCAGTGTTTACCTAAGAATTCTAGTGGTCAAACTAGAAAAATGCAGGTAACAGAAATAAGCCAACAGATTTGGATCGCAACAACCCAAAAAGTGGGCTACTAAGTGCAGAAAACTAGCTTGAAGCCTCGACCACTTCAGATTCTTTCTATGCACCACACACACTATGCGTGATTTGAACTCCAGTACCACTTCGGATTTTGTCCCTAATTCCAAGAAATCCTGTTCTTCTCCATTCAGGAGTAACGTAAAACATGAGTTTATTTTGTTCAAGCCCACACTAGTATGACCACTCTGCTGTATTAACATAGATTTCCTTCTGCATGCACTTCTGCACCCCTTTGAAGAAGCCGTACAGAGCAGCCTCTGTTCCCACCTATGCCATTGCATTGTTCCATCCTTAGAACAAACAATAAGCAAGAACACACACCTAGAGAAAAAAAAAAAAAAAACACACAACACGTAGACTGCAGTGAAAACAGCAACATGACATGCCCTGAACCAAAAAGAATGACAAAATGCTTCAAGGTGACCCAACTCATTTAGGAAAAAAAGAGAGCTACAACAAGGTCAACATCTCAGGCACACAGACCAACTGGGTTTGGAGACACCGCAGAAAAGGGCTGGAGTTTTCATTATTTGGTCTTGAAGATCTGAAACACCATATGGCTTTAGTTGTTTGAATCAGATACTTTGCAAAACTTTCAGTGAACCAATAGGTCAGCCTAGCTCACAACCCCAGCACATATCTAAATATTTGAGTGTTTCAATGGTATTACCAAACTTCAGCCCACAAACCAACATACCAAACACACAGCCCATCCATAACAAAAAAAAAGCCAACACTTTTGAAATGCAAGCACAGATATGTTTCGATGAGAGAAAGGGGCATTCTGTAACAAAGATAGCACAGGACTGCCCCTCACAAGAGATCTAAAATTTTCATTTGCAATTGGTTTCATTTGCACTTCAGGATCTGAAGATTTCCTAATATTTCCTAGAAAGAACTTTTCCCAAATAGGGAAATCCAATGGTTTTATTTTAAGGTGCATCTTAATTGAAAAACTGATTAGAACACCCTAGAATTAACACATGTTTTCTTAGGGGAAAAAAAAGGAAAATTGCACATTTCTTTTTCAATAGTATATCTACGGAAGGAGAAAAAAAATTAAAAATTCAAACTGAGGATTATTTTAAATACTACACATGCTGTTTTCATGAAAAATTAAAAAAAATCAAACATACATTTTTATCTACTACATAATGCATTAACATTTAAAGATTTAATTACAAGCAAAACCTCCTTAAAATTATTGTCTGCATCTGTGGTTTCCAAAGTTACATGGATAGATAGGAAAGCAATGCCCAGTGTAACACACTTCACACATATCCACAAATCTATAGAGTCTGGATTATGCAAATTTTTGCAATACCAGAGTTAAACAGAACACTTTAGAGCAGGGATATAGTGTGTGCATATATATGCACACTATATTTATAAATGTAGTTACATTTATACAACCCTAAAATTACATTCAGCCCTTTGAAGGCAACCATGAGGCTGATGTGGCCCCTGGTGAAAACGGCTTTGACACCTCTGGTTTAGAGCTGTGGTTGAGTCACCTGTAAAAGACAGGCTCCAAAAACAACATTAAGGTATGATTAAAACTTCTCAGTAACAGACAGACAGGTTCTTCCATCTTGTAAGCAAGATCTGAATGCAGGCTTGGACACCCACATTTGGTCATACTGGGGATGTGCTTGATGTTAAGTTTCCAAGTTTCAAAGCCCCATGTGTTTCCTGGACTAAACTTCCTCCCCCCCCCCAACCCATAATATTAGCTAATAGCTCCCTAGAAAGACCAACATAAAATTTAATGACAAATTAAATATTGTTCTCAAGCTTAACAGCTTCCTTTCTCTTGGAATATTTCTTGGCAGTGACAGTTGACATGGTCACATTTATATATCTCTGGAAGCTCAACAGTCCCTACTACTCCCCTCTGTTGCAAAAGGTAACAAGAGCAAAGGCTCCAGTTTACACACAAGACACGGCAACATAAATTGAAGATGCAGATGGCAGTTTCAGCATTAGGCTAAAGTTAAGAATGGCTTTTTGATAGGGCAGTCCCAACCTGACTATTGTAAAAACTACACAACTGAATGCATGTCAAGTAACAGAGGGATTCTACAACTTATTACAAGCTCTTTTTCTAACCAACAGACAACCCAAGATGGTCAGGAACATCCTGTCTAGTCATTTGACCACAAAATACAGAGCAAAGAAAGAAACACACCCTGTTGTAATTGGTCTCAAGGGAGCACTTTGCTGGGACACGAGAAGAAAGTCAGTTACTAGGAGTTCACGGCTACCGTGCTATGGTTTTCAGCTTTCATGTTCTCAAGCAATGTACAAAGCTTGCCCGGACCACCAACCCAGAACACAAACTTAGCAATTCACTGTTGCTCAAGAGCCACTTTTATTTTTATGTAAAAGGAAACACACTACCAATAAATTAAGACAGAAATGGATTTTTTTAATTACTTTAAATAGTGGGCATTCCTTGCCCTCCTGCCAAATGCTGGGAGCAATCATCCAAGGATGAGTACAGTATTAGGACAACGATGATTTCCCGATAAGTATGTTTAGACCAAAGTTGAGGGAAAAGAGAGTAATTAAGCATATGATTTTTGACATAAGCTGTCTTAATTTTGACTAGCCAGTCCATGTCTTTTAATAAGAGAGGAAACCAACCAAGAAAGCTTCTAGATACAGTCATGTGTCAAGTATCAAAGCAAAGGTGGGAAGAGAAATAGTAAATTGGGTAACTATGAATAAAACAAAACATAGCTTACATTTGCATGTAATAAATGTTGCACATATCTTACCTTACCAAATGTATGGACAATATGAGGTCAAACAATGAAATCAGTGGTTCAGATGAAGTGGAAAGAGAGCTAAAGCACAAGTAATCCTTAACCTTAATAAGTCATTCCACAAGTAATTAAAAGTCAATTACTTATTTCAATTCTCCATTGTGTCTTTCCATCTGTACATTGCTTTGTAGACAAAGTATCTGCTGTGACTTTCTTTGCCATCACTGAGCAAATCAATGAACTTCGAAGTTCAGTCCTGGCTATATTCTCCACGACCATAGTGGATCCAAAGGTTCATCCAAACCTGCATCCCAACCAGAAATACCACAGGGGTCCAGTGCTACACAGTTCTTACAGACCTCAAGAATCCAGAAGCCTTCAGAAACACAGAAACAAAATGCCAAAATGAATACAGAGCAAATTGTTTACTGGACAGGAACATCAAACACACTGCTACAAGCCACCTCAAGGGTTTGTAGAAACTCCACCCTTGGAAACAGTCAGTATTTATCTGGAAAAAGTCCTGAGCAACCTGGATTAACTTCATCCTGGTACTGGACTATGGGACTTCTAGTGGTCTCTTCCAACCCATTATCTTTCAACATCTTAAACACATTCAATTTTGTATGTCCGCATGATAGAAATACATTTCCAACAACCCAAATATTTCTTTATACTAGCCGGACAACAAGTAAACTCGTGTAACTACACTCAATAATCCACTAATTTTTTTTCATCAACACTCCAAAAAATGCCAATTTGACTACAACCACCAAAACAGTCCTGAGATTATCACCACAATCGTTAGTTAGGAGTCTTGCCATACCAATGGATTTTCCTGGCTTAAACTTACTGCATTACTAACAGACACTTTATTCATTGAACAGCACCAGCATACATTAGAAAGGCAAGAGCAACATTAGATCTGGTTTAATTAATATAAAACATTGGACAAGAGATGAATAGACAAGAACAAAATCTAGATCCAAGACTTCTCATTTTCAGGCTCAAGTCTTCTGATTTTTATCATAATTAATTAGAAAAGCAACCATTCCTAATTAATTTTCTCCACATTCATGGTATTATATTCTTTTGCTACCAATGAAGCAGGCATTTTGTAACATCCGAAAAAAGAAAAAGACAAAGCAATCCTGGAAATACAACTTACGCCCTTCAATTGTATGCCAAATGTGTACTTCAGTGCCAAAACACAATTCTATTTCAAGACACAACTATGAACAAAACTCTCCCTTTGCTTTGAGGTGTCACATTTATTATGACCATACACTTCAGCTTTAAGCCATACAAGATTACATTCAATCTGCAAATTCGCAGGAACGGTCTATCCCAGACAGAAAAGATGTCCTGTCAGTGCTTGCTCTTCCTCTTAGATCAGATCAGTTTAGTTGCTGTCAAACCTGAAATAGTCTTACAGCAGGAGAGTGCTCATCAGCTTGTCACCCTGCTCCTAGCAACAGGGAGAAACACTGTCCATATTTCAGCTTCTCTAAGTTTCCTCCAAGCAATTAAAATTTTAACTTTAGTACTACTGAGGAGATCCATGCACTGTTGCACAAAAACTGTATCATTACCTTAAGTTTTACACTTAAAACCAAGTATAGCTGCTTATAAACCAAGACCTAGACTTTTAAACAATCACTGCATTAATGAAACCTGCACTACCATAACTCATCTCTATCTAAGTAGTTGCATGCTTTATGGAAATATGCATAATTTCTGATTTATTTTCTTTTACTTTTATAATATATATCACAATAATCAAGTGTGTGTGTATACATATATATATATCTTACAGAATAAAAAAATATATACATATCCTCCTACCACCAGAATCAAATATTTACTCACTAGAACAACAAACACAGCCAGAAAGAGTTATGCAAGGCTTTTAAGTCAGGCAGAAGTATATTGACCTCCAAAAGAAAACAACAGAAACTGAAGCCATGCGAGACTTTGAAGAGCACCCACTCTGAGGATCCTAAGATCACAACTAGGATGTTCTTTCTCTAAATAGGAAAGGAAAACCAGCAGAGAGACAGGAGCAACATAATAAAGATTTAGGAATAACAACAAGTTCAGAAGTGGGAAGGTACTTGGGAGACTTGAGAAAATCTGAAGAGAAAATGTTTGTGCATGGGCGATTCCCAGCACATTAGCTTTTGGCATGCCTTTTCTTTTCTAGTGTCTCTTCATAATAGACAGCCCAGAGAACTAGGTTCTCCAGGCTTCAGAAAACAGAAATAAAAAGCACATTACTGGGAGTCCCACTACATACTCAGAAAATGGCACAGCCATTCTAAAGCACAAAATCCATAGTATAATTCAGGCTTCCAGCCATCAGGAGCAGCACAATGTCACCTTCCATTTCATGTATCAGTTTCCTGTGTCTTAGTTATTACATCTCTCCCTTTCCATGCCATAACCATTTATAGCCTGAATGTTGGGCATGTATGTATTTAAAATGCACTTGTGCTAAAGGCTCAAGGGTAAAACATTTATATTATGCCTTTGAGTATGACATCACTTCTTCAAGCACCAAATTAATACAACTGGTTACCCTTTTAAAAATAAACTGTTATTTTCCAATTTCAAATGAGTTAGCAAAACCAATGAATCTCTTAGTTGAAAAAAGTAAAATTAATTTTACTGTATAAACTCTTGTTCCCGTAAGAGAAAAATACATTAAATGGCCACTTCATTCAGCATTTCTACCTTCACCTTGACTATTAAATCACAGAATAGGAAGAGCCAAGATAACGTGTTATTTGAGATGAATCTTTTGACAGAGCTTTTGGTTCAAAGAGGGGTTTTCTTCATTCATTCTGTTTTGAAAAATCCATAAAACAGGGCTGAAGCACCAGCTAATCTTATTTCTTTCAGATGTCAGTTCAGAAAGAAGACGAAATATTTGCTTTCAACTTTGAGCAGCTTTGTTTGCAGGTCCCTCCCTGAGAGACGCTTGGCTATTACTCAAATCCATCCAGCTGCAATGAAGTGCCCAACTCCACCTGAATGTGACGATGAAACCCAAGAAATGCACTATACAATGACAATGGCAAACACCAGAAGAAGGATATGTGTGTGCATAAATATCACACATCACAATTCTCTCTTCTGGTGAGCTACAAAAAAAATGTCATGTAACAAGTTATGCCACCTGTCTAAAGGCAGTCTGTCTTCAGCCATCATACAGTAAATTAATGCTTTGATATGCCATGCCACACAGATTAAACAAAAAAAAAAAAAAAACACACCACGCAAAACAAAACCCCCACCACCCTCAAGATGATTTAGACAAGAAACAGGAAAAGATTTATATCTGAATAGTCACAGAGCAATTACGGAATGTGAATGCATGCTCAGGAGCAGCAGCTACATGAAATAGGGGCTGTAGCATAACGTGTTTGACTTTATTGGGAAACACGGTAGTTAGACTTCAGGAACAAGAGTATCAAAATGTTCCTCACAGGACATAAAAATTCCTTATGACTCTGATTCTAAAGCACACATAGTAAGAATTAAACACTATTAAATACTTCTATTACTATAGCACATAAATTAAATCAAAATAGGACCTACTTTGTATTAGGTGCAGAAAAAACAAAGCCAGTTCATGGGATAATTACCTAAACTACTTGTCATACTGCAAGCATTAGGCAATTAATACTGAAACCGCGTTGTCTCTGCCAGAGGGAAAGATGCCATATAGTTAAGGATGTACAAGTTCATTTTCTATTGTGCAACGCCTCGTTTGGATTGCTTCTTTCTATCTGATCTGCATAAATTCTGTAAAGTTATCATTTAATTATGCAGCACACAAATCCCTGTGTTTCGGTTGGTTTAAGCTGTTGCAGTCAGAGCTCAGGAATTCATCATCTTCCTAGTAACACACACCTGATCCACAAAAGACTCAGACTCAGGCACAGCAATGCAGGCAGGTAAAAGCAATTTCTGGAAGTGACTTTAAAAAGACCTTACACCAGTGATGGAAATTTGTTTCAAATGACTAAATTTATACCCTCAGGCTTTTAAGCCTCTTCCACTTCATCAATGCTCAGAAGTATTTTCTACCAGTCTAGACAAATTACTGCACCCATCATTGCTTGATGACGGTAAAAACCAAAACCAACTTTGTAATTGCACCAGGAGTGGTATTACAAAGGAAGTTACCCATGGCCCACTCAAGGCACCCCTGAGAGCCACCTCACTACACAGTGACCTGGTGCTCCTCAGGCAGCACTGCCTGAAGGGACCAGGCTGCAGGGCTGTGCCATCCACTGCAGCTCCAGCTCACAGCCCAATTCCCATGCTAGTGACAGTGGTGACCTCATTTGCCCTTTGAGGACAAACTCTGGATAAATACTGACAAATGCTGCTGCAAACATTCAGGCAGAACGTTCAAGTCCTTAACGTGTCCTGACTACATCCAAAGTTAAGGGGGGGAGACAGGAGAGCAAAACAAAAGAAAAAACACAAAACAAACAAATCAATCAAGGGCCACTATGACATCAAATGCTGTGCAACTCCTCATGCTGCCTGAAGGTGAATTTCTTCAAAGCTAACATTTCCCCAGAGAATTTGCAGCAGGACCACAATACATTCAATACATCCAACAGTCCCCTGAAGTGACAGCACCTATTTCTACATATTTAGTTTGAAAAAGAACAGGAACAAGAGAAACAAGAAAACATTCAGATGATTCTGCTTTGCTGTTGGGAAGCACCACACCAGAGCACCACAGACTCCTCCTAAACTCCCTAGCAAAATACGTTGTTGCTAAGTTGGTTTGGGGTTTTTGATATGCAAATATCACACCTTTAGTCAGTTCCAGCAGATCTTCTAATCAAACTCTGTTCTAATATTCAAAATTTGAGCCTTTTCTACCAAGAAACAAGAAAGCTGTTCTTTCATCATCCCATCAATTAAATATGTTCTTCTAAGAAGGTCAAAAAAGTAAAAAGTACTTATTTTCCGACAACTGGTACACCATTTCTCAGTAAGGCTTTTCATTTCACCTCTATTATTCCAATTCAGGTGTGGGGCTCCCCCCAAAAACGGTACAGCAGGGTACCTGTGAAAGGCAAGATATTGATTAGGACCACCATTCACAATGTGAAAAATGAACTGTCAGGAGAACATTTAAGGAATTAGTTCTGCAAACACATGAAAAATGCTCTTTCAACTCCACCACTCTGAGTATTTACAGCCCGCTAAAGTCCTCCCAAGGGCCAAATTACTTCAGAAAATTAATTAGTGAAAAATCCCAGCGAACCAATTTTTAAATGTATGCAAGAATTATAAAGTACATTTTTTCCCTTCTGCTGTAAGTAGCAGCTGTCCTATTTATTTTTCAGGCTTTTAACTCCACACTGCAACCATTTACACACAAACTTTGACAGAAGTGGGAGAATGTATTTTTAAAGAGGCTAAAAAAAATACACTAATTGCTTCAACAGTTTAAGATAAGCATTTAGAAAATAGCCTTTTAAAAGACCTATATAACTTTCATATTGTTTTCAGCTTATCCCCATAAACACTGTTGGCTAATTCCACTGAACTACAGAAAGACAGGTTACCCTCCAGGAAAATAACAGATTACCCTACGCTTACAAAAAGTGATTCTTTGAACTTTTATATATATATATTTCACCTCCATAAAGACTTCCCCTCCCTGCTGCTGTCTCCCACACAGCCGGCCTCTATGAGGCTCTATTGCCTGGCAAAGACAACACAAAAATAATCCCCAGCTGGCAGTCATCTGGCCAAGTGACAGCATGCAAAACAACAGGCAAAGTGCTGGTGAAACAGCTTGATGGTTGTATGGCTGCAGCAGAGGAACTAGGAAAGACGAGGTACTGGAGAAGCAGTGATTGAGGGGTTTTCCAGTTATCTCAATGTGATTTGTTACTTATAGTAACAGGTACATTTTGGCCTCTCTGATAAGCACTTAGAAGTAAAACCTGAGGGACTCCGCAAAGCATATAACCCTTAAAGGAAAAGGGAACCAACACACAGAATGCTCACACACAGGGTTAAAAAAAAAAACGCTTTATAAAAAAGCGAGCAGCAGCGGTTGTCAAAGTAGCAAGTTAAAGCTGCACAAGCCCAGCTTCCACAGGGTTTTTCTGTTAGGTTATCTTTAAAAAGCAGAAAGTCTGACTTACTTTCAGAAGGCACAAACACAATGTTTCCCAAACTCCACCAAATCTCAGGCTTTTGGTCTTATAACAGCTTCAACTGACTAGCCCTTGGGGCTTGAAGTTTAATAAAAATGGATTCATTTTTTAAAACATGACAATATTAATAACAGCTTTCAATTTCAGAAAATGGCAAAAGATAAAATAAAGAGTAGTAATGACTTTTCCAAGTGCGCCCAAGAAAGCTTGTAACAGTGAAGAAGAAAATTGGTACATTAAAACTGTATCTATGCTATCCATGTTGCTCACGAGGTAAAGCTTCCCTGCTAACACTAATAAATATTTCATTTTTAAAAAGCTTGTTTGGCATCATTTGGTACACCTGAATTTTGTCCTAGGAAACTGCTCAAGTTTATAACGAAGCATGCCCTTCAGTATAAAGAATCCAGTTTTAAAACCTTATGACCTTTCATCATTACACAAGAAGTGCTAAACCTTCAGTTGCATCTTACTGGTTTTGTTCCCTGGTCATATAGCACTGCTCCAAGACACCACTACTGTCCAAACTGAAGTCTGTGGCCTTATCAAGTAGCTGATGCACATAAAGTTCATTTTCTCCTACCATTTTCTCTAATACGTTGCCTATGTTGAACTTCATAAAGGGGTAAAAAGTACAAATATTCCAAAGCAAATTTTACTTTAAAGTTGCTAAGACTGTGAATAATTTCTATGTGATACTGTATCTTCTGTCCATTGTCTTACTTCTGTATAACCTGGAATTATCCCATCCAATAATAATTGCAACTCATTTGTTTATAGCGTGGTACACAATTGTTTTGTTACACTAACATCAGCTAGACTTAAGCAACATTGACTATGATAGCTGACAAAACTCAACACTTAAATTACAGCACCATATCTCAGTTTGTTAAATAAACAAAGTTTTTTGGTTTTGCTTGTTTACCCAGAAAAGGAAAAAAGCATGGAGCAAGGAAGATGTAAATGAACAGGTTAATAAAGTATTTTAATTTCACATACTTTATTACTGTCACAGTTTAAAAGATCTTAAGAGTCAAGAAAAAAGTACAATGGTGACACAGTGAAACCGTAGGTGAGAAACTTTAATTGTTTCTTGGCCACCAGAATCTGAATTTTGGCACCACTGACAATTGTACAATGACTTGAAATACAGGTTGGCAATTGGTGTTAGTCTCTGTATGCAACAATTCCTACATATCTGCCAAATCTTTCATCAAGAATGAATATGCCTTTTGTTTTCGGTAATTACTGTAAACATTGTGCTGTTGCTGACCAAGATTTCCTTACTGTAGAAAACATACATATTTTCACAACAAAGCACTTTCCGCTTTTCAGTTCCAACAGCAGACTGAGTCCATCATGGCTGAATGTACTAATCATCAAGAAAAAGAAGTCCATGTCCTACTGCAACCAGGAATAAATTTTAAATTTATTAAAATGTCAATCTTCCTTGGAATCCTTTCCCACCTCCAACTGAAATCTGCAACCCTCTCTTAACCCATGAAGCATGCAGGCAGTAAGAATGACAGCAGAGCAGAAACAGCAGGTCTGGGCACTCTATTACTAATAAAATAGGTTTTAAGTAAAGTTTGGAGTTAATTCAAGAGAAAACAAACACTGTTGCTGCTGTTGCTCTGTTGTCACAACCCAAAAAATATTCCAAACACAACACCTGCTTTAAAATAGTTTAAGCCATATCTTTACAGTCTAGTTTACCTCTGCCTTTCTCATACTCTCCTCCTTGTTCTTGCATTTGCCATTTATTTTTTTCTAGTTACTTGAAAATTCTTGTTTCACCACTCATATATGCCTTTTTAAATGAAATGTTTAGTCCACATTTTATGTATTGGAATTTATATATTCCAAACAAGCAGAAAGGTGTCTTACATCATTTTCATATCATAAAGGCCTGCAGAAGCATTGCTACACACATAATGCATAATAGAGTATTATCTTGTGGGAAAAAAAAAGTGTAATGGTGTGTCTTACAGCTAAATGGTGTCTCTTGCATTCTAAATCACTTTTTTAACAATTCTGAGTGCTATTAAAACTTATAGGAAAGAGTGGAGACAAACCTGAAATGCCAAATGAAACACTTTAATACATGTACATAGATCTAATACTTTAATTTATATTTTTGCGAACTAAATTATGTGACCAAAATACAATCTGCAACTGCCTACTGGTCTCGACTTCAACCACAATACATCTTTAGACTACAGGACAGCTACCCTCCTCCAAACCGCCTCCGAGAAACAGTCTGCAACTGTGACACTCTAATGGGGCTCAATGTTTAAGCAACTGAACCAAAGTGTGCTTCACTTCAGACAAAGAAAATTTTACTGTGCTAAGGAAGAAAGCAAAGAGTTTGGTTTTGTTGGGTTTTTTGGTTTTGGTTGGTTGGTTTTGTTTGTGTTGCCTTTTTTTTTCCCCCTCAAGAGGTTCATGTTTAAATACAGTGCAAAAAGTAATGTTCCTGTGTGTATCTCAAAAATACAACATTCTTGGAGAAAGTAAGAATTTATTGTTCAGTAGTGTCAACTTCGGATTTAAAGACAAGACCATTTGGGAAAAAGTTAATATTTCTACCAAAGCAACCTGTTCTTCCCTCAAACTACACTGATGACAAAACTTTTGAAGAAGAAAGTTTCCTGTTCATCATAAGCCTCCCACAGGTAAGCTCCCAGAAAAAGTGGTGGTTCTCCAGTATTACTGTTTTTCATTATATTCCAGCATCACTAGTGACAAAAAATGCTAGTGTGCACATTAATGCTTGCTAGCCACCTACATTCAAGCTGATAAACCACGTGTTATTTCTCTTGCAGAATTCTTGCAGAGGGAAGTAGTCCATGGTCAGCACCTTGATGGGTGAGTTTCTAACTTGTCCCATTTGCTTCTGCCTCCAGTATATTATTTGCACCTATTGGGTTCCCATTTATTATTAATTAAAAAAAAAAAAAAAAAAAATCAGAAACAGAAGAAGAATTCCACCTAGTGTTAGTCCTAGCAACTAAAAAACTCTAGCCAAGAGGTTACCATGGTAAATGAAAATCTGAAAAAACAGGGAGGGGAAAGAGGGTGAAATCAGTGTCTGTGGTTCAAACCAATAGCCACTCAATTTTAAACTACGAGGGGCAGAGCATTGTTCTACAGTTGTATGAAAAGACAAGCAACCAGTACTGCAAACAATTTTAATTTCACCAGTTCCAGGCATCTTTAAAAAAGGGAAATTAAAAACACACCACCACACCAACTAGCCAAAACTGCATACAGATGCCCCACTGTTCTTCTACCTCCCTTTTTTAAGAAGTAGATACTCTTCTTCTTGTGGTTTAATCTGGCAGGCAGCTGAACATCATGCAGCTATTCACTCACTTGCCCCCAGTTAGATGGGTCAAGACAATTGGAAAAAAGGCACAACTCATGGTTTGAGATAAAGACAATTAAATAGGACATTAAATTCAAAATAAATTAAATAATAATAACAGAACACAGAAACCAAGTGATGCACAACACAGTTGCCCACCACCCGCTAGCCAACATCCAGCCACTCCCTGAGCAATGGTCACCATCCCCCAGCCAACTTTCCCCAGTTTTTATACGCTGAGTATGACATTATATAGTATGGAATACCCCTTTGGTCAGTTGGGGTCAGCTGTCTTGGCTGTGTCCCCTTCCAACTTCTTTTGCAACCCCAGCCTGCTCACTGGCAGAGCAGTATGAGAAGCTGACAAGTCCTTGACTTCATGCAAGCAGCACTCAGCAACAACTAAAACATCCCTGTGTTATCATCCTAAATCCAAAATACAGAGCTATACCAGCTACTAGGAAGAAAATTATCCGAGCCAAAACCAGGACACTTGTTATTAGAAGAGCTAAAGATTAGAGGGAAGCAGGAGGAGAAAAGTTGTTTAAATGTAAAGACAGTATTTGAAAAAGAACAAAACCTTAAGTTTTCACAATGCTGCAAGAATTACATTGCAAATTTTTCTCCTCCTACCCTCTATTATTCTGTGTGATACAATGACACATTACACACAGTTGTTAAATTCAAAGCTTTTCAGAAACTTCTAGTTAGGCCTTATAAAAGAAATGGTAGTTTTCCGTCTTTCTAAACAAAGACGACTCTCAGACAGAAACCTGATCCAAGACAATGCCCTGTCTCAACCAGAACCTGCATATATGTTCCTCACTGCTGTGCTGCCCAGCACTCACCTGGGTGTTCTCTGGTCTCACTCAGAGAGCTCTAAGAACACTTACTATATACATTTAAACATACACTTTAAAAATATTTACCAGACCAATGTAACCGCAGAAAAACTGTTCTTCAAATAAGCTGCCAGGTTTTCTTTGTATTAGGACCAAAGTATATTAAAGAAAGCATTCTAATTACATCTGAGCAACAGTGCTGCTAAATCCAGCCTGTCTAAAACTCTTGACTCCAGCAATGCATGTTAAGATTTGTAGGAACTAAACTTGCAACGAAGGACATTAACTCAAAAAGAAAGTTAAGACTTCAGGCCCATCCTTTCCTTGAAAGCACATCACAACGAAAACAGGCCGGTACAAACAAACATAAATCCAGGCTCCATTTCAGCAATATTCTGATGAATATTTTAAACCTTTAAAGTTCCCTTCCAACCCAAACCATTCCATGAATCATTCCAATTAACACTGCATAAAATGAATAATTGGGAACATCAAATCTATCCTCTGCATGTGAAAACAGTAGAAGACAAAGGCTATATTTTGAAAAGAAGGCACTTTGCTCTCTTCCTTATACATGCTATTGTCACCTCTGCATATGATAAAAGTGACCTTGGTTGTCATTTTGTGCCCTGAGGAGCAGACATTTGAACCAGGCAGAGAAGAAGAAAAAGTCTAACCAAACCTCACTGTGCAAACGCAGATCCCAGGCAAACTTGTTTTGTACACGGCCAGTTTATCTGGAGATAGTAATAACCCAAACCACTTGCTCACAGTCAAGGTTAACACTAGTGAGACCTCACTTATTCAGGGCAGAGTCAGGCAGGAGCCAAGCCAAGCCTATCTTAGATAAACACCACTCTCAGAATCCCTGCAGCTGAAATCAGGAAGATGGGAATGGGGGACTATGTGGTGGTGGGAAAAGCACAGGGCCCTTTTCAAAGCCAGCTTTAGTCTGTCTCAATACGGTGTTTTTTCTCTGAGAATTGGAGAAGTCATACTGCAATGGCATGCACCAACAGGTGTAGACATCTTTCTCACCTGCACAAAGGCATAAGATGAAGAATTGTAGGGTAATAATAATGAAATAATCCAACACTTTAAACCACTTCACATCATCCCTCCTACCTTCATAAAGTTTTCTCAAGCCAGTAGAAAGTAGTCTCTAATAAAGCTTTGTATAGGCAAACTCTCCTTTTCACCATTCCATATTGTTTTATACTTTAAAAATAACCACATGGCTAGAAGTAATTTAGCAGATATTAAACTTAAAATTAAAAGGCAACACCCTTTTATTTATAGTGACCTGACAAAGAAGGTGAACAAATTAACAGAACTTCAAAAAAGCATATTAAAATTTACAGCATTCATTACACTGTAGTCCAAGCTATTATTAAATAGCTAGCATTGCAGCTGAAGACACACTATACCGAGAGCTTAGAAATACTTTTTATAATAAATGGAAATGCAGTTAAAACATAAGGCATGAGAAACCCAAGAAAACAATAAATGTTTATGAATATAAGCATCTAAGAACAAGCCTAAGCATCCAAGAACAAGTCTAAGCATCCAATACCTATTTCAGTCCTCACCGTTCTTTATCTATTTGCAGGTAGAGTCTCACAATACCTGTAGAAAACTACATTCTATTATGACTGAACAAATAAACACAAGCAAACCAAGCTCTTGCCTGCAGTTCCAAAATTCACAGTTGCTTTGACAGCAAACTGTTATGAATATTTTTTGGGGAAAAAAAAAGAAAAAGCACAGCTGATATCCTTCTGCACCAACACAGAGGCCAAATAATCCTGGATACAGCCCCGTCTGCCCCACACCATCAAAAGGCACTCAAGCCTTTTCAGCTCTATGACAAACTAAAGCCCGAGATTCTCCCAAACAGAGACAAAACTGTGAATTACTAATGCAACAGTGCATTCAATACCAGTGACTGAGCACATTGCATTACCATTTTTTAAAACTGGATAAGAAGACATCATGTTCACTGATCCAATTATGAGCATCTGCACCATCTTCACAGTAACACTCATGTCTACACTCCGGAAAATTATTTTTAGCACATTTCGAAATCATACTTATCTTTTCTATTTCACAGCCCAATAATGTACTATTCCATATCAACAAGATTTAGTTATCTAAAGGACCAGACAAATAAACTTTAGTAATTTACTTTAGAAAAAGTAATTTTATGGTTTTTCTAAATGAATATGAACATTAAGGGAGACTCAGTCAAGTTCCACTTCATAATTACTCATTTCTATGAACATGTGTTGACATTTTTCAGCATATGGACATTTTTCCTAAAGCAGAATCTCAAGTTAAGTTTCATGTAAGTGACTTAAACTGTTTCCCAGCATCCATGCTTTACTCTTAGCCCTACCAGACACAGGACTGAAAGATTTCCTGATAACCACCCACTTGGAAGCAAGAGATGGGGAAACCGACACAAACCCAGAGGCATTCTGCCATTCTTACTTTCCAAATGAGCTTACTTGCTGCCTAAAAGAAGCTCTACTTAATAGTCCAATCACTGTTACTTTTTTTAGAGAAGGTACAAACAGGAAAGGAAGAGGAAGCACATCCACTGCTACCACAACACTGCTGCACCTCCTTGTTCTGGTCATACAGGGCCACTACATCAGTCTCCTTTCCTTAACAATCCTTAACATTCTGTGATTCTGTGTGATACTTACATGTTCTGACTTTCTCTGCTTTACACCTCTTCCCACAGCCGATGCATGCCCGTTCTAAACACCCCCCAGTCTAACACACTCAAACACATTTCAGAAATATTTGCTAACTTCAATGTTTACTTCTAGTCAAGCTCTCTTTTCAAAGCATGTGTAATAACCAACAGTCCAATAACTCACTATCATCAAATCTTTTCGTCATAAGATAGAAAGCATGAGAATATTAAATGCAATGGCATTTATAAAATTGACAAGAAAATATGACAATCCACAGAGATAAACAAATACAGGACATCCTTTCAATAAGGAAGCCAAGACACAAACAAGTTACACAATGCATTTTATAAAAAGCAACATTTAGTGTTTAGTGATGGCACAATACAGCAATCTTTTATGGAAGTATAGCAAGCAAAACAAAATACCAAACAGGAATATGAAAATAAAGATTTAAATATGCAGAAAATGCTGTGTACTCTACAAAAGCGATTACAATTTTGATACAATAATCTCGCATTACTTGAAATACATTCCCTCAAAAGCAAACTGTCATCAGTAGAAAACATCTCTTCCGTGATGATATGCTATGCCTATCACTAGTTTAAACAAAAACCAAACTTTTTACTTTTTTACTTTAATTGCATACGCCCTAGCAGTTATACAGCTTTTTCTTGTCACACAAATTTTTTAAAATGAAAAAAAATACACTAACCTGTCATAGTTCTCTGCTTTCTGGAAATAATGATCATACACCAAAAGGAACTTGATGCAACAAAACTGCATGAAATAGTTCAGAGTGTTGCTGCTTTTGGTTTTTTTTGGTTTTGTTTTTTTATTTTTGGTTGGTTGGTGGGTTTTTTTTAATAAAGGAGAAAAAGGAAGGAAGGAAAAGAGCTACTCAGAATGTGACAGGTTTTCTTAGAAGATTTCAGAATACAGCTAAACTGATTAAGCTTAATTTTTCTACAGCTAGATTATTTTACCATATTAAGAAGACATGCAAGGCAAAATTCTGACACCATAAGCAGTAAAACACTGAAATTTTACAATGGTATTAGGACCATCCAGCACTGCAGTTGTTGGCAGAAGATGCTGTCTCTCAGCCACACAGTCTCAATCCTCCCTTGTGTCCACACCAGCAGGCAGCAAGTCAGATCACTCTGCTGATCTGATTCACTGTCTCTATGCCAGTATATTAGTACTACTGCAAGAAACGTAACCAAAATGCTCCAGCAGAATTATGTAGCAGCAGTAGTGCAATTTTAGGTTGCCTCCACCACAAAGCCTCACCTTGTGCATGGGATCCTGGTTTATCTTTGGCTGAAGCCATAACTACACAGGACACTCCAACTGGATGTGCTGTGGGAGTTGACTTTTGAACGCAAAGTCTGGAATCAGTCAGTTCTGTAACCTACCACAAAGATCAAATCTCAGTTTCAATATAGGCTTTAAACTTAATTTTAGGACTCTGCCAAATTTTAGCTAAATTACTTTTTTGCACATGGTTTCAGAACAATGTGTTTTCACCAGGGAAATCAGAATCTATATTGGAAAACTATGTAGTAGGAAATAGGATATTTAATGCAAACATGATACCCTCAGACACTTTAAATTCCATTGCATTCATTAAATAACTTACGTGATTTGCCCTTCACTTCATCTTTTGTGTTCACAAATTCTAAGTGAATTATACAATTACCACAAAACTGTGGGTCAAGGAACACAGTGACTTTAGTATTATTCCCACTTGAGATGAGAAATCAAAAGCTGAATTGCAAAGCACCTAATAACTCTAAAATTCTACATAAAGGCAGTAGCCAAAGAACTTCACTGAACTAGATGACATTCACTTTCAAAATTTCCTGCTTGCTCACCATGCAAATGAAATGCCATTTTTTAAATAAATCAGTCAGAAATTTCAAATTGTTTTAGAAAAGGTTAAAGTCTCTCCATCAAGCAACATTAAGCAACTGCTGGCCTTTATTTTTCAGCATTTCTATACTGAAAGACTAACTTACTTAAATGTATTTTTTTAAATAACAGGCTCAGCATTGTTGGTTTTTCCTTCCACTTTTTGTGGCTTAATCCTGGCATGAAAATTTTCATCCAAAGATGGCATTCATGCCGCCAACCCACATACACTTCTTGGCAACCCACAAAGAAGTCGGTGCTCCTCACAAGGCAGCTCTGTGCTACGCAGTGACGGATGCCAGTAAAATGTTGCCCCAAAGTGAAGCCTAGTTTGTAAAACACATGCAAGCATCAGAATTCATACTCTGAAAATTCATTTCTCTTGATGAGTGGTCAAAGTTTTCAAAGGCCTTGTAACTCAAAAGGAAGAATTTACAGAGTTTGTGGCACTCCACACTTCACTTTTAACTGGAAAAAAACATGCTAAAGAGTGGACAAAATACAAAAACCACTAATGGACAGGATGAGCAAAAACAGACTGAAGATTCCAGTGCAAGATATCTCTCTCTCACATGCCTTTAAGTAATTATTGCTTTCAAAGCTCTTTGTCTATCTTTTGACATTGGAAACAGATGAGGAATTGTAGCTTGAGTAGAAAGAAAGATTGCTTCATAAAAAGGATAAAAAGAATAGTACCGGAGGTCTGCACATTAATTCTCTTCCCTTAGAAATGCATAGAAAGTGATAAAAGTTTTTCAGCTCAGCTCATCTTTTGCAGAGTAATATAATTCTGATAGGACTATCAGTAGCAGTATATAGAAACACTAAATGAAACACAGTAAGAAAATCACCATCTTCCTATTGCCATATTCCTCAAAAGCTGACTCCCTGAATTCCAGTCTTTCCACCCAGCCGCAAGCTTAACTTGCAGCTCAAGCTACTGGATGGACTTTGCTACTCAGATTTCTACAAGCAGATATTTTCAGGAACTAACAAACTTTTTAGATGAAATAGACTCAGTGACCAGACATGAGAGAAAATAACCTTTATAGGTACAGCATGCAGCAACTCTCTCCTAGAGTGTGAAGATCATAAGCACTCTGAAATATGCATATAGACTATATAAAATACACTTTTATTTATGGTTATAATAATATACATTGTTACAATAATGTAGAAGTTGGTCTTTGTGGCGTAAGGTTTAGTACATGAACAAAGTTCTTACATTGTTTTGCATTACTTGTTCCTATAATTTTTCTAGAAATTGGTAGGGGAAAAAAATTATTTGTTAATTGAATTTTGCTCTTTTAAATCCACACCTGTTTTTTATGCACCTGTAAGCTAATTGAAACTGGATCAAACTATTTGGCTCCAAAAGACATTCCACCCCAATCTACACTGCAAAGTAAAAAATATTACCATGCAAAATATAAGACTGTGTTCCCCACAAAGAGAAGGCAGTTAATAAGCTAGGCAATAAATGAAAGCTCAAAGCATTTGTTCATGGTCACCACAGCTGTATGACACATTAAAGCAGTCTTCTGCTCATTATCCACATAAAACTCTCAGCAACTCAAAACTTCCTTGTGCAAATATCTGTATATTTTCATGCAATTATGCCGTGGCAACAAGTGAATTTAAAAGGTTGTAATGCTTATCAGCTTTCTGCTTATGGGTTATATTTAAAAAAAAAAAAGTAGTGAAAGCCACTTTTAACAAAAGGCAACAATAAAATAACTTGTATTTGGCAAAACATGTTAAGACAATAGTCAGCACAAACGTACAATTGTAAATAAAAGTCACTATAACAAATCATTCATCTATTTGCATACTCAAGATTAAAAGATATCTTTGATATTTCTCAGGGAGAATTTTCAAAGTCTTTTTGTGAGGCTATTAGTTTACAACCATTTCAAAGTTCCAAATAAAAAGCTCATCTAGCCTAGAAATGCAAAGTCTGAAAAATGAAATAAGTCTAAAATTGGGATACTTATTACCAGTACCGATCTTAACATAATTTGGCAGTATAACACTGTTCTATACTAATTGGTCACAGCAACAAAGTCTGGCTTTTAGATCCATCTGATAATGACACCTTTCTAGAAATCCAAGAATACAAAGCCACTTAAGTCATGAGGTCTTAGTACAATACATAGCTGAGACCTTGAAATATCCAACAGAGCTTTTCCTAATTATCAGTGGAGATGAAGAGTCATCTATGCTTAGCAGGCTTCAAGTTTTATGATTTTTATCAGTTTATAATTTTCTCATAAGTGGACTGCTTTGAAAATGTTTTAGAAAGAAAGACGGTTTTACCAACTTCGCAATTTCACAATCTTACAAGCTATTCCTAAAATTTAATACGTAGTTTTAGAAGAAAGAAGTCCTTACACTAAATCTTTCAACCTCACTAGCCAACTACAGCTTGCCAAGGGAAGTTCAGAAATAGAACCATTCATTAGATAAATACAATGTTCTGCATCAGGCAGCCCACAGAGATTCAACTCCAATGCTAAACCCCACGTAGTTTCAATTGCCTTCATCATGTACCTAGTGAGGCTTGATGTCATCCACAATTAAAATGTACATACATTATATTCCTTTGTTTTCCTGAATGTGTCAGGCTTGCCTCAGATTACCAGAATCCATTTCAAAGTATTTTTATTGCCAAATCCACTAAGTAAGGTCTTCCTCATCTACAAAGAGCTTGCTAAAATTTCTTTACTAGCACACAAAACTCCGAATGTTAGTGTTGTTGAATATAGTTTCAAAATTAGAATTTTGTTTTATTATTATAGCCCATTACACACACTAACATGGCATACTGAGATAATACTGCTTCTGTTTTAAAAACAGATAATTGTAGAAGTGTAATGGAAATGCAGCTAATTAACCTAATTACAAAGAGAAATACATTTAAATTGTTCTTTTATCAGTGAAGAACCACTATACAAATATGGTTTTAATTATTTTAATGTAGGTTAATCATATCACACTCTTTACTTCCTCCTTGAACATTTAACAAGAAAGAGAGCAGAAAGTAGTACTGCTCTTTATAAAACAGAAGGGGGGAGGAGGGTGGTGAATACAAAAATACAGTAAATATTCATCAGTGATAGTTGAGTTTTACTCAAAATACAGGAATAGCACACAGAACTTAACTTTTGTATTCTCCCAGATTACCCCAAACTACTCTGTTTCAAGACATAATTGCAACCAGGTAATTTGGAAGGATCATTTTGCCTCCCAGTAACTTTCCAGCTGAAGTAGTTAGTTTACAGATTCTTACGTGCTGAAACCACTGACTGACTCTTTTAAATTACCATCTGCTGAAGTGTAGCATGACCCTAGGACCCACCTGGGTATAGCATACCAAAAGTAACAAAGGACAAGCAGTAAAGCATAAATCAGGTAAACTGATGGCTGTTGAGTACACAGAAGAACAACATGTCCAGTTAGACAGTTTGCTATCTTCTTCTTCGGGCATCAGATAGAACCACATTTGGTCACTTCACAGCAGTTCTATGAGGTGGCACTTTCTATTGTAAACTGCCATTTTGTGTTCTAGCACTTGAGCTTCCATCAACAAAAGTTTGATTGATTCCTTAAAACAGCTTCAAAAATAAAAATGTATGCTTGTTGAATATCTGCAACAATGATTTGGAATATAAGAATTTGTTTCAAAGTAATGTGGTGGTAAAAGTACCACCACAGGAACCTACAGAGCAATGGAAGAAGCATTATTATATTACAAAGATCTCATTGTATTACTGAGCAATAATTATGTTTGGGAGCACATCTTCAGAGATCAACACTTCTGTATTTTCTCTATCAGGCACTATGTCTAACTATAAAAGCACTTAGAAATAAAAGACAAGAAAACAATGTAGCCATCAACCACACACACACACACACACACACACACACACACACACACACACACACACACAAAAATCATCATTTGGGTACAATTAAAAGCAGTAAATATCCTTGTTATTCCCATGACTTCATGCCCAAGAACAGGTCAGAACAGATAATTTTATCTTTGTGGATACCAATATGAAACTTTAAGAGGATTTGTTTGGTTTATCTTGTAGTCATGTAATTATTTTTTTTTTTTACAACACAAAAGAACAGACATCTCAGAAGTATCACTGAGCATCATTCTGTAATCGCAATTAATTTTCAAAAGCAAAGTAAACTTACACAGAACATTACCATCCATGAAACACTAATTACATGAGGATTATTATGTGGTTTTTCAGAATATCATTCTAAAATTAAAATATATCACTTGAGACACTATTAGAAACAACTTCAATCATGAACTGCTTCACAAGTACTACATATGGCATTTTGCAACCCCAGAGCCCAGTCACAGATTTCCTTTTTTTATATCATCTAAATGTCCCAGAGAAATACTTCTAAAGGCAAATTGACTAGAATTATCCAAAGCATCTTCTCCTTGCTATCTGAAATGCAACATGATGCCTCTCAGACACCCTCAAAACCAAGTGCAAATGATTATTTGTCATTACTGTACTGGCTTTCAAAACATGCAGCACCAGCCCCCTCTCTACATGGTACAGCTCTGACCATCAGCCAACTACAGGGACACTGACACCTCTGTATTTGCAGAATACTGATTTATCCAGTGGGTGAGGAGGAAGGTTCGGGAAAGGCAGCACCCCCCAAGACCTCCCCAGCACAGGGAACAGGTGCAGGGAACGAGAACAAAGAGCTACCTGGGCTCTTTCACAGTCCTAAACACACACAGTTAACTGCAGTCACACATTTTATTCAACAGTTTAAAGCCTTGAAACAAAAGAACCTGTTAAGTAAATCTGAGATTTACAGTACTTGTTCCTTTCAAAAATTTAATTTAATCAGCTTCTCATTACACAGCAAAGTTGAGGAACTGTTCACTATATATTAAAACTGCACCTTCACATGTGTAGCAAACCCATCAGGGTGTGGTTGCCTCCCAGCTGGCAGGGAACATGTGTCTTGCAAATATTTCCAGTTCTACTGTGCAGGAGCTCAGGTTTAGGGTAGCACAACACAACAGGTCAAAACACATCCGGAGTTATCTCATGTCATTGCCACAACTACAAGGTGTGCCTTTTGGCTCCACGAGACATACTCTTTATTATTCAGCTTATTTTGCTTACCTGTTCAAAGGAAAACATCATCAATGCTTTACAGTAAGGTATACAGTAAAGCACCCTGATTGCCATGGAGTGAAGTCCAACCATTTATTATAGGATTTGCTAAAGGAGACAATGAGCATATAAAATATGTTCCATAAAACACATCCAAAATCTTCAAGAACACAAGTGGAAGTTTAGGAGAATAGCAAGATCTCTCATGGAAAGGTCTTAAAGAAATCAAATCCTCACAAGATAATAGAGTAACAAATTACCTGGAAATTATAACCAACCAACAAATATGAAGTGGTAGATGAAGAGAAGCAACAAGTTTTTTTTAAATACTGACCAAGGGTGGGAAAAAAAAAAGGGAAGAGGATGATGCATCAATAACCCTTCTCACAGATCTACACTTTGACCTATGCTCATAAACATGGAGTAAACTAACAAACTTTTGTAAACCTTGCAAAGCTAAAAAGTTTGAGAGTCAGATTCAGAATTAGAATAACCTTGTCTGAAAGTCACTGTGTACAGCTACAGAAGGTTTGCAGTGATGGGCTGATTGTGAAATAAAACATTAGATGAAATTCACTGCCAATAAAGGCATGGAGGGATAAAACAGCCTCAAGTGAGTCTACATGTTTAAAGGCTTCACATTTGTTGTTAACCCTTCAGAAAGAGACTTTAAGTTAATATGGATAATTAATTGAAAGTTATCAGCTTTACACCATCAAAAGGCAAGTGAAGAGAACTGGGATATTTTAGAAAGGAAACTAAAACAGGAGTCATTGCCACAAACAAACAATCTGCCATGGTTCTTCTTGACTGTTTGCAACTCGCATTGTTCAAAGAGATAACAGAGGGACTAGAGGAAAAGTGACAGAGATACAGCACAGTTTCCATATAAACAAAAATTATGGACAACTACGGCCTTGGTGGGATTAAAAAAAAAAAAAACCACAAGTAAAATCATGAACACAAAACAGGAAACAGTTATCCATGGCATACAACAATTGGTAAAATCTCAATAAGATAACCAGACGTTAACAAGGAATTTAAAAGCAATTTTCTTCTCCACAAGATATAATTGTGATCACAGAACATCATCAGGGTCAGAATTATAGTTTGATTCAGGATGTTAATCCACTGAAGATCAGGCGCTTTTCAAGGTGAACAGCCCCAACTGTGTCGTCCCCAGCACTGGCAGTCTCACAGCTAGCAGAATACTATAAAAACATTGTACTGTTAGGTACTGTTTTAGCGGTATTTAAGGCTTCAATTTAACAGTTCCCAAAACCAATACATGTAAATCAGTTTTAATGAATAAGCATCTAAATCACCCTCAGATTATCAAAAGAAGTGTTGTTCTCTCATTTTTCAGTACATATGATATTCTGCATTTCCTGAATGATACCAGAACTTTCTCTTATTAAATCAAAGTTTCCTAGCCACCATTTGGGGCAGGGGAGGGGGCAAAATGTCACAAGGGTCACAAATGAGACACCTGAAACCACAGACCAACAATCAAAGTTGAACATGCTGCATTAAGGAGCCCCTATAAAACCTGAAACAATTCCCATATACTCCTGTATCATCAGAAGATCCATATTACACTAAACTCTGTATATAATGAAAAAAAAAAAAGAAGTAACAAGTTTTTAAAATAAAGCCTGGGATACTGACAAGAAGTTACATTCTTTTTCATCCACCAAATTTTCAACTGCTCAAGGCTTGCATTCAATACTTATAAACATCTCGTTTGTAAAAAACATAATTTAAGATTATGCAACTGCATTATGGCTGCCCCAAAATATTATGTGCTGAAAGCACCAAAGTGTTTACATACAAAGCTTGCCAAACAATCATTCCATAAAAACCACAAACCACTACTTCAGCTAAACTTGTTCGAACTAGACTGAAATACAGATGTAAAGTATTATGTTCATACTAAATTGCAAAACAAATGCCAGAAAAACAACACACCTGTTGGAATGCATTCACAGAAGCAATCTGCCATGCACTGAGCTGGCAGTGATACCTATGCCATTGTAATACACATTTGAAAGAGGGGGGGAAAAAAAAGTAACAGTAATTTTCATTATAGGAACACACAGAAAATTCATAAATGCCTCAGATCACTGACACTGTTTAGGTGGGTTGTTCCTCCTCGACCCCCCTCAGAATTCAAAACTGCAGTCAGAAATGAAAGAAATGACACACTCCAAACAGGAGGGGAAAAAGAAGGAAAAAGAATCTGCCACCTATCGATTTCTAGCACAGATTAAACATAACCATTCTCATCCAACAGCTGTGTTTTGTGTAAAGAGACTTAGTCTCATTCCAGTTCCTAACGTCCAAAATGACCCACAGCAGCCTCATGCAGAAGCATATAAAAACAAAAGAATTACACAATAATTGTGTCTACGAATTTCTCTCAGAATGAGACAGCAGCTGCACTATTTTCACAAGGTATTTGTTACAATTTACCTTCTCCTTGTTTTACAAATAAAAGTTACACCAGCTTTCACATTTTCAGATAAGTAATTTCCAGTTTGATTCGCTGCTTTTTAAAGATGTATTTACTGGCTGGTCTTCAGAGAAGGCAATATATTGAGACCCAGAAACACCTAAACTTCCCACACTATTTTTAGTATGTGGTTTGATGAGCAAATCTTTTGATGCAGCTTCTTGCCTCTCTACTGCCTTCTCAATTGCACAAGTATGTATGAGGTGGGGAGGACAGAGACAGCAAAATGACTCAATGACTTCTGCAGCTGTGATGTGCTGGGGAGAGAGGCCAGTAAAACAGGCCACTCACAAGGTAGTTTCAGGTGTAGAACTGACACATAAGGCGCTCTGGTTCATCATTAAGTATATTATATTAAGTCGTGATTCCCTTTCACAGACTGTCAAACAGATTGGGAAGATATTTCTCTCAATGTCAAAACCGCAAAGGAGAGCAAGTGAAATACTGGCCTCCAAACCCTGCACTTAAGCACATTTCAGTCTAAGGCACTTATGTAAGCTTAGAGCTTTCAAATAAAATAAACACTATATTCTGTCTTAACCATGCATCACTCCTTCGGGCACATAAAACCGGCTCACAACCATTCAGAAAAGAGCTGTTTGTCACGCAACAGATAAACTCTACAGACATATCCCTTGTTCATCTTTGGTAGCAGTTACCTAAGAAACTGAAAATTCACAAAATACCCTTCTATCAAAACCAGCCCAAACTGCAATTAAAGACAAAGTATAAACCATTTTTGGGAAGAATAACTCAACTCATTACACTGAAAAGCTTTCCTAAGTACTCCTCAAAAGAAGGCACTAAAAAAAAAAGTAACATTTTCAATAATTTTCTAATCTACAAGGAGCAAAGAGGACCTAAACTATTGTTAGCTTCTCTGTAACACCAGTGTATGTTAACAGCACCTTTACTCTTCCCTCAGCTGTTCTTGTTTCAGAAAACATGAAAAAAAATCCACCTGCACACAGGCAAAATAGTTTCTGCTGCTCCATCATGTCAAACACAGGAATTCGTCACATTTAAAAAAAAAAAAAGCCAAATCCATGTTAGCACTACATTGCAGGAATTACATTTTCTTTGGTAGCAATAAAAGAGCTTAAAAGTGTAAAGTCATTGTACTAGTAAAGTCCATTTTGCCACAGGATGGTCTTTCCTGGCCATCAAGACCCTTCTTAATTCCTACCATTTATATTTTTTAAAAAGTCATTCTACTTTTGAGTCCATTAACATAGAGTCCACAAGAACAAAAGGTAAGAAACTGTTGTGATGAATCACCTACAACTATGAACCTAAAGAAGCGAAATAACAGAAAAATCCAGATATGGTTCAGCTATACACTGTGGAATAAATCTTCAAAAGTAATAGATGGTTTAATTCCCAGCCCACTTTTGTTCAAGTTTCTTCACAATGTGAGCTTTCTACTCCATGCCAAAAAATTATCAGGCAAAACTTCAACATCCGAGAAGGAAAAAAAAAAAAAAACCAAAACACAACACGTTTTCAAAGTCAAATGAAATGCATTTTGCAACATTTCAAACCAAAAGCAACCCTAAAGTTATTCCTCAGTAACAGTCATGATCTCCATATATTAAATATACTAAAAAATGCCCTGCTTCCCTCAGGTTTCATAACCAATATGGCACTTGTCTTTATTCTTATATTTCAAAATGAACAGAGAGCAAAAAATTCACCTTCTTGCCCTCAGCCACCTTAGTGTTCTGCCACCATATATCTGTACTGTGGAAAGCCCTTCATGTCTGCCAATACAATTTTCCAGGTTTAAGTATTTAGAACAAAGATTTTGCCTTATGTTAGAATGGAGAAATACTGAATTTGACTGCAGTCTTTACCCTTCATAATTTCCTTTGTTCCTTCCACTTACACAGCAGGAATCAGCACCTTCTATTTTACAGTAGCCAGATATCTGCAACAGTAAGCTTTATGCAAGATAAGTGAATTCTTTCCCTGTTCATCAACTCCTTTAGATAGCTGTAGGTTCAAAAAAAAAAAAATCTTCATATTTTCATTCCTGTCAGAATTAATATCTGGTCAAGTCCAAAGAACAGTTTTCACCTAAAATATATCAAAGTTGGAGATTTGATTTTATGGCAACAGCATCATGACACACACAAAAAAATACCTTGTTCCAAAGTGAATATTCTATATGTGTTTTCTTTCGTAAAAACCTTATCAAGAAAAATTTTAGTCACAATTGTAACCATATAAGCAATTCACAAAGCGAAGTGATAAACTAAGACTACATGGCAAGTTCAATTATGGATGCACCATATGCTTCAATATTCCTTTAGATATACAAAAGGAATCAATTTGTGCAATTTGTTCAAAACAAAAAAGCCCTTTTGGAAAGATCATCCTTTAGCTGAACCATCAGTTTGAACACTTAACTGCTGAAAACATCACCCATTCACATCCCACAGCAGTAACTTAAGCAAGCACAGGAGCAATACAGCTCTGAACCACTTAGTTCTGCTAAAGGAACAGAAATCTGAAGACTGGAGAACCTGATAGATCCATATGTTTATTAGGAGAAATAACGAGTCATAACAAGCTTGGTGGGTTTTTTTCCCCATAATTAATCTTCCTCTGATTACTTAAGGTGACCTTTACCAAACTCTCAGCAGTAGTATTGCAGTAGCCTTAGCTCTGCAAAGCTACTGTAAGTTTTGTAACTCTGTTTCCTTCCTTCTTTACACATGCCAAGAACTGCACTTGGGCAAATTCTAAAAATGAAATGTTTATGTCCCAGAAAATGTATACAGTCAAGAAGTTCCTGGCATACAATTTAACTGAAAGCCATTATCACAATAAAGTGCAAAAATTACAAGCATTAATGTTTATTATTAGCCTCGATTTAAAAATATGGAAATGTGATTGTACCTGGAAAACACATTCTAATATCAGATTTTACTTCTTTTTGCAGGTTGCAGTTAAGGTTTATCTTTCAGGAGATACAGTGATCAGTACAGTCACGCTATAAAGCTGTATGCCAAATTAGTAGCATATTCTTCTTAGTAAAGGCTCTCAACCAAAACACATCCTGGTACAGGCCTAGAGTTCAAGAGCAGTGCATCCCTCCTGCCCATTAACTTCCCTCCTCTTCCAGTGTTCATTAGCCAATGGTTCCATTAATTACTGTTTGATATACTCGCTTAGTATGGGTGCACTTATGCAAACTGGAATTTGGCTTTTAAGAACATTCTCCTTTTTATCTATTAAAACACATGAAAATCAACACTAAACAAGCTAGTAGTCTGTATCATGTATTCTCCCACCATGAAAACGGAAAGACAGACTTGTCAAACAATGAATGAAACTCATTAAACTGAAGCAATTCTTACACAACATCTCAAAAGCATCAGCTTAAAAAAGAAAATAAAATGCACCAGCAATGCTAACTACCTACCACAGAACCTCATGTTGCCGTTGCAAAACAGCACTAGTGCCCCACTGGTGCCTTCTGCTCCTCAGCACTAAACCCATTCTCCTGTTTGCTCAAGCCATTTTACATCAGTCTGATGAAGTCACAAGCAACTAAGAATACAAATTTATGTACAAATTTATGAACCAAGTGTAAGAAACTTTAAAAATGGGCAACCCTTACAGTTTCATACATGACATATGAGGACGGCATTCAGTTCCCTCCAGGCTGACCCATTACTTTTGTGAAATGCGGATCACAGCCCAATAGCCCCCGTTCTCCAGACACTCCCTGATAAGAGCATTGCAGGAGCTGCCAGGGCAACACACGTTGGACCTTCTACAAGCACAGTGGCATGGGAAGAGCAGCACTCCCACACCGTATGATTGCCAAGACAGAGGAGCCATTTTAACCAGGAATGTTTTTTTTTTTCTCCTGGCAGCTTTTTGGGAGGTTGGGTGGTATTTCATGTTATTTGTGGGCGTGGAAACCAAAAACAAGAACAAATTTACAGTTGCTAGATTATTTCTCAGAATGCCCCAGTTGCGAAGCCAGGGACTGAAGAGAAACAGGCCTGCATTCACCTTGGCTGCATTTGCTTTAAAGCAGGTTTAGTATATACCAAATGCAGGTTTAGTTATAGAAACTGAAATGAAAGTACAGCCAGCAAGATCTTCAAAAGCAAAAACAAGCCAACTGCATAATTCACATGTTCCAGTCACGATATATACTAAATGTTTACCTGGTGTAGACCACTGTCCCAGTAGAAAACAATGACAGAACACAGTTTTAGAATAATTGCCACACGTATGCAAACCTCCCTCTCCAACTACAGATTGGCTTAGGCTCCAAGTCATAAATATTTCTAGTCATTCTAATACTTTGCCACTAAGAGTATCCAGTTTTAACAACAACAGCTTAATAATATACTTAGTGGCAAAGAAAGAAAAATGAATTCAAGTTTATAATACTGCAGTTTTTTTCAGCCTATCCACCCTATAAATAATTCCACATAGAGAACAGTTCAAACATAAGGAAACTCAAATCTGAACTAACAAGTTGTATTTCCCTTTCCTCTTATTTTCATATCTTGATCACTGAGTCCTCAAAATACAAATACTATTTGTATTTCAGGATATCCAGACCTTCACCCAGAAACAATAACACCTTTACAGCTTCCCACACAAAAGCCACCCCTATTTCATATAAATGAAGTCAGATACTCCCCACCCTAAAACGCAGTATTGCTTTCAGACTAGATGATCTTTAGAGGTCCTTTCCAACCCAAACCATTCTGCAGTTCTGTGAATTACAAGTATAAACCAAAATGTAGTTTGCTACAAGTTTACTGAGCTTCAGTGGGCCCAAATCTACTATAAAGATTATTTCAAAACTGAGGTTAGGAACCTAAGCAACAACATTGAAAGCCATTAAAACAAAGCAGAAAGCACCACCATTAGCTATATTAACATCCTAGCTGATAAGCCTTCCAGTGTTATTTTAAAAGCTCCTGAATGGTGAAGTTTCAGTAAAAAATGCATATAATAGTTTCAAACTTTAAGAAGTTTGTAACCATGAACACTGCAGGTGTGCTTTTTCTTTTGGTGACATGAAAAGAGCAAAGGGCAGGGGGGCAATGAGGGGGCAGTCAATGTTCACCTGAAGCTGATATGAAAGCAAACTAAGACAGACATACACTCCTCTGACAGTTTAAAAATATGTCTTGGACAAGCCTTTCACTGCAGTTTTAAACACAGACCAGTCTCTCATGAACAGTGCACACTTTTACAAGTTGTTTTCAAGGACAAATTGTAGTTCAGAAAGCCCATACTCATGACCACAAAAAGCAGGCTGCAGGTGCATTACAAAAATGTGTTTGTCCTGTACTAGTGATAAAAGAATAAGCCTTCCTCATGGGAGTAAAACTGTAAGAGGTAGAAAACTGAAGTTAGTTGACACTCCACATGACAACCCACATAATTTCATGGCAGATTAAAAGAATCAATTAAATAATCCAAGAAGCATGAAGCCATTCAAATAGGCACTGTTTACATTTTTATCTCATCTGTGTCCCCCTGATTGAATTAACAGAAAAAAAAGTAACACTGGCAAGATAGCAAGAGTGGCTCAATTAGACATAATTATGCCTGATAAATCTTCTCCCATGAGGTGAAAAGCAAGACAGCTGTGACAAGGACAAATCAGCTTGCAGACTGTGTTTATCTCCTGAAACACCACATGGTATCTAAAAAACAAAGCTAGTGATCCAAGTTGCTTACAGCCCATGGCACAAGTGCTGCAGTTGCCAAAAAAAATAATGTTGTGCAGGTCCCTGCAAGTTTCAGCTAAAGTTAGTGTTTGGCCAAAAATCGAAGTCATATGACTGAAAACATTAGCATAGGAGAGGCCTGAACCCAACCCAAGGGTTGGATTCTGAGTTCTGTGTGACCTGGACTCCACACCAGGACAGCCTCTGTCACACCCAGCTCCTGCTCTGGCAGTGCCGTGCAGCCTGCGGGATGTCACAAGCAATTTGGTAAAAGATGTTAGTGGCAAGAACAAAGTGTCTTCTCTCACTGGTTCACGTGGAAGATTGATCAACCCTGGACAAAAACACACATGCTGTCCCCACCTCCACTGTCCCCCACCACTGCTTTGTTCCCACACTCGGCGTTTCTGAGAATGCCCACTTTCACGTTTCTCCCACAGACATTCATTCTGCCATGACTTCTATTGATTTTAATGATGACACATTAAAATATTGTGCAAAGTGCATCCCTGCATGCAGATCAAATAAACAAACAGTAATTTATAAATTGAAAGCTGACAGAAAGAATAAAGCAAGCAGAAAACTACTTTTTCCACTCAAAGTCAGACAACAGGGATGGTTTGTTTGATGTCTGGCTTGAAGAGATACAATACAAACCAATATAACATGCCACACACAGCAAAATAACTGAAATGTGCGATTGCCCTGTTCAATGTAGAAAAAAAAAAAAACAACTTCAAAGAGCAGAGAAATATATTGATTAAATTTCCAGCTGCATGAAACAAGTTTGGCTACAAATTAGAACATCTACTTCAAGCCAAATAATGTAAATAATCCTTTCTGGAAACAGTGATATGGTAAAAAATGATTCAGTCAAAGGCTCCTCATGCATCTAAGAACAAAAATAGACATTTCTGAAAATACACCATCTCAAGCTGTAGGGAAGATTAAGTTACAGTATTTGCATTGCAGAGCTTGTCAGCACTGTGCCTAAACCCAGCGAGAGACACTTATTTTTCCTCAGCTCCAGCGAGGCTTCAGCTGAACCAGTGCGTCCAGCTCTACACTGCCCAGTATCTGCAAGACATATCAAAGCAAGTTCAGCAAAAGAGACCAGTGAGCAATTAGGGGGCTGAAGTGTGAGGAACAAGGACAGGCTGAGACACCTGGTTTTGTTACTCTGAAAAATGCTTGGGAGATCACCTTGCTTTCTACATCTACCTAAAGGAAGAATGTAGCAAAGATTAAGCTGAACTCACTACCACTGTACACCTCTGATTTACATTGCTCATGCTTTGAGCATGAGGGGTTAGACCCAACAATCTCCAGAGGTCCCTTTCAGCCTAAATCAGCTACAGCTCTGAGACTGCCCATCAAAATGTTCATTTCAATTTTGATGCTGCTTTCTGACCACTGAAGTTATTGAATTGTTACAGTGCAAAACAAGATATCTAGAAAATACTGACTGCATGGAAAGAGTAAGGTTTTCAAAACCAGCTGTGCAGCATCCTACTTGATACAAAACCACCATCACCTAAAACGTGAGCTATGCTTTAGTTACCATTAGAAGTGGGGTCAACAGAAAAATTAACGGTAAGGCACATAAAATATCACTTTCCCTGAAGAAGTACGGTTCAGACTACAGTACTGAGCTTTTTGGGAGGTACAGAGATAAAGCAATAAACTGTCTCCTATGCATTTTCCCACTATTTTCATGAGGAAAAAAGATCCTGCATCTTCAGGAGAAAAACCAAACAAAACCAAAAAAAAAAACCACCATCACACAGACCTCTAGCTGACTCACATGTAGGTATCAAAACTCTTTAAACACAAGGTTCAGATCTAGAGCATGTGTGTGTCAGCCTTCCACAGAAAGACTGGACATTTCTGTGCACACCTGCAGAAGGACTATGTCACCTGCTTCTACAGGCCAGCAGAACACCAATGATATGACATTCCTTAAAAGCTTTTCAGAAAGCCTAACAGATAAGAGCTGTATCAGACTAGTAGATCAAAAAGTGAATTTATCATTCTCTTGCTTATCTAATGGAGAGACCCAAAGAACAGCACTAGCTTGGCATTGTTATGTGGCTCACAAACACAAAAAGAATAGAAATCAAACAATGAAACAATTTCTGAATAGCATCCTGGAGAATCTTTTCCCTTGACAGGCACTGTGCTGAAGCAGTGTTCAGAAATACTTAACAACTGCAACAGATTAAACACCAGAAATGTCCTGTAAACATTTTTATATATATATATATATATATATACTTTAAAGGTGACTAAACACTGAAACAGCTCACTCCGAGACCGTGGAGTTTTCATCCTCAGAGATGTACAAAGCCCAGTTGGCCAGTGTCCCAAGGAAGCTGCTCTGGCTGACCCAGCTTTGAGCAGCGCAGTTGGACTAGAGGATCTCCAGAGGTTCCTGCCACATAACAACCCAGAACCACTGAGGTGACTAAGTCTGCAGAGCAAGTGAAGGTCGGCCTCCAGAAAAATGAGAGAGTCTGTACACACACATCCATCTGCAGAATCTGAGGTACACTTGCATCGTATTTTGTGTATGTTTCATGCCTCCAGACTTGATCATAAATTTAAGTTACTGAAATCCAATAATCAACCCAAGCAAAAACTCCTCAGTTTGTAGAAGATGTAAATAGAACACACCTCTGTTTCATTGCACACGAAAAAACACTGAAGGAAACAAGTATTTCTCCCTTTTTCTAAACATTACTGATAAATGCTATTGGGGATTTTTATTTTTCTTTTAAAGATAAAATTTAAATGCAATGTCTATGAAAATAATTGGAAATTTTTAAAACCTGCCATAGATCAAAATAAATTAAAAATGAAATCTAAAGCCATGTCTTTAAACGTTTTGTCAAGACTTTCCCACCGCTACAACAACTGATAAACCCCCCCCACCTTGCACTTTTTGACACTGGAGATTCAGACACCTTCTGTAGCACCCATGACACTACTTACAAACCTCAGTATCTCCTCTTCTGTTGGAAAATATCCTATTGGAATTTTTTGAGTATGGAAAAAAAAAAAAAAAATACACTTAGTCACAACCCTTAGCAGATTGTTTCCCCTTTTTCCAGGGAAAGGTCAAAAGACTTTAAAAGATAAGACCAATTCGTGTCTTGAAACATAAATAGCAGCTCATAGTAGATTCAGGTCAATTACTGAGAACTTTGAATATGTAAATGCCTTCAGAAGGAGATTCCATTTCAAAGCCGTGTCTAATAAGACATCCAAATTGAACATTTATGATCCCATTAAAAGCTTTTCCTGTAATGGCCCCTTTTTTTAAAAAACATTCTCCAGATATAAAACCATGGATCTTTTTATCTATCAAGGAAATTCAAAAAGTTCAAGAAAGAATCTGCTTCACTAGGAATTTTTTCTTGCCCTCCTTTTACAAACTAGAAACAGGCTTTGTATTTGGCATAACATTAAGAATAGATAATGAACAAAATTAAGATAAATGTAATGAAGATTAGTGTTTACCACATCTAAAAGCATCCTTCCACAATCTAGGCAATAGTGGTTGTACAGTGCATGCAAAGAACATCACTTCTTTAATCATTCAAACACTGAATAAAAACAAACAGTATTTGAAGTTACTTACTAGTTACAAATTTAAAAAAAATAAAAAGTAAAGTTTCTCAAACATTTCTAGAGATAAATTTGTCAGGAATTTAGAGAAGATGAAATGGTGGTTTCACAACCATTAACAGCAGATATCTGCAGTACCATATCACCAGCCAGGGTAAGTTTGAGCCAAATGAGACTTTTTTCAAGTGTGCCGGAACACGACATAAAATTGGTATCAGTGGCAGGAAAGTGCTTATTATCTAATCCAGTATAAAATCACAGTGGTCTAAAACGTTTAATGCAAATAAGTCATGCTGCAACCTGATATGTGTTTTCTTTTTGCTTCAATTAAAGCAAACAGAATAATTCACGAGATTAATACTTTACATATGACCACTTTACTTTTTATCCAGTATTAGGAGTCCTAAAGCCCTGCTTGTAGCATTTTTAAACCAATGTTCTAACTTTGTAACATTAAGATAAGTTTGGATATGTTATAACATACTCTTCCCACCAACTAACAGTATTCTGCACTATTTTTCTCTCCTCCTTTTACCAAGAGGAAAGTTAAAAGTGCTATGTGTTACAGCAGCTCTACAGCCCAACACTCCAGTGCTGATTGATGCTGAATGGCTAAAAAGGTTCATGCTTTTTGACAGACTACTGTCACCTAAACTGCAAATCTGTACTATCATGGCACCTCCCAAAAATGAAAAAAGTTATTATCCTAGAGAATACATGAATCCTCATGGTCTAGTATTAGGCTTTTCAAACAGTCAGTGCAACTGAAGAGACTAGTCTAGTCCTCGACTCTTTAAGAGCATAGGGATCAAAGATCTCTGCTCTCAGGAGCAATGACAGCTTACTGAGACCAGACTGCACATCCTACGGCAGCTGCTGAGATCAAGAGGATGAAATGGAGGGTTGAGCCGCAAGGAGAGGAATGTGGCCCCCACACTGCTTCATGTGGTGCTGCTGTCACAGCCAACTTAGGTCAATATATAGCTTATTTAAACACTTCCCCTTTCTGATATACACAAACACTTTGTTTTGCTGCCATAAAAAGGGACATAACTTACATTGCAAATCTACCTTGCAATCAATCCCAAGTTTAAAGAAAAAAATCATTATAGACCCTGCTTTACCTGCAGCCTTATTGTCCAACACTCAAAAGTGTTGCAAGCGCAGAAGATAAAATCTTTCCCCAGAGTTCAGATGTTCTCGTTGGATGGTCTCCCAGAGACCAGAACAATTAGTCTCTGAATCCCTTGACTAGGTACCAAATCAACCTGCTTGGCTTCTCAAACGGAACAGAAAGAATCTGTACAAGAAAAATGCCAAAGTTTTAGTTGGTCAGACAAACAAAAGCAAGAACAAAAAAAATCTTTCACATCCATCACATCACCTCCTTTCAACAACGCCTTAAAGTAACTTGCCAGTAAACACCAGTCATCTGAGAGGAAGCCAGGAGCATCTGGTGACAGTGAATTGGTAGGACTGCGAGAGAGCAGGATCCCATTTGTGTTTGTGCTGCTCTGATGGATGTTTGCAGGATGAGCCTGGCCTTAAAACACTCATACATCTCAGCAGCACCTGGATAAGATTATTCTCGAAAAAAGCTGGTATGAGAAAGCTACTGGTAACCAATGTTCCATTTTTCATCAATAACAGCTACATAAGGGGCTGAAGAAAAACACCTCCTTGATACGAAGTGATTTCTTCAACACACACCAAAAAAAACCCCAAAAAACAAACCACACACAACCCCACAAACACAACAAACAACCACACACCAACACACACACACACAACACAAAAGCTGTTCACATAGTACTGTGAACAATTCTGGAGAGAAGGGAAAAAAAAGCCCTCACAGGACACTTAACTGTCAAAACTATTAAGCAGCCCCAATACAGATTTCACTTCAAGCTCCCACAGCATTTCATCATCAGCACTTTATTTTTTGGAAGGAAGACCTGACAGAAGTCTATGCATGCACTATTATAACAAAGCTTGGTACTTTCAAGTCTTTCTGTCATACTTAACCAGATTTGCTAGCTCCAGCTGAACTATCTCCCACACAACTATGTTTACCACACAGCTTCTTTGGCGACTAACAAGACATTTGTGCATGCTGCATCTCTTGCGACCACTGGCTCAGTCTCACCCAGTCCTTTCATAGAAAGCCTATTGGATCTCAGGTGTACATAAGGGGCTAGAACAACAGCCTTTGAACTCAAAATATTTAGGAGACTGGGGAGAAGGAAGAAGTGTTGGAGAGGAAAAAGTGAACAGGCAGGCATGCACAGAGCATAACCACACAAGTTAATTTCTACAGAAAACCAAAAACTTGGAGGGCAATCCTGCCTCAAATCTGTTATCAGAAATCCAGGATACAGAGACTGTACAATCCCAGCAGTGACTGCCAAGCAGCACAGATACTTGAGCTAGCTTTGAGCTAAAGAACACTATCCGCACATTTGCTAGAACTACACGAAAACTGAAATGGAAAACCTGCAGGAGTGACAACACGAGGCACACTGGCTGACTCTCAGAAGGCACAGCATCAGCACAGACATTATATGAGGTACAGCCAGGCAGTACTTCACACGTAACTGTTGAACATTATTCTTCCTGACAACAATTTGAGAGCCCACACCAGATATTAATCCAGATATAAAGGAATACTTTACACATATTTTAATGGCCTCAGATTTGACAATTTCTACATATTTCATTTACTATTTCAGTGTGCAGTCCATTTTATTCTTTTTGTAGTTTTATAGACCATCTCATTCTCTATTCCTAGCAGTCAAGATGTGTAAGAGTTCACTAAGACAGGGACATTTCACAGGCAATTAAAATGAAAAGCAATCTATTCCAGTATTACTTTAATTTGTAGCACACCAGCTATAACATTGGCAACACTGATCTTCTGATCTTTGAGCTAAACCTGCTGGCCTAACACCAGAGCCAGAAATGCAAGAGCCACATTAGCCTCCCCCTTCAGCAGGGCTTACTGAGCTCGGGGACAGCATTGTGCTGGTCGGTTCACATGCAACGCTGTGCCACTGCTAGTAAATGCCATGCGGATGCAAGCCACCAACTCGGCAGTGTTGCATTATGCCACATAGGCACTGTGTGCTAAAGCTATAACAATAAATCAAGTAAGGCCAGTGCACAGGTTTGAGCACTAATCCACAAGTGTCCATACCAGTAAACTGTTACCACATGCTCCAGCATGGTTTTCTTCAAGTTTATTAATAGACATTGATGTACAGGAGATCGCAGAGAGCTAAGGGCTGTTCCCAGCAAACAGGAGGGTTTCAGCCATGCAGAGCCCCTCTTCAGAGCAGAAAACAGGCTGCAGACAAAGTCCCTAGATTCCTCAGAGCTGGCTCAAGAGTCTCCAGTACAGCTTCACAGCTATTTATGAATAGATTTGTCCATACGAAGATGAAATCTAAAGCCCAAGGCAGCTTCTGCTCTGAACATTATTACAGATTTCTCATGCATATATTAAAACAACTTGCTCAAGGGCGTCTGCATTTTCTTATTTCACAAAGTCAATGAGGTAAACTAATGAATGAATGCAAGGCACTGATATTACAGTAGTCACATCAAAATACAATCTCATTAGTACCCATAAATGAGTAAAGTCGAGTGCACTCAATGCAGAGCAGCACAATTATCATGCAACTACACTGCACCACATTAGCTACGTACATGATTTCACATTTTGCCTAAAATATCAGATTAGGGCTCTGGCCTTTTCCAGCCCATGGAAGTACAGACATAAGTATAAAATACTTATATATTGTCAATGTTGTAATTATCCTGCTTGATTCAGTTCCCCCGCACCTTTTTTTTTTTTAAATCAAGTTAGGTAGTATTATTGTTCAAAACTAAGCTGGGGGGTGTAAGGAAATCAAACTCTATCCCAGATGTAATTGCTTCTACCACCAGTAGAAGCAATTTACAGAACCTTACCCACACACCCCCCTTCAGCAGAAAAGGAGCCAATCAGATCATATTAACTTTACCAGAAGCAACAGCCTTCCCCTCACATGTAATCATGACACTGGGACAACTGTTTTTTGTTCACAAGACAAGAAAAAGCTCTGACAAGAGAGCAGTCTCAAAGCTGTATACTGCTATTTTAACAGTCCCAGCAGCCACATCTCTGACCATTCAGCATCTTGCAGAGAAGAGGCAATCTGAGACCAGATGATCTGTTCCCAAGGGACACATTGTAATTACCTTTCTTCTGGGGAAGAGTCAAGCGACTTTTCAGTACAACTATTCAATGAGATCACATCAGCAGTTGAATTTCACAAGTAGTTTTATTAATTTTGCATATGTTCATCTCAATGACATCCAGCACTAATTAACATGGTTATAAACTGAATAGCAGTGGCACTTCAATGGTTTCCTAAATCTTCAATTCCAATTTTTGAACACAGGGATAACACAACACATTGCCTTGCAACCCAGTGTGCCGTTATTGAAACAGCTAACCAAACTGAAGTTTCCATGTATTTCAAGAGCTTTTGGGAACTCAGCTGAGTACTAAAGTGATAACAAAGAAGGGCTACAGCAAACAAGACAGATACTGCTATCAACATTTTAAAGTCAGAAACCCAGTGCAAACAGAAACATCACTCAGTACTAACACAGCATTAAAAAAGAAAAAAAAGACCCATCACCTTTACAAAGCCAATTTTTCTGCCCAGGAAAACTCCTTTGAACTGCTAAGATAGAAAGGTTTTTGTACCTCCTTTATCAGCAACAAGAAAATAGCATAATGAAGAATTAAGGGTATTTTGCATTATACTACGCATACAACTACTTCATTTTCAAAAGTACTATTAAACACTAACATTAAATTACCTGCAAGCACATAACACCCACATACTGCCACAGAGCCAAGAGTTGTTGTTGCCACCTGTAAAATGTTACTGTAATAGAGCAGCACTGTTCCACAACACATTTTCTTCCCCCGTGTAAAAAAAAGAATATAAAAGACCACACAACCAGGTACAACTGTCTATGCTACCCCTCATGTATTTATCTGTCACAAGCAATGAAGTTCTAATTTCTAGCTACGTTTCAAGTGAGAATTTCTTCTAGACAACTTTTCTCGCAATATCTGGGGGAAAAAAAAAAAAAAGCAAGTCATTCCAAAGGTAAGCAGGATTCAAATTTAAGAGACCAGTCACAGCTGGAAGCATTTAGCTTCATCTGTATACAGTTCTAATGATTCTCCTCCCACCTCCCTTTAAATAGATCTTCAATTCTTCTCTAAGTTCTAAAGCTAGAAAAATCAGAGACATCTTTGAACCCTTCTTTTCCAAATTATAACACTCGAGAAAAAGAGGGAGGAGAAGGAGAAAAAGATGATACAATTCACTTGTTCGTACAGTTTCAGCTCCAATATTTAAACACAAGAAACTGCTTTTTCAATACTGTTATCTACTGGAAAGTAAGTCTAAGTCATGCTTATTCTGGATGTTTTAACAACATGTCAAATGGAAGATCATTGTTCTGCCGAAGATCTTTTAGTCCTCCACATTGGAAAAACTGACAACGGTACAGCAAACGGCACTATGACGGTTTACAAT